>NC_087213.1:81436659-81461659 GCF_015104395.2 Macrobrachium nipponense | reverse complement strand
TTCTTTGGATTCACTTCTCATTCAATTGCATCAAATTTTCTAAACGGCATAGAAAGAGATAATATGGAGACGCCGACAGATCACTACATATATACTCCAAATAGGCTTAAAAAAAGCAATAACTTCATGCAAGAAAGTGAGTTGCGGGACAGATGTGAACAAGCACATTTACAAATAGGTCCTTTCAACGAACAAGCACAACGTTATTCCAAAATGGAAAGTGGCTTAACAGTAGTAGTAGTGGGGCTTTGCCTATGAAACGGTTCCCTTGCTCGCTATTGCTTCTTCTCTGGGTCTAGGGTATTTCTAGAGAGGATACCCTAGACCCAGAGAAGAAGCAATAGCGAACAACAAATGACCGACCTTAAAGGGTTAAAAGCAAGTACGTTTAAAACGCAGTTAATGTGAAATGAACACATTAAGGTCCATTTCCAGAAATCGCTAAGGCAGAGATGAAGAATATAAAATACATGCACATTCTTAATTTTAAATAGCCAGATACGTACAAAAAAAATTACGATGGTCCACAAGTAAGAGCATATAATAAGAAGGATATTCAATGAGAATAAGAAAAATATGCAAGTTCCGAGGAGTGAGAAGAAAGCACCAATACTGTGTGTGTGAACAGACGCATCCTTGACGAACGCAAATGTGTGACGAGATCGACTCTAAAAAGCATTTCGATGTTCCCGTCTCTTATTGACAGGAAACTCACTTTGCACTCCAGAGCAGGAGCGTAATTCCTTTGAAGTATTCAAGCACAAATCATCTCTGGCTTGTCAATCAATCTGATTAAGGAATAACTGAAACTCTGGTTAATTCAAACATGACGAAAAGTGAAGTCCTGCGTCCTGGTAACGAAGGAACGGAAATGATGGTAAGTGTAGCCTACTATGTACAAGAATGCAGGAGGAAGAAGGACAAGGGGTGAGAATGGTTGTTCTCAAAATTTCCTGTGGCCTGTTTATCTTTGTGTTTATTTTAGAAACCTTAAGTTGACTGATAAAGCAGGATATTGACGACCATACGTGCAAACAATGGATGTGACCCATTGAGACTAATGTAGTGCTCGTCAAGGTTATCCTCTCGTTCATATCGCCTATGCCCTTCCCATTCATATGGTAACGATTCCTCTCCTCATAAACAATCCTCCTTTTGTTCTAAAGTCTCTAGATCTCGCTTACTCTTAGGTAGATTAGATTAGGTTATAAAATTTAGGTCTTGAGGACCAAGCACCTGAATCCATCAGGGTTATTCACCGCCCTAATGAAGATGAATACATAAATTAATATGATTAATAATGAATAAGTGTTCAAATATATATAATCGTAAAAAATTATGAATGGTGATAGATAAACCCAATAAAAAAATAAATGATTAAACTTTTACATCTAAAAATATATACTTTATTAAACAAATGACTAAAATCTTGACTAAATATACTAAAATCATATCTCATAAAAATAACCAGATTCTTTCAGATAACCCATAGGTTATCCACCTCAAAACCCTGATTTAAAATTTATAAAATAGTCTTCCCAGATATTAAGTACTTTACCCTAAGGCGATTGAATCTAGGACAATGCACCAGCAAGTGCTCAACGGATACCAGAACATCACACAGTGAGCACAAACTAGGGCACTGGCTCCTTCTGAAATATAACTATGGGTGAAGCGGGTATGCCAATCCCAAACAGTGTTAGGATGATTTCGAATTTTTCTGCTATGTTTAAAACCTGAACTCCAAAAATAAAAATTTTTTCTAATATTTCTGTACTTTATTTGTGGATAAAATGGGGGAAGTCCATCGCTGCTGCCATTTCTTACAGATGTATCTTCTAATGACAGGATGCATATCCAAAAGTGGCACCTTATTAGTTAAGAAATCGCATCTTGCAGCATCCTTTGCTTCAGTATCTGCGAGTATGTTCCCTTCTATAGCAGTGTGCCCAGGGACCCAACAAAACTTAACTGATTTGTGGCGAACAGAAAGATAAAAAAGCCATTCCTGGGCCTTTTGAATTGAGGGATGGGTAGGGTTAAACTTCTTTAGGGGCTTCTAAAACACTCTTTGAGTCACTATATATTACTGTGGATTTGAATTTCTTATCACATGCAAGATTTAAAGCATCAACTATGGCTGTTGTTTCAGCAGTGAATATGGATGAGGAGTCTGGTAACTTTTTATATATATATGATTCACCCTCACACACCACTGCACAGCCTACTCCATCCTCTGATTTTGATCCATCAGTATAGATTTTCCTGTCATTTATATGTCTCTCATCATGCTCCAAAAACTTGTTTCTGACTTCTTCCGGACGACCTTTCTGCCTTTCTTCTCTATCTCTTTAATGCTACATCTATTGCTGGAATAAACCAAGGATCTTCTGTGTTTTTATATTTTCATCCTCCAGTTCACCCAGCTGTCTGATTTAAATGGTGTTGAAGATCTACTATATCCAAAAAGAAATGAATGACTGTTTCAAGACCTCAAAAGAAGGATTCTCCCTAGTGCTTTTCAGCTACATGGTGTATCTCAGGCGTAGCTCATGCCTCCTTAGGTCTAGTGGTAGTTGATGGGAGTCTCCATAAATACTTTCAGTGCATTAAGTTCTAAAAGTTCCAGTGCAGATCCTTAGCCCCGTATTATGCAGTGTTCAATTCCTTAAGTTTAGTCTTTGAAGCAGATGAATATGCTTGGCAGCCGTAGTCTAACTTAGATAAACATGCTGCATTGTAAAACATTAACAATAATTTCTTATCTGCACCCTAATTGAAATTAGATAGAACTTTTGAAATATTTAGTGATCTCTTCACTTTCACTTTTAATTGGTCAACATGATTAATCCAAGTGAACTTTTCTTCAAAGACCATTCCTAAAAATTTTACTTATGTGGAGTAAGGCAAAATAGTTCCATTTAAGGTTGATATGGTTCCCTTAGTTTGGCGCATGCAGAACCGAACAGTGACAGTTTTTGATTCGGAGAATCAAAATCGTTGCTCATTAGCCCACTTGCTTACTTTATCAATGGCTCTTTGCATGAACCTGCTAGCAGAAACTGCATCATATCCTGTGCAGTACATAGCCAGATCATCTACAAACAAAGAGTCTTTTACTGGTGATGGTGTATTTTCTAATACATCATTAGGACACTACCTTAGGAACTCCCTCTTCTTGTAAGAAAGGTCAAGATACACTATGTCCAACTCTTACCTTAGTATATCTTTCTGATAAAAACGAATTTACTTATCTGATAATTTTTCCTTTAATGGCCATCTTGTACAACTTTTTCATAATACCAAAGCGTCATGTGGCGTCATATGCCGTTCCCAAATCAAAGAAAACTCCTATTGTTTTGCTATGTTTAGCAAAACCTTGTTGTATTTGGTTTGAGAGCCTGATCAAGGGATCTAAAGTAGATCTACGTTTCCTGAAACCAAACTGGAGTGGAGAAAGCAACCTATTTGTTTCCAAGTCTGGTGTTAATCATCTTTTCCATCAGCTTACAAGCACAACTGGTGAGGGCTATTGGTCTGTAGCTGTTGGGTAAAGAAAGATTCTTGTTTGGTTTCTTCATAGGGATGATTAATGATAATTTCCAGCTCTTAGGAATAAAACCAGTTTCCCAGATTTCGTTTATTATATCTAGAAGAAATTTGTTTAACTTTTCTGGGAGATGTTTCAGCATTTTATAAAGTATTTTATCTTCACAAGGGGCTGATGCTTTGCTATTCTGCAAGGCATCTTTGAATTCCTGTAGTGTAAATTTTGCATTATATGGTTAAAAATTATTTTCACCTAAATCACGGGAAATCTGGGCATTTTTAATGTCTTGGAATTCTAGAGAATAGTTCTCACTACTCGATATTCTTGAGAAATGCTCTCTTAATTTTTCTGCGACCCTATCTAGTCAGGTAATTGGTCACCGTTTATCTTAAGGGTAGGCAGGGGTTCGGGGACAAACTTGCCATTTAGTTTTTTTTTTATTTTCTTCCAAATCGTTATGGATGGTGTTTTTGAGCTAATGCCATTTATGTAGCACATCCCCGACTCTTTTTGCCTTTTTAAAATATTTATTTTGCTTGGCCACAGCACGTTGGTAAATAACTTTGGCTTGTGTGGTTCCACATCTCTTATACTTTTTATAATATTTTCTAGTGATCTTTCTCATACTAGAGTAGGTTTTGTTCCACCAAAGAACTGCTGGTCTGGAAGGCTTTCCTTTTGTTGTTGGAACAGAGGCAATTGCACTGTTGATGGTAGTGTCAGTAAAATAATGATATGCCTCTGAAATGCATGGAAATGATTTTACATTCTTCTCCATGAGAGCAGACTCCCTAAATTTCTTCCAGTCTGCTTCAGATGGCTGATTTTTAACTAATTTTATATGAATTGGGAAGTGGTCACTCCCATTTAGATATTCATTAACTGACCATTCATAATCAATATAAATACTAGATGAGCAAATGCTGAGATCAATAGCTGAGTAGGTATTGGAGTAGGTATTATTATGCGTCATGGCTCCATTATTAAGTAGAGTGATATCATGACCATCCATAATACCCTCTAACATCCTACCCTTTGCATCTACCATGTTCCCACCTCAAATGGGGTTGTGGGCATTTTTCCAAGGATGAGGAATGGAGTAAGAAGCTGATTGATCAGAAATGAATGCCATTATAAGTGAAATCCAAATCAGGAGGAAGGTAGATAAGGCAGACTGTAATTTGCTCGTCTAAAATGAAAGTTACTGCTACAGCTTGGAGATGAGTATTAATTGATAGCAAGGAGTGTTGCAGCATCTTATGTGCAATAATTGCTGCACCTTGCTTAGCTGTATCTCCCGTTGGTGGAGGAGAGTTATATATACTGTAATTTAATCCAGAATTATACTATGTGCATCCAAGCTTAGTTTCCTGGAGACATACAATGCCTGGGTTATGGTCATGGAGCAGTACCTTTAGCTCTTCACTTCGAGCCCTGAGACCTCTACAGTTCCATTGTAGTATTGACATGAAAACAATTTTTTGGGCTTTGTGGAAGGCCCTTTGGATGGAGCTTTCTCATTTATTCTCTTCTATTCATGAGCGTTATCTAGTGATGTTTTGAAAAGGACTGGCCTAAATAGGTTTGGTTTATTATGTTTATTTGCTATTGCCATTTTGTTTCCCTTTCTTGTCAAATTGTTTTAATTCAAGCTGGGGTTCCTGCATCGAGCTTAGTACTTTGTACCTATTACTAAGTGATGCAAATTTAATTGGATTTGATGGAGGAGAGGATGAGGAGGAACGTCTCCTCTTTTGGTGCTTATTCTCCTCAGTCACCATTAAATCAAGCAGTGATGCGACCTGAGGCAATTCCAAGGTGGTTGGGTCTGGTGCCATCTTATCCTTCTTGGAGACTTGCACTCTAGCCTCAACAGGCTTAGCACCTGACCCAGATTGATGCACCTGCCACTGCACCCCTAGTGGTAGATAGGGGTAGTGGCTTAAGAACTTAAGCATAGATCTGAGGTTGTTGTCCTAATTGTCTTTTTGCTAAACCAATACTTATATGTTCGCATTGGCTTTATTTAGTGCAGACAGTTCAAATTTATATATTTCACAATTTTTTATTGGATTTATGTTCGAGTTAACAATTCACACATTTTGCCCTACTGTTACATTCATCATCATGATGGACACCAGAAGCAATTCATACAAATTTTAGCATTTTCGCAGTTTTATTATGAGTGTCCAAACTTAAAACAATGATAGAACTGCATTGGTCTTTGCTGGAAAGGATATACTCGTACCCTCTCATTTTCAAATATGACATGAGAAGGTACTCCAGAGGCTACCAAGGTTAAAATGACCATGTTGGCAATAGCTGCCCTTTTAACTTTCCAAACCGAAGTGGGGCTCATTTCTAGAATTTCTTCTTCTATCATGTCATATAGGTCTTAATTAAATAGTACTCCCCTCCCAAAACTGAAGCTTAAGTGGGGCTTGATCTTCATAATCATTTCATCACTTTTAATGTCCAACAAAGTTAGCATAAATGCTTGGGTTGTGGACTTGGCATGAATAAGAACGGCATTCTTCCCAAACTGAGAAATATCACTGCTCTTTATTCCTCCCACTTTTTTTTTAAGAAACCTGCAAAATTTGGAGTAGTTTAGGAATTCTTACTTCTGCAATCTGTTTTCTCTCTGGTTTATCTTTAGCCCATTTAGATGGCAAATAAACCTCTAAGTCTTTGGGGACTTTATTAAGGCTCCTCGTACTGTATATTGACCGGTTTGTATGGCACTTATCATACTACTAGCCTTTAGAGCCTCATCATGGCTACTAAAGGTAACCAAAGCTTCCCATTTAGATGCACTAGCAATAAAGCTTATCCTGATTTCTGCAACAGTTCCAAATGATTACAAAGCTGTCAAAATCATTTCATAATCACAGCTAACTGGTAAGTCTTCAATATGGAGCATTCGCATTCTCAAATTTTCCACACAACCTGGCTGTCTTTGCTTGAAGTCGTCATCAATGAAGCATGGCTAGAGGGTCCAGGGAAAGGGAAGTCAGGACGGGGATCAGATTCATTATTACTGCTTCTCATCAATCTATTTTTGAAGAAGTCATCAACATTTGGAGAATTTTGAATCTCCATGGTGCATGCAAAGAGTGCCATCATAGGCCACAAGGGTACTCGAATCCTTATAACTGCTAGACATAAAGATTTGAGAAAGTAAAAAAATAAAATAAATAAAATAAAAAATAAACCTGAAAACCTTAAAAAGATATCCTCAACCTTTCATGGAGTTTATTCGTCCACCAATGGCACAAGTCAGAAATTGACTCCCAAATGTCCGCATCCCTGCCCAACCTCACAGGGGATGCCACAACATGATCGGAGTGGCCCAAGTGTAAGCCAAACCCGCTTGATAGGACAGAGTATTACAAGAATACAATCATCCCCGCCCTAACCAAATTATGGGCAAACCAGATAAAATGTCGAGAGTCCTATCCCCAGAACCAGACCCCTGGAATCCGTGGTCCAGCCCTGCAGAATTGTTCTGCCTAATAACTCTCAGGTCCGAATATTATCGGGCAGTTGATGGTCCCACCACAGTTCCCACTATTTAGCTTCAGATATAAACCCTTTCCCAGCTATATCTTTTCCTATTTGTCAGGTGCAATAAATTTTACAAAAAGTGGAAAATTCCACAATATTATTCCAAATAAATACATACAAATATATGAGACTTTTGGACTCAAACACAGGAACTAGTTCCTGGGGTTCAAGAAGCCCCTCACCGTGTCAAGGTGGTCCCATATAGAGGGGGCTTACTTTTAGGTGATGCTGTTGATTCGGGTCTTGATATCTTTGTTAATTCGGGCCTTGATGACATCTTTCAAGGGGCAGACTACATTTGGTTTGCTTCAATACCTCCACGACCGACTTCTACTTTCCTCTCCCCATCCAGTTCCCCCCCTAACAATAACTGGTGGATGGATGGAATTAAGACCTTCACAAGAAATGGGACCCGAAGGTCATTCTGTGGTAAATATGACGAAATGGTGTGACTACATGGTATAAAAGGACAAGCAATAAAAACCTTCTTTCTACTCAACTATTAATATACTCATGCTCCTCTCATTATTCATTCGTTGTAACTATAGCTATGTTGAAAAATTAAGTAAATTAGGAAAATGGGAATAAATCTCCTTAGAAAATTAGGTGAAAAAAACGATGATAAAGGAATAAACTATGAAATTAATATCTCTAAAATTCTGAAGGTCTTTAAATGAAAAAAAAATACTGCTGAGTGCAGGAATATGAACATCTCCCAACATTCCTTGAAAAGCTTTTCCATCAACGTGGAGTCTACACCACTGTCACCGTACTAGAGCAACGTAGCAGAATAAGCTCAACTGATAACAACTCATTACAGTTAAGCACACCCGAGGACGCTGCTGCCTCCTGAATTATACTATTGATGGGACACGCAAGTGTCCCTATTCCTTAGCCGGCTAGAAACAATCTGGAAGAGCGATAAACAATAACTTATGCTTCTTCTTGTGAAATGGACTGGCAAAGAGTTTATTCCAAAGGCGAATCACTGGGACATATAAGGTCATTCAGCACTGGAAAGGAAATTGAGAGTAGGTAGTTTTGAAAAGTTTAACAGGAGGAAAACCTCACAGTTGAACTATGAAATAATTGTTAGGGGAGAGTGGATAACAAGATGGAGGAAAATTAATATGAATGGATGTACAATAAAAGAAATGAAAGGGGTTGCATACAGGGGCAGAAGGGATGCTGCAAGACCCTATAGTAACGACTACAGTGCACCCCGTGAGGTGCACAGACAACACTACCTCCCCTACAGAGGCTGCCTCTATGCTTTTATATTTTTTAGGATTTGGAGAAGGGAAAAACATCCCACTTTCCATTAAAAAAATTTCCTGTTTTGGGTAGCATGCTACATCCAAGGCCAGGACTAAAAATGTATCTCTGTTGTATATGATGACGTGTAATCTGGTAGTTTGCCGTGTATATTTCCGTTGTATATGATGACGTGTAATCTGGTACTTTGCCTCATATTTCTGTTGTATATAATGACATGTGATCTGATAGTTTGTCTTATATATATTTGTTGTATATAATGATGTGTAATCTGGTTATTTACTTCACATATTTCTGTAGGGTATAATAACGTGCAATCTAGTACTTTGCTCAGATATGTTTCTGTTGTATATAATGACATGCAATCTGGTAGTTTTCCTAAGATATATTCCTTTTGTATATAATGAAGTGCAAGCTGCAGTTTGCCTCACATACATTTTTTGTATATAATACGTGCAATCTAGTAGTTTTCCTCAGATATATTTCTGTTGTATATAATGACAAGGAATCTGATAGTTTGCCTCAGATATATTTCTGTTGTATATAATAACGTGCAATCTGGTAGTTTTCCTTGTATACTCTATCTCCAAATACAAAACACAGCCAACTCGATCTTCCAATTTAGAGATGTCTGTACAGATTTCCTTCTGGACCTTCTACATGGCATCACGTTCTAATATATTGCATCTGATTGCTTCTTCTGACTGTTACTTTTTACTGATATCATTGAACAACACAAGATTCTTTGGTATGATCCTTGGTGGAACAAATGAAAGTTTCACTTCAATCTTTTTAGGTAGAATTATTTCATTATCATGAAGCTTCTTGAACTGTCAAATCTGATAGTGTTTTAAAGATCTTGAGCAAACATTTTTGAATTACATTAACCCATGAATCTTGAAGATGGGATTCTTGAACGAGCATAGCAACCAAAACTCCCCTCTTCTAGATTATAAAGGACATAAAAGAACGTAAAATCAACGTAGACCGATGTTGCACACTACATCTCTGACTCTCAAAGTTTTGATTGATGAGTATAAGTGATATCCATAATCCAGTTTAAGCCTACAGATCTTTTACAGCTCTTCAGTTAAAACCTTATACCATTTACAAATTTTTTAATGTTTTGTGACTGTCAAAACCAAGATATAGTCCAAGAGCATTAGCCATAATATTAGCAAAAATAGGAATAAAATGTTATACAGTTGCTTTTTTCACCATAATGCAGAAACACAAAGGACTTTAACATATCAAAAGCCCAAGAAAATCCATCCAGAGCTTAAGTAAGAAATCACATGCAAAGTACAGGCGGCCCCTGTTATAACATACCCTCAAGACCTTTAAATATTACTAAAATGGAGACAGAATTTAGACTTCAAAACACTAAATGTACATTCTATTGGCGTATTATTAAACAAATAAACATCTTCCAATACAGTCTTCCACAAATGTAACCAACAAAAGTAGGGTTACAATTCTTGAATGTTCTTAGCACGTTTCGGATTAAAGTTAAATATCATCACTTGAGACATAAGCAATGTTGTACATGTTTGACCCTGACACTCGCTGCACATTGAGATGCTGTATAATCCAAGTTTCCTGCATCCACAACCATTTCCACAATGACCTTTGCACCTGCATGCCACAGGTTTGAGTAGACATTCTGGTGTCAGTGGTTTATCTGTTCCAACTAGGACCATCATGTAGTCTTGGTGTCGCCAACCCCATTCCTTGGAATTTAACATGTTCCCTCTCCACCACTGAACTGTCAGATACACTCTAAATGAGTGGGGTCTTGTTGCTGCACTGGTTGGGGTTAGTTATTCTAATTTGAATGATGACATCAGGGAAGATATGCCATTGGAATAGTTGCAGCATGTGAAGCATTATTTGTCTAAGGTATCAACTCTCAGGCGCCATAAAGTTTTAGAAGGAACTGCTCTCCAGCCATGGAAATATTATTAGTGCTTTGAGAACTTTCAAAAACATCAAGCATATTAAAACTTTCCTTTTGAGCAAGTACCAACAATGGCATTCTGTATGACTTATCATATATACAATGGGTGGTCTGTGACCACATATGTACAGACTCCTTCCAGGAGTCACTTGTGATACAAGAATGACCGGCAAATCAGTGTCAGTGCCAGTCACAACAACTGCCTTTGATTTTGACCTTGGAAGTGTTAATCCAGTTGTAGCAATAAAAAAATTGCCATCCATATGAGAACTGCTTTTAGTAACACAGGTTATTCTATTGAATAACAATGTGGGATTAACAACAACAGATTGCTTTCGGATCTTGACTGTATTTATGCTACCATTTATGGTTATTACTCGATCACTGTGCTTCACTTTTACATCAGAGAACACTGTATCATCTGTTGAGGTAGCCGCAGTATTAACTATTTCATGGGATCAGTCACTGTTAACAGATGCATCTGGCAGTAGGCCTGCAGATATAGCAACTAGTGATGTGATGTCTGGTTAGAGCATGTGAAAGGAGAATAGGCATTCAACCATTGTAGAAAGGTTGCCAGGTCTTTGTGATCTTGAACTTGAGAACTTTGTCGTAAGTCCTCGTGTTGTTCAGAGAGGAATGCAGTGGGAAAATGCATGGATCCACTTTGTTACAGTGCTTTCAGTAATTCCACGACCACGAGTCATGTCCTCTGAGGATTTAAACATTCACATGATGTTTTGTTCAACAGTTTGATCTTTGAAGTTTCCACTCTACAGGCAGTCTTTTTTTTTCACAGTAAAGTACCCAACCTGATTAACTGTTTGTATTCATTTTCAAACATCTTTGATTCTAGTGACTTCATTTCTTAAAGATGTAATCTGGCAGACTTGGCATAAGCAAGGTGCCCAGCATCATGAAAGTAGGGTATCATTCTCCTGATGCATTGCAAGTGCGACTTCCAATCACCTGTATGTTTGGCATACAAAAGCATCTTCAGATGGAGACTTGTTCCAGGTAGTTGATCCAAAATTTTCCATTAGGGCTTTTCTGTTTTTCTTCATCTATGATATTGGCCAGAGTAGTCATAAAGATTTGGATAGAAGCATCACCAAGAAGACTGCCAGTGGCACAGGCACAAAACCATCCAGAAGCTGTATAAGTATTGAATTCATTTTTTTCTTTCTGACTTTCATCAATCAAGTCTTCCCTGTTTAGGAGCAGTAGGAAAACAAAACAACTGATGTTAATATGTGAACTCTGACAGCTCGAGCATATACATGCCGAGTCATCACATGAACCACTCTTTCGTTACCATTTACAGTTTCCCACGGAAATGGAAATCACCTAAGCGAACTACTGCATCTAGTAGATCTGTAGATGCAGCAACAATCTCTGATCCTTATATGTATAATAGCTGGTCGAATGTCACAAAGCAAGTCTTGATACCATGGAACTCGTATTGCCTTTTAGCGAAGGGCAAGGCAGTATATATTGAGCTTGGATTTGACAGATGAAGATGGATAAATGGAAGGATTTCAATCCTTCCATTTATCCATCCATATTTTGCACCTCTCACAGTGGTTTGCTTGAACCCATTCCATGATGGACAGGTATCAACTGAAAAGTTCCACATCCACAAGGAGTCGAGAGATAATGCCAAGTGTTGACTGGGCAGACTAATATTGGCATCCTTTAGAGAATCAAGGGTGATAGAGCTTAGTCCTATTTTGGTTGGCTTCTTGTAAGTCTTTATGGGTATCTTTCCAAACTTCCCAACTACTACTGCTTTTGGTAAGTCTATAGTAGATCAGTTGAGAGTTATACTGTCTGGGTTACCAACTGGTGTCACACATGCTATGCCACCCATTGTATGGAAAGTATTGTGACCAGAAATTGTCACAGTATTGAAATCTGCATTATCGAACAGGAACTGGGAAAAACCATCTAAGTTGTATGTTGGTAAGTCATTTGACAAAATTAATGCATACAGGTTTTGTGCTTCCTTGTAATCATCATAGAAGCCCATGTTTCTGAGCACATCTATCAGTTGTCGAGATCCGTATCTCCAGTGGATGTAAACAGCAATGGGCAAGAGAATCTGTGAGATTTGTATAATGAAATTCACATTAAGGGCCTGCATTAAAATATAACTATTTTTGGACCCAATCTCTTCATTTCATCGCACCCTAGTATTTAATAGCATATTATTAGGCATGTTCTGGAAACATTGCATAACCTAATTACACACTTTCTCACATGATTTCTGACTTAAGCTCCAGGAGGACTTTCATGGGCTTTTGATATGTTATGATATATGATAGGACTCAACTATTCTGAGAAAATCAGCTTTATAACATTTTCCCCTTTTTTACTAATGCTCCTTTACTAATAACCAATTAGCAGATGTTATATCTAAAATTTTTCTGCTCTATTTTCATAAGGTAATATATCACAAGTTGGGTAAGAACTAGGACTGCTTTTATTTTCTGAATGTAGTCAGCCTGATGGCAACTGTTTTAGATGCAGGTGAAGCATATTGCACTGCAGGACTACCTCTCCAAATATATACAACTTTGTTGTACTACTTCCAACTCTTACTGTGACATATTTCTCTGATATGAATGAGTTTATGAGCCTTATTTCTCCTCTAATGCCCATTTTGTGGAGCCTACTGATGCTAAAATACCAAGCAAGCAGTATCATATGCCTTCTCACGGTATAAGAAGACCCAAGTGGTTTCACAATACTTGGTAAAGCCCTGTTGGATTGACTGGTAATTTCATCAAGGGATCAAGGTTCATTCAAGTTTTACTGAAGCCAAATTGATAGGGAGAAAAAAGTTTATGCTTTTCAATTGTTATGTTGTAAGGACAACATTTTCCTGTATATATTGTAACTAATCATCATAGCTGTGTTGTTCCTTTTACCATTCTGTAGAGCATTCTCCAGCATTACTGCCAATGTATAATTCACATATAATCAATGTTTAAAGCCAATGAGAACACACAAATTGGTGCGATCCAATTCAGTTTTGTTTCTCTCGCGGGTCGGGTACTACATGTCCGTCCACACGCTGTACTTATAAACCTTCCATACTTGTAATAAAATTAGTACTACTTTACCTGCCTACTTGTCTATACCTCACAACTGGTCACCTCCCAGATTGGACGGTGACACAGCGGTTTTGGCTCAGCCATTAACAGACTCACTACGGCCGCTCACCTTCAGAGACCTTTAGCGGACTTAATACAGCACCTCAGTCTAGCTCTCTGAAAGTTCCTTTCCCCGGACAAACCAACGCCATCAGCGGACTCAATACGGCACACCTTCCTCAGGTGTGTTTTGGCGTTTCACGAATGGTTTGGCCCGCTATTCACAACTCCTGTTGACCAATTCAAGTGAGGTGAAAAAGCCAGGCTCCGCCAAAGCAGAGTTCCTCAGAGGCAACCCAGGGCCCATAGACTTCCTCCGCACCTCCTCTAATGACCACCACCCCGGCTGTCAGATTGCTGCCTTTCACCACACAGGACGCACCTTTATGGTTCTACCACGCGGAAGGCCAGCTCAGGACAAAGTGCTCCGAGCCGACATAGCCATTGCAGCTTTCCTGGGGGAGGTTTACAGCCACATATCCCCTTGGCTGAACTTGCAGACCACCCCAGTCAACCTCGACAAACTGAAACAAAAGCTCGTCAGCGCCTACTCCACTCCCATTCCTGTGAGGGCAGCCCGCACCCTCGACTTCGTCACCAACCCAATGCGTGACGCTGATCTGAAGGACACCTAGGACTAGGTGATGGGTCTTCTCCTGCTACCAGAGATCGGTGTGGACGGTTGGAAGAATATGATCAGCCTCTCGTGCAAGATATTCCTCCGCCAGCTGTCTCAGGAGGTCCATGGGCAGATAACCAACGCCAACACCCTACCCAAGGGGGAGCTGGTTGACAAGGGCCAGAAGCTGACTGAGGCTGCCAGGGCCACCAAACTAGCTGCCCCAATGTCGACCTACTGCCTGATGATGAAGGATGCTGAAACAACAGACGTAAACGC
Organism: Macrobrachium nipponense; assembly: GCF_015104395.2. Classification (NCBI taxonomy): domain Eukaryota; kingdom Metazoa; phylum Arthropoda; class Malacostraca; order Decapoda; family Palaemonidae; genus Macrobrachium; species Macrobrachium nipponense. The sequence continues at coordinate 81,447,257 of NC_087213.1, read as the reverse complement.
TGTACACCAGAGGAGGGGCCCTATGCAGCATCAAGAGAACAGCATATCCTGGCGCTTCTACCACAGGAAGCGTGGGAAGCTCGCCCAGAGGTGTGAAGCCCCCTGCTTATATTCTACCATTGGTTGAACCTGGTAACAACCCCCAATTACTACCCCTTGCTGAACATGCAGAACCTCAAAGGGGCCCTATACTGAGTGAAGGTTTTATCAAAATTGGATCTCTTAAAATCTTATTTCCAGTTTCCCATGAATCCCGAGGATGTCCCCAAAACAGCCATCATCACGCTTTTCAGGTCCTATGTTTTCTCCTACTCCACTTTCGGCCTGAGGAACGCCAGAGCCACCTTCCAATGACAAATGGATGGCATCAAGGGAGACCTGCCCTCCTGTGACTGCTACATCGACAACATTTTAATTTTTTCTATGTCCCCAGGGGAACACCTCCACCATGTTCGAACTGTGCTGAAATGCCTCCAAGAGAACGGGCTGGTCATTCATTTTGATAAGTGCATCTTTGGTGCAGAGAAGGTGGACTTCCTTGGGCACAAGATCTCCGTGTCTGGTGTGCACCCCATGGCCTCGAAGGTGGACACCGTAGAAAAGTTCCAAACACTGACGACGATCAAAGGCCTGCAGGAATTCATCGGTATGTTGAATTATTACTGCTGCTTCATTCTGGACATCGCCCGCACCATGTCCCCCTTGACAGAGGTCCTGAAGGGGAAGCCGAAGAAGTTGTGTGGGAAGCAGCACAGCAACAGGCCTTCCATTAGATGAAGACGTCCCTCACCAAGGCCACCACCCTCACCCACCAGGACCCCGGCGTGCCCCTACAACTCTCCACCGACACCAGCAACATAGCCTGTGAAGCGGTCCTGGAGCAGGTGACTTACAGGCCTCCCAAGCCACTCGCCTTCTTCAGCAGGAAGCTGTGGCCCGCCAAGACCCACTACAGCAATTTTGACCGTGAGTTATTAGCCGTTTACCAAGCTGTTCATCCCTTCCGTTACCTTCTGGAGGACTCCCCCTACACCATCAAAACAGACCATCAGCCTTTGGTCCACGCCTTCACCAAGGCAGGCGACGCCTGGTCCACAAGGCAACAATAACACCTCACAGCCATTGCCGAGTTCAGCTTCACCATCCACTACGTCCCCGGCGAGAAGAATCCCATAGCTGATGCCCTATCAAGGATCGAGATCAGCACCATCGACCTCAGGATCGACTACAAGGACCTCATCCGGGAACAAGCTGCCGATCCAAAAGCACCAGCCTACCGCACAACCCTCACCTCCCTTAAGTGGGAAAACGTGTCCTTTGGATCTCCTGTCACAACACCCTTCTGCGACACCAGTACCAGCCACCCCTGCCCATTGATCCCAGCCTCCTGCAGAAAGATCGTGTTCGACATAATCCACGGCCTCTGACACCCATATGGCCAAACAACGATGCACCTCTTGACAGAGAAATTCATATGGCACAGGATCCAGAAGAACTCTTAAGAATGAGACAGGAACTGCGTTTCTTGCCAGACTAGCAAAGTCGGGGGGCATACCAAATTGGCATAGGTGATTTCCCACAACCCAGACTGAGGTTCGGTCACATCCACATTGACGTTGTAGGCCCCCTGCCTCTGTACGAGGGCGCCAGGTACCTCCTGACGGTCATCGATCGGTCCGCCAGATGGCCCAAAGCAACCCCGATGTCGGAAGCAACCACCAGTGCTTGTGCAGAGGCCTCCTCACCAGTTGGATCAGCCATTTCGGAGTGCCAGACGACATCACAATGGACCGCGGACCTGCCTTCCTGTAGGACTTATGGGCTGCCTTGGCCCGCCTGATGGGGACATTCCACCCGCAGCGAACAGCATGGTGGAAGGAGTCCACTGCTCCCTGAAGGCCTCCTTGATGGTTCACTGCACGGATGAGAATTGGAAGTCGCAGTTGCCCTGGGTCCTCCTCAGCCTCTGCACTGCCCCCCCCCCCCCCCCCCCCCAACCCCCAGGCTAATGGTGAGGCATCCCTGGTAGAGTAGGTCTACTAAGAACCACTGGCAGTACCAGGTGAATTATTCCCAATGAATACTGACGAGACAGACATCCCAATTGCGAGGCTTCGGGAAACTGCCGGGAAATTCATGCCCTGCCTCAAGGTCAAGCCACTTCCAGCCAAAAGCCTTATCATCCTGCAAACAACTCTTCATCAGGAACGACACCCACCACTGACGAGGCCCTCTACCAAGGCCCCTATCACATCCTCCGCCACATGGACAAGGCTTACCTCATCATAAAACACAGCTGTAAGGATTGGGTCTACATTGATAGACTGAAGCCCGCCTTCCTGATGAATGACATCAAAGAGGAACCTGGCAGACGGCCCAGGGTACCCCTGCCAAACAGAGCGTCTCTCGAGTTTCCTGAGCTACCCGAATGGAGCTGCGTTCACCCACAGACAACAATCAAACCACCCAGGACCGCTCCAGGGAAGGAATCCTATCACCCAGACCCTCATGGGTCGAAAGCACCCTGAGACAATGTCTCACAAACTCGGGGCCACCTTCGCCCTCCAGCACGCTATAATGATTAGGCATCCTGACCCCAGAATTTTGTCTTTCAATTATTATTGCATAATTATTGTTTTGGGGGGAGTATTTGTAAGGACAACATTGTTCCTGTATATATTGTAACTAATCATCATAGCTGCATTGTTCCTTATAACATTCTGTAAAGTATTCTCCTTCCATACCTGTAATAAAGTTAGTACTGCTTTACCTGGTTATTTGTCGACACCTCACAAAGTAAGTTAAGTTGCGCATTTTCAATTTTCTCCATTAATTTGAAAAAACTTGAGAGCATACCTACTGATAAGTGCTGTTCTTTAACTAGTTTTCTAAATGGCATCTTTATTTGGTTTCTGATTGGTATTGCTAACGCATTCTCCCAACTCCATGGCAGAGTCTTTAAATTTTTGGGAGGTCTTTCAGCATCTTGAAAGACACTGAGTTTTTACTGAAGAAGTCCAGTAAGAATTTGAGTAAGTATATCTGAACTCTATAGTTATCTGGCATTGTGAGGCTCCTTGTTCCTCTCTCAGGTCTCGAATGATTTGTTAGTTATGAATCCTCTGGAACTCTTGAGAGAAATTTTAACTGCTGGATACTTGATAAATGTGTTCTCCCAATTTTTCTGCACCTTCATTTAGTGTTGTTATTAATCTATCATTTATTTTTAGACTGGGTAATGGACCTGGTATGACTCTCTGATTCAATCAGTACTATATCTTTTACCACACCAATATTTGGTGTTTTTGAACTTACGCCATTCATATAGTATATCAAAGCTTCCTTAGTACATGGTTTTAAAATTTCTTAGTAATTCACCTCAGTGTTCTGCATTCCTCATCTCACCTGGGAACTACAGGTCTTGGTTTATATTTTGTACAAGAAATAGACTCCACTGCACTTGTAATATTTCTTCTCATTAGATAGTCATGTGGGAGACAAAAGAACCGAACTCTGTGTATATAAACAACACCCAACTTGCAAAAATTCAACTAACGAACATTTAGAGATAGAAACAAACAGGATCGCAAATTGAAATTGTGTTTAGGGAACTCCCCTTTGCCATCAGTAAGTTCAACCCCTTTGCCTCCAATAAGTTCAAATTTTGTTTTATGCAACTATTCTGTACATACAGTTCTGTATGAACAGTGTATTGTGTTTTGGGATGAAAAACATACAGTACTGTAATGATTTTATATCATAATGTACCTAAATAGGCATGAAGAGTACAGTATCCAACTTACAAGCAATTCAATGCACAAATGACCGTTTGGGATGTAACTCTTTCTCGGCGGGTCAATTCATGAAAATAAGTCAGCCACCCTGCAAATAATTCTAACAAATTGTTTTTCACTAGTTTCTGTTTGTATTACATATACTGAGACCGGGTGAGAAGGTCTACCACGATGTGACCAGTTGAAAGTGGTGTAAAAGTATGTCAAATCCAAGATGGCTGACACTGGTATTGATATAAAACCATCACAATAGATTTAATGGATATATGTGTTTAGTGTCAATTATTTGGCTTTTAGGCAAAAAATACTCTCAGAATTATTCAGTTTCATCAAGTAAGAGGTCTAACTGCAGTTTATCCAAGATGGCTTCCAATATGGCATGAAAATAATTGAGATGAACTTATATCTTGTCTACATACATTAAGAGCTCCTTACTGGCCTGGCCTCTAGGCATCATGTTGCTCCTGTAATAACATTTGGTCAGCCTCTACATTGGAAAGCTGGTGAAATCATTAGTGCTGCTCCACAAAATAGTCATCCGATGGAAATAATCCTCAGACTTGGTAACTTCTATGTGTTTATGAATGTGCTTGGTTCAATAGGTACAGGACTAAAAACATATTGGAAGTAGTCTATGGTGAAAATGCACTTGTACATAGGCTGCCTGGAAAGTCTGTCCAGAGGGCATTCTGAGGTCACCTTCTGGTTGACAAGTGCCTTAACGGAATGATTCTAGAATCCATGTGGATGAAAGTCTAGAGTATGCTTTGCCTGTTGAAGATGTCAAAAGGTGCTACAAGTCTTTGTTGGAAGGTGAAGCCTCACCGGAGACATGGCCAAGGAAGAAATAAATGTACAAGAATATAAACAAGCTGGACAAAAGCTTATTGAAACTATGGCTGGATCACATATATTCTCCATCTCTTTCAAGAATAAAGATAAAGCAACAACCTTAGGACATTCATCAGCAGTGAAGATCACTCCTGAAAAATCCATAGACCCAGGCATACTATTCAAAGTTTCTTACTAGTTTCGAATACAGGAAATCTATCCTTTAGAAGAGGTATTAAGATAAAAGCTCTGTCCATATCCAATCTCCCTGTTTGAGAACGAAGATGTGCTACACAAAGCTGATAAACCACAACATAGCTTGTTTATGCTATCAGTGAACACTGTACCACAGCCTCATCAACTGCTCTGATACCAGACGACATCCTGCAAACTGATATGTAATTGATGGAGGATCCTTACTTCACAAACTCAAGTGGAAAGTTGAGACACCATGGTAAAATAGCCAAGTCCTATGCCACTTTTACAAGCAAGCACTATGGCATTACAGCAACCATTATCTTTGGTGGAAATGGATCAGGTCCTATTAAGGATAACGCACATAAGCCACGGGGACAAACCAACATCTATCCAGTTGTGAACTTCAATAGGGATACAGAATTTGACAGTAAGAAGGAAGAATTCATGTTAAGAGGTACAACCACCAAACAGAAGTTGATTAACCTCATAAGCAGAGAGCTAGAAGATGAAGGTTGCAACATCATACAGTCTGAAGGTGATGCAAACGTTGTTAAGGGAGCAGTAAATGCAACATCTTTATACTCTACTACATTGATTGGAGAAGATACTGACTTGTTGATTCTACTACTTCATCATTCTACATCACAGAATAAACCTCTCTGTTTCGAATCAGATAACCAGACAAAAGGAATAATGAAGTATATGACATCAACCAGATAAAAAGTTCTCTTGGATCAGACCTATGTACACAATTGTTGTTCAAACACTCATTTACAGGGGGATCCAACATCTGGTATTTATGGCATTGAGAAAAAGTCACCCTTCCAAAAACTTATGAATGGTGATTCAGTCCTACTTGCCACAGCAAAGGAATTTACCTCACCTTATAAAACTCCCACTGAGATTAGAAACATTAGCTGCCAGGCTATGGCAGTTTTGTTCGGTGGTGAGAGCATATCTTCTATGTCTACGTTGAGTTACGACATGTTCACTAAGAAGGTGACCTGTGCTAAGTCATTTGTAACACCTGAACATCTACCCCCAACAGATTCCTCAACCAAATTTCACAGACTCCAAGTATATGTACTATTAGACAATGATATGGATTGAAAGAGATGCTCCAATGGATCCTTTAGACTGGGGTTGGAAACATGAGAACAATCAGTTAATACCTATTATGTTATCTATGAATGCTGCACCAGTCAACTAAAGATGATACTCTAACATGCACAGCTACTTGAAGTACCCCACACTGCAGTTTTAGAAAACATGGCCTTCCATGCACATCAGCATGTGGATCTTGTCAGATTACATCAGGTGAAAATATGCCTGGATATGTATCTTTGGAACTAGAGTATGGTGATGAAGACTAGGCGTAATTGCTAATTATAAATATTCGGATTAGGCAGTTTCTGGTCGGAAACAATATAATTTGAGCCTTTGTATGCTTTACCAATTAGCATTTCCGACTTGCCTCCATGTTTGATATTAGGCTATTTTTAGTTAAAATCTCATAGAACCTATAGAAAGTTCTTGGAATACATAAAGACATGCTCTCAATTTGATTATTAAAGAAATTAATCTAATTCAAGTTGTTTTCATCTATTTAATAATGGGTAAATAGTCATTTTGAAGGTGACCTAGTTTTCATGCACTTTTGAGGGTCTCATATTGGTAGACTTTTTCTTCTGTCAAATACACCTAATAGAACTGGAAAATGCAGTTAGACTTTTTGTTAGAATTTTTTTAGTCATGTGGTATGTTGACCTGCCTAATCGTAAGTACGGTGGTGTCTGTAGTGACCCCATGAATATATGTATACCAGTCTGCATTTTCATCCATCCAGTCCAAAGACATTTTCATGGGAAAATTTAAAATAGGTAAAAAAAAATTGGATAGTAGACACTCACATGAAGACATAAATTCATATTTTTTCATTGCTCGAGAGTGTTATGTTGGCTGTGAAAGCTCACAATGAAATTAATGCCTATTGTGTCAATGATCGCACATTCAGAATGAGATTATACTGCATTAATACCATTCAGGATGATCAGTTTGTTTTCATACCATAGTTTTAAAAAATCTACTTTTAGATGATATGGTGCATCCAGAGAAAAAGTTAAGAGGTAGTATGATTTAACAGTAAAATGTGTTGAAAAGAAATTATTAGTATTCCAGAAGAAAATGTGATATTTAGACAAGCAGGTCTCAATTAATGCTTGAAACGATTCAAGGTAAATTACTTGAAAAATTTAAAGATCAGTCACTGATAATAACGATATTTTTTCTAGTAGTGATGGAGTACTGGCATTTCATAATATCTACTCATCTATTTAGACTACGGTGGTCCATCACTACTCAAAATAATATCGTTATTATCAGTGGAGTAGACCACCTTTGTTTAAATAGAAGAGTAGATATTATGAAATGCCACTACTCCATCACAACTCAAAATAATATCCTTATCTTCAGTGACTAATCTTTAAATTTTTCAAGTAATTTACCTTGAATCGTTTCAAACATTAATTGAGACCTGCTTGTCTAGATATCACATTTTCTTCTGGAATACTAATAATTTCTTTTCAACACATTTTGCTGTTAAATCATACTACCTCTTAACTTTTTCTTTGAATGCAACATACCATCTAAAAGTAGAAATTTCTTTTTTTTTAAACTATGGTATGAAAACAAACTGATCATCCTGGATGTTATTAATGCAGTATAATCTTATTCTGAGTGTGCGATCATCGACACAATAGGCATTAATTTTATTGTGAGCTTTCACAGCCAACATAACACTCTCGAACGCTAAAAAAATATAAATATATTATCATCTGCAGTTGGGATTATATTTTACTAGTACTGCTTCCATCCATGTGACCAAGAAGATTATATTGGAGGACGTTCATTGATATATATCCTTGATCAAATTCAGCAGTCATCATCTGAGTTAGATCGACACGAAATTGGAGAGTCTAATAATGATAAACTGATAGAATATATACACACACACGCTTATGTGTGTGCGTGCGTACATACCTGTGTAATGACGAAGTGTTCATTCAACCAACGCTTAAGAAGATTAAAGGAAGATTATCAGCGGGGGTGACCTAAATTGGCTTACTTGTGGACGAATCTCTTGGTATAAATACCACCTTTTCTGTAAACTTTTCTCATTCATATACCTGAAGAGAGAGACAGCAGTCTCTGAAATATAGTACTTTTCTCTCTACATTTTGGTGTTTTTATGGGCTCCTTTTATTAGATGGAATTCTGTTGTTACAGAACACTTTTACCAGTCATTGTCAGCCCATTATGGAATTCAACCGCCTTTCCACGATTCTTCACTCACTTCCAGAAGTCAAGCCAGTTTTCCGCAAGTTTGAAAAAGAACTGAACAGACTACACCGGCTGAAAAACCAAAAACACTTTTTGGAAGAATGCCTCAAAGAACAAGTACTTCCAAAAATGTACGGATTCGGGAGATGGACTCTGCAATCAAACCCCTTCCCTCTATCACACAAGATTTTCCTGGAAGAAAGAATCACCAATACGAGAAACGACATCTTCGTGCTACGCAGAGTGATATATGGAACTCAATCTAATCTTCGCCTCCTCACTACGGACCACGTATACAGGTATCTGATTTCATTCTGTTCCGACATTGCTGCCTATAATAGCGTGACTCATTCCAACAGACTTTTACGCAAGTTAAATAACCTAATAGATAATAGCGCATGGAATAATCTTGAACAACAAGACAAAGTTTTAAACTTATCCAACACCCCCGTTACTGTAAATCAACATTTAGTTTTAAATTTAGGCTTATCCTTTGCCCTTATGCCAGACCGCAAAAACAACCTAGACTTCATAGTGGCTTTTGATAAATTCATATCTGACAAAAACTACAGCCGTGAAGAGATATGTTTAAAAGGACTGTTACTAAATGCTTTAACTGACCTTCATAAGAAATATCCTGTTCCCCGCAGATTCATGATAGCCATCCACTCGCTAAAAAAGTTAGATGTTATAATAAGTAGATCCGACAAAGACGGCAAAATTGTAATAATGGACAAAGACTTCTACCTCGACAAAATCAACCAGCTCCTTAGCGACACAAATACTTACGAAAAACTGACGAAAAATCCCCTCCAGAACGTTCCCACAGAATTTTTTCGGAAAGTAAGATTAATTGGCCAAGACAAAAAGAGTATTGAACTATTAGAGAAATTTAAAGTAATTAATCCTAAATTACACTACTTTTATGGTCTTCCCAAAACTCACAAAGACAATCTTCCATTCAGACCCATCGTTTCATGCGCCGGAGCTTTCAATTACAAAATTTCTAAATGGTTAGCTGGCCTCCTTTCTCCTTTTTTAGGAACTTTTTCTCCCAGTCACATCAAACATTCGGAAGACTTTTGTCACAAATTCAGAGAAGCACATATACCACTTCACAACATAAAACTTTTAAGCTTGACGTAGACTCCCTATTCACAAAAGTACCAGTACAGGACGTTCTTCAGTTTTTTAAGGGAAAAATTATCCCCCTATTCAGATCATTTCCCTTTGGCACTTGACAAAATAATAAAGTTAGTTGAATTATGTGCATCTAATAACGTATTTTCATTCGGGGAATCATTCTACAAGCAAATATTCGGGTGTAGTATGGGTAGTCCTTTAAGTCCTATTTTAGCCAATCTGTACATGGAATACTTTGAAACTACAGTAATAAATGCAATAAAACCCAAAAACATGCTGTGATGAGATACGTGGATGACATACTAAACATTTTGGGATAATAAGTGGGGTAATTTTAATGAATTCCTCTCAAAATTAAACGCATTAGTGCCCAGCATCAAATTTAAAGTTGAATGGGAAACAGACAACAAAATTCCTTTTCTTGATGTTTTAATAATCAGAGACACGACAGAATACAAATTTACCATATACAGAAAACCAACGTTCTCACTTTCATATATTCACTACTTTAGCTATCATGACAATACTATCAAGATAGGTCTAGCTAGCAACCTGTTCTTAAGAGCCTTACGAATTTGTTCCCCAGATTTCCTGGAAAAAGAATTTGAACTAATTCGCAAGCAACTTTCATCTTTAAAGTATCCTGACCATATAATTGAGAAAGCAATTCAAAAGCAAACGTAATTTTCTACCGACCCCCTAAAGACAAGACCAGAGACACACCCAACAATAAAATAAAAATTCCCCACCTGGAGACGATTAAGAGAGTAACTCACACCCTTGGGAAATCCAACCCTTTTGCATTACCTACCCAAATACCTTAGCCAAATCCCTGATTAACGTCCACAAAAGACATCGCCCAAAGACTCTGGGGTATATGAGATCCCATGCCAGGACTGTGACCAATCTTACATCGGATTTACAGGTAAATCACTTCCCCAGAGATTAATACAACACAAACGGTCAGTTAGGTATGGACAACAGAACTCAGCTATTTTCAACCATATAAATGAAACATAACCATAGAATAAACTGGAATATGTCACGGGTAATTTATAGCAGCAACTGCCGGTACAAGAGTCAAATGATGGAATCGGCCTTAACTAAAAGAATAAGCAGGTAATGACATCTCAAAAGGGAATTGGACATCGGACATCGTCGACGCAGTGTTCATTCAACCAACGCCTTAAGAAGATTAAAGGAAGATTATCAGCGGGTGACCTAAATTGGCTTACTTGTGGACGAATCTCTTGGTATAAAGTACCAACCTTTTCTGTAAACTTTTCTCATTCA
>NC_087213.1:81426659-81434159 GCF_015104395.2 Macrobrachium nipponense | reverse complement strand
TATCCTATATATAATAGATCTATATTAATATATATATATATACTATATAATCTATCACATCTCTATATATATATAGTATATATATATATATATATAATTATCTATATATATTTTTCTATATATATATATCTATATATGATATATTATATATATATCTATATATATCTATATATATATATATTATATATATATATATATATATAATATATCTATCATATATATTATATATATTGTGATGTTAGGTCGGGGTAAAATCACGTCAGGTAAAGAGTTGTTGATGTAGTTTGGTTATTCAATCTTGGTATTAGTGGTTTAATAAAAAGGGATTCAAAGATAGGAGGCAAAAATTGGGGACTTTGGAAAGTATTTAAAATTTTTATAAGCAATTTCTATTTTACATCTTTTGGCGTGTTCTCGAATATATGAGAACTCTGGATTAGATAGTTTAACTCCAGTTCTATAACTGACTCCCCTTTGACAATCAATTCGCACTTTCAGTAGGCGGCGTGAGGCGACCACATATCTTCCCTGTTTACATCGGGGGCAAGAATATAAGCAGACGAGGCTTGATGTCATAAGAGGGCTAATTTTGTCATTGTACTGGAATAATGATTTAATATTAAGAGATTAACTGGAATCATTTACAGTTAATGGCATATACCTGGTGTTTCGAAATTAGAGGGCCCCCTCCACAGAACAAATGGAAAGTTGAAGTTTTCATTTATAGCCTATCTCCAAGTACATTATTATCTTAAGTTTCTATTTAGCTATTTTTCATTTTACATTTCTTGTATTTTCAGACTGAGTGACGGAGTTAGATACAGCCATGGCTAAAGACTCAGAGGAAATCAGATGGATTCACCGAATCCAGGCTATAACCTTCAGAGAGGCCAGGGATGCTGGCGTATCCTTCATTTCACATTCCTGGATTGCTAAATACATTAAAAGAGATGAATCCTTCGTTAAAAGAAACTGGAACAAATATCCATATGGCTGTCATCGCGAAAAGAGTGAGAATCTTGGAAGGCCTGAAGTCCTTTCTCAGGAGTCAAAAGACATCATAGCTGAGGCAATGGGTAGACCAAGAAAGTCTTTACGTAAATTGGCACTTGAACAAGAAGCAAAAAGGGGAAAGAAGAGAAGTTATAGTGCTGTATATCGGGAGTTGAAAAAATCTGGTATCAAGCCATTTCATATTATCAGCAAGCCCAACATCACTCAGCAACAGACAGAAGACAGTGCATGGTTTTGTGGTTCATTTCTTAAAGACTAGGATGAAGCTGACTTTCTCCATGTTGCTGCATCAGATGAATTCTTTATTTATACAGTCAGGAAACCAAATCATAAAAATGACATCATTTGGGCAGCAAAGTTGGATCATATCAGCAATGACATGTGCTATTGCCAGATTGTGAAATTTCCTGAATGTTTGGGAATTTTTCTCCATTTCACAGCCTAACGGTTAATGTGGATCATCAAAGAAAAAGGACAGTCATGGATTGCTGAACACTTCAGAGAAACTGTGCTTACTGGTGGAGTATTTCCTTTCCTCAAAGATCCTGAAAATGTGTTATCTGTTTAAAAAAGTCACATTTTCACATGATAAGGCACCATGTTTCAAGGCTCTTCAGACACAGGAACTACTTCGAAACAGTGGTATCGATTTATTTTCATCAAGTGAATTTCCATGTAGCTCCCCTGACCTTAACGTGTGTGAAAACATTGGTAGTATCTTAAAGGATCGTGTTGAAGCACGCACAGTGAACTACGATGGTATACCAAGCCTCGGCGACCTACAAAGAGAGGTGACCGAAGTGCTCAGGGGAATGGAGTTTGAGCCTCAGCTTTTTTGCGATTTGCTGAAAGCATGCAGGCTGTGGTACTGGCAGATGGAGGCTACACAAAATATACTCAGAAAAAAACTTAAATAACTACCTATTCTGAATTACTTTTGTTTTTGTCCATATCAATTTTAGTTTATGCTGTAGAGGGGGGGAGGGCTCTAATTTCGAAACACCCTGTATATATACATAAATAAGCTGACCAACCTGTCACTGCCCAGGAAAACTAAATGTATATATTAACCCTTTGAATACGACTGTGACATATACGATACGTTTCCTAATGTAGCCCAGAAAACGGCTGTATCGTATACGGTCACTGGCAATTTCTTTTTATGCGGAAGACTGAAAATAAAGGTATAAGCCACCTTTATATATATATATATATATATATATATATATATATATATATATATATATATATATATATATATAATCAATTTCATATTTTAATTTATTCGAAAAATAATGTAAATATATGAGATCTAACGAACAATACCTAACTTTCGTGCTGTGTTTGCTGACACCTTCATGAGATGTTATGAAAAGTAGAATGTGAGGCAAAAGCTAGCCAAAATAGTTGAAGTAAGAGAAAAATCTAGTCTATAGAAACTTATAAACGGAATAAAATGATTTACACCTACAACTTCCTCGCATACTGGTTCAAGAACAATTGCTCAATTTCGAAATGCACTAATCCAAATATATCATTATATATATATAAATATATATATATATATATATATATATTATATATTATATATATATATATATATATATATATTTATATTAGTTTCAAGCTAATATTCCGACGTCCACGCCCACCAAATTCCATGAAGGCGGAAGGTACAGCAAGTGGAAAACAATGCAGGTCATTTCTGTCAAAAGGACACGTGCATCTCAAATACCACCTGCGTCGTTTGTCACACCTGCATATGACATGTAAATACGATTGTGTGTGTGTGTGTAATTATGTATGTGTTCATATTTGCACTTATATCTCATAAGGCCATAAAAACGTTGCATACACTATGCTCAAATATAGTTTGATCAACAATAACTTATAATGACCCCTGGTGAATGTGGGTAGGTGACAATCGTGTTTACATGTCACATGCAGGTGTGACAAACGACGCTGATGGTATTTGAGATGCACGTGTCCTTTTGACAGAAATGACCTGCATTGTTTTCCACTTGCTGTACCTTCCGCCTTCATGGAATTTGCTGGGCGTGGACGTCGGAATATTAGCTTGAAACTAGGGCCACGGAATTAACCCAACTCCTGGCGGTCTCCAGTTCCTTCTTTTATTGACAATGGCGGACTTTGGAATCTTCCTTTATTACTGGCGGCTAATACAATTTCCGTTTTCCCCCTGACTTTTGACTGCTATCATCAATCAAACAATGAATTAGAATCTGTCAGATGGACACGGGGTAATCCCAGACCCTATTCCCAAGGTAGTATTCCAGCGTTCCGGCTCACAAAACTCAACGCAGGTGGCAGGTAAAAGAGAAGAGCAGAAAACAACAGCCGGTCATTCCCATAGAAGGATTCAGGCATCTCAAATAGTACCGCCTACATCGCCTGTCACACCTGCATGCGCCATGCAAATACGTTTCTCACCGACCAAATGTCCATATATATATATATATATATATATTATATATATATATATATATATATATATATATATATATATATATATATTATGTGTGTGTGCGTTTCTCTGTTTGTATTTAATTTGCTAGTTTTAATATTTTGCTACTGCTCCAGTGAAGAAATTAACCGTTTCCTTCACTTATAAGAAATGTGATTTAGAACGCAGGAAAGAGAAGAGTAGAGGCCGGGTATTATTGGTAATGTTTCCTTTAGGCTATGAATAATCTCTGGTCGGGCGAGTACTTATATGGACCCATGCAGCGCGCGTACCATTTGTGTGGGACCAGGGCTAATAGCTTCATAGCCCCAGGGGTTGTTTCTCTTTGTCTCATTCGGAATATGGAGACAAGGTTTGTATAAAAGGCGAGTGGGATATAGATGACGAATATAAACATATTGGGGAAATTTCTGACGACAGACAATTGTTAGGATGCATCTAGTGGTCCTTTTTGCAGTAACCTTTACTGCTTAGGCCAAAAATAACAAAAGAATTCACCACTTGTAGACAGCAAACGTATAATCTGCTAGAATCATTTTCACAGGTGATGGAGAGGCTCTGGAGGAACAACTATATGTCTGCTTTCATTCATTTAACCTCGTCCCATATAAATGATTTACCTTTTTATATGGCACAAAAAGATATTCTAATTTTTCTTAGTGTTGATTTATTATTTAGCAGCAGCTGCACTAATCAAGAAACATAGATACCTGCCATTCTTACCTTTTTTATGCTTCTCTCTCTCTCTCTTTCTCTCACACACACACACATACACATACACACACACACACACACACACTTTCCCGGTAAGTAACACGGTATTCTCTCTCTCTCTCTCTCTCTCTCTCTCTCTCTCTCTCTCACACACACACACACACATAAACACTTTCCCGGTAAGTGACACGGTATTCTCAGTATTATGGAAGTGTCGGAGATAGTTATTTTTTCTGAATAGCAGCAGTCTTAGAATAATGGTGTAACAAATAATGTAAATCTCTGAGAAGAATTCCTATATACATCTAAAAATATAAAATATTGAATAGATAAAATTCCTATTTATTTCCAAGAAAGTATAATAAGTTATTAGAAGTTATTCAATATCGTTTAAATATAAAGCATGATTGACATAAAGTACTAAATATATTCGTAAATCTCCCATAGTCAAGAGTTTTATAAGTCTAAGTGTATGTCTGAATGGTAAAATCGAGGCAAGACAAATTCTATGCTAATCTTATATAAGAGCTCCCAAAGCGTTCATAAATCATAATTTCTAAAACTACGTATGGTATTCCTTGTCGACTGGTTACATGGTTATTGCTATAAATATAATTCAGAAATGGGGTTAATATATAATCAGTGATGTGCTTATTTACAACCATTATAGTAATTGCGTCTATTGGAATTATTGTTGTACAATAAGAGGGTACGTATCTTGGTAAATCTCTCTCTCTCTCTCTCTCTCTCTCTCTCTCTCTCTCTCTCTCTCTCTCAAAAATAATAAATCTCAATTTTGTGTGTGTATAACTATTGGAATAGTAAGCGGAAACATAAAAATGATCAATATTTTCATGATTAGTTTTCTGGCGGATATGCAAATAATTATTGACACTAATATTCAACTGTGATGTAGATGAGTTTTGGGGACTCAAACAGAATAAAAAGGAAACAAAAAAAACAAAAAAAAAGTGTGTCGTCCGCAATCACTGAAGTACTCATACCTCTGGCAACAGTAAACCCCGATATATAGTACATATGATATGTTTATTTTATGTGATGTTACATAATTACATATTATATATATATTACGGATGACTACTATCAAAATGTTATCATAAAACTGAAACAGGTTAATTTGTTGGAAAACAACAAAGAAACGAGCTGTTACAATGATTGTTTAAGTTTTCGTGCGTCTGGGCATACTACAGGTGACTC
The DNA here is from genome assembly GCF_015104395.2 of Macrobrachium nipponense. Classification (NCBI taxonomy): domain Eukaryota; kingdom Metazoa; phylum Arthropoda; class Malacostraca; order Decapoda; family Palaemonidae; genus Macrobrachium; species Macrobrachium nipponense. The sequence goes on along the minus strand of NC_087213.1, from coordinate 81,428,728 downwards.
CCGTCTGAAAACCTCCGGGTTCTGGGGACTTGTAAGATCTCATCCCAGCCGTAATCAAAGAGTTAATAAAAAAAACTGTGTCTGTAAAGTTTAAATGAACGTGGTACATTAGCATGTGTACAGAAACCTCACGAACACAAACAAAATCCCCAACCTTATACGACACATTACCCCAAAAGAAAGTAATGCCCATACACTTGCTTTTATTCCTGCATATCATGGCTCCAGATTCCATTTAGACTGCAAGTCATACTGTAACAATTATTGGAGAACTGCTCAGCATATACATACTTATAACCCTCGTTTTTACATATATAATCTGTTTTTTTAACGTATGGCTCTGTATTTGTCTTTATGATTTAAATTGCTGAGGATGTTCCTTTGGTATTTCTGAAACATTTGTTAGTCAAAATCATCTCTATATTTCTGAATTTTCCATGTAGTTTAGTTTTCTGTCATAAGGCAGTACTACTTTTCTATGACTTCTTTTAACGCTTTTTTTGCCACTGAAAAAAAAATTATTTATAAGTCATTTTAGTTCAATCTACCTTTGAACAGTAAGTGGTTTTCAAAACTGTAAAAAATAGCTTATCAAACCGATCGGAATAGCGAAATACGTCACAGTAATGTCACGAAGCAGTCGCTATAATGACTCCAAACGGAGAAAGAACGAACGAATTAAAAAGGAAATTCGCATTTGTCGACATAAGCAGAGATGAGAGAGAGAGAGAGAGAGAAAGAAAAGCGGAAGGGGGGGGGGGGGCCTGGGGGGGGGGGCGGGGGGGGGGGGGGGGGGGGGGTGTTAATTCTCATGCCATGTACGTAATGGTCAATTTTACATGATTACTTTGAGCAGGTCTTGGTAGTTTTAAATGCTAGATGGGTAATGAATGATTTTGATATATCATACCTGTGTGTTTCCCGAGGAAATATGCTCCAACCCAAAAAATTTGAACACCACAGCCAACAACGTTTGTTCTTCCTACACGATGTTGGTGATTATGTGATAAATGACACAGTAACCAGGGAATGTGTTTATTTACTTATTATATTTCCCAGCGATCATAATGAGTAATAGCAGATTCAGTAAGTTTGAAGAACTGAACATGGATGACTTCAAAAAAACGACGAGAAAATTAAAAACACCTACTGTGAAAATGACCCGTTTCCCATATGCGACTTAAAAAGAGGCAAAACACTTGAATTAGTTGCGGGAGCTATATATCGATATTGTCCAAATGAGTTTAGCACAGGCATCCTTCCAAATAGTGAAAAGTATGCTTGTATAAAACCAGCTTACAAATGAAAAGGTGATGAAGAAAATCTTAGCTTCTATGGGCCAATATAGAACCTATCGTCCTTATCAAAACTTAAAGAAACGGTAGTTCACGAACAAACGTGGAAACACTTGACACAACTCAACATTATACCCGATGATCAGCCAGCTTACAGAGAAAACCTCTCAACAGAAACTACATTGTGCGTAGCTAAACAGATATAATCAAAATTATGGCAAGTGGAAAATGTGGTATCCTGGTTAAGCTCGACCTAAATGCAGCATTTGACACGGTTGGCCATAATCTGCTGCTTGAAGACCTGAGAGCAGTAGCCATTGTAGATGATGTACTCAATGGTGCGAGAAAAAAATGCTAGTAAAAAAAAAAAACTCTTAAAAATTTTCCATACCTTCCACGAGAAGTTGAAAATGATTATTTAAAATCCCTTGCGGAGCCTCGTTTACAAGACAATCGTCAATTTGACCAAGTTATACGTGCTTTTTTCTCATAAATGATTTTATGTAATTTTGTGAAATTATAATCACAGATCACAAAATATCAAAACAGATCAGACCTAAAATCAGTAACAAATTCTGAGTTTATTTGTTGTAAAATATTTACGTAAATTTATTGACATCGAAGATGCAGTAACTTTTTTGGATTATACATGTCTTTTCTAATATTTCTTTGCACACTTTTTTTTTGTCTTTTTGCAAAATTACAATTATAACTGTCAAACTATCATAAAAGATAAGAACTATAATCAACAGCAACCGCTGGGTATATTTATGA
>NC_087213.1:81409159-81421659 GCF_015104395.2 Macrobrachium nipponense | reverse complement strand
ATGACTGCAGTTGGGCACATCCACGGAAGTCTATACTAAGGCTATGGATCCACTACAGGAAATCAAGCTAGCCGCTTACCTAATCGCATCATATACTATATGAGGGAGCCTTCAGTACTATAGCATACCACATGAGTCCTGATGCAGCTAATTCAGTCTAAAACCATTAACGCAAACAAATTGAAATTTGGTAATTTTCACATATTTAAGACACTGGCTCTCCTATAAATGAAACTGCAGAAATAGTATATACACATTCTTATTAATGTAAAAAATTACTTAATGTACGTTATAAAACGGTGTGCTACTTAAATCCCCAGGGTATTATACAACAGACGTCCATTATTGATCTCCAACCAACTCCACAAACATTCTACCTTGTGGAATGTTGAAGTAGTCACCACTATGGATCCAGCAAAGGTAAATAAGACAGGCTAATAAGTAGGGCAATTTTACGATGCACCCTAATATCATGTGTCAGCAGGCAGCAAGTCATTGCAATTTTACCTACAATAAATTATGGAATTTTCATGCATCTGTGTCACTGGTTAACGTCATCAAGGCTCATTAATACAATACACAGAGGTAACTTGGTCAAATATAGTATAACCAGGACCATGAGTAGCGGGGAAAACTTCTGAACAACACTGATAAATAAAATTTTAACTATACGTTTTTTTTTTTTTCATCTATCCATCCGCCTGAGGTGTTTTTGTATGGTAACGCTGCGTCCCGGGCTTTCGATTGTTACGCTATGTGTAAGTTTTAGGTAAATAAAAGGATATCTGGGTGTACATTTGCAACTGAAAAGTGTTTTAATAATTTACTGTATGCGAATTACACCGTTAATATTCGAAATAGGATATTATTATAATCGTTAAATGTAAGCTGAATGTAACTATCTAAAGCCCGGGACGCAGTGTTACCATACAAAAACACCACAGGCGGATGGACAGATGGAAAAAAACAGAGTATAGGTGCAACTTATGCACAAAATTCCTGAAACAATCTCGGGACATCAGGTGTCCGTATTTATAACTTACGATAAGGCCTGTACTAAAAAGTTTTGTAAAATCATTGAATAGCTTCTGAGAAACTTTCCGGACAAAATGAAGAGGGAGAGAAAAAAAAATTCAACCAGATGGACATAATCGGTTTGCCTAGCACAAGCTGACCTGCGATTAAAAAATAATTCGATGCATTCTTTCTTCCATTCCGGACTACCAAGGGGCCTTTTAAATAGCAAGAAATTTTCCCGTATAAACTACAGAAAAAATTTCCCAGTCAAAAGTAGCGCGTGAGAGGCTTAAATCAGTAAACGCTGATGCTTCATGTTTCTTTAACTGAAAACTGGAAAACTATGAAACTTCGGGTTACTGAGGACAAATGCGTGTGCAATCAATATAAAAATGAATACTGCCCTAACATAGCAACCAATTCATAACATCCGAAAAGCAGTCAAATCTCGCAGGTGAAATAATTAGATCAATACAGGTTAACAACCCATGCAATAACTAAATTCCCAATTGACACTATCTTCAGACAAGCAAACTATGGTAAAATAACTTGTAGTTATGATAAAGTCACAGTATGGTTTTATTATGACATCAAAACCTACAACTGCGGATACTTTAAATCAGTCTTTGTATCAATTACTGTTTAAGAGCACGAATCATTAAAGGAGGAATGCAAAAATCTTACTTGCATTAGCAAAGCCGATAATCTAGTTCTACAACAGCATGGAAAAAATATGAGCTTTCATTGGCAGTATTGTCCTTTTGTAAATTAATTCACTTATGTTTATGGCTATTAAGATTAGAAAAAAATAAAATCTACAAAACTGGATGAATCCTGCATGTGAAAAAGGGCAATGGAAGGATAGGTATATCCGCGACGGGTATTTCTTTGGAATTTGCAGTTTCCTAAAGTAATTTTGTTGCTTATTAACAATTCACTATAGTTTTGGAGGATCGGCTTTAATTAACCTGTAATTTACCTTAAAACTATATTCTATGCTAAGGGACCCGTTGGAAATGTGGGGCTTTGGGTGGGGGGGCCCCACAGGAAGAATAATTACCCCAGAACTCTATCCTACGGTAAGGGGGGAGATGGGAAAGAGGGGTTATGAGTGGGGTAAATCACCTGGGAGAAGGTTGCAGCGTGTTATTGTGCTATTTCTTGTTCTATATGACTTTTGGAACACGAAATACAAGCGAAAAAATTTCAGCTACTACTACTGCTGCTGCTACTACTATATCGAATGCTACGGTGCATGAGCCATGTTATAGGGGAGCTTTGGTTCACACACCGACTTCTAAGTAAGGGAAATAGTGGGGGTTTTTTGGAGGGGGGATAGACCGATGGACATGTATCCAACCAATCATGTTACAACCTCCTGTAACTCCTGTGGCGAGCAATATTACCTCTTGCCAGTACAACCCTTCTTTCCAAGAATCTTTAAAATTGGGGATAAGACGCGAAGCCCCATTCTGCCACAACCTTAAACATTGCTAACCTCCTGTAACCACTGTGGCTGGAGTGTGCAGCACAATATTACCTCTTACCAGTACAACAGTTCTTGCCAAGAAACTTTAAAATTGCGGATAAGCCATGTAGCACCTTATCCCCTTTTTTCCTAGTTTTATGCTTTTAAAGCAGAAATAGTCTTTGTAGATAAATTGTTATTTACGTCTAGATCACTCTACTTAACACTCCCACCCTTCTCTATCAACTTGTACCTTTTACTCACCACTCCCCCCGCCAAGGTACCCCACCATCTCTTCCGTGGAACATATGGCTCCCTGAGGGTTTGTGTATCCGTTGCCCTCTACATGGCCTCTTTGTTTACGTGTGTTCTCCCCCACCCAAAACCCAAAATTCCCAAAGTTCCCCATCATTGTTGGGTAGAGATAGGAGGTAAATAACAGTTGGCCCCCAAAAAATTAATACTGCTTCTTCTTCAAAAAATCAACTTCCAAGGTAAAAGCAGGTGTGGAGTCATTAGCTAGAATTACAGAGGGATAAATGAGATGGAACTTTCATGTGCCTTTATCCGGAGGAATTAGTCACAGAAAAATGACCAGGTAGTAACACCTACATGAGCATGATAATGCAATGCTACCTTGAAGAAACATAAGCGATTGATATACATACCGCAATTCCCAACAGCTTCGTCCGATTCGTCGTTGCATTCGGCCACGCCAGAACATGTGTCATTCTGTGGGACACACTGAGTGCCATCAGAACAGAGCCAGTATCCACTGTCGCACGCCACAGTCATCAGCAACTCTCCTTGCGGTGACAAAGACGAGCCAACAACCGCTTCCCCCATCGGAAGGAGAGTGGTTGCTGCTGGACTAGAGAGGGCAGCACCGTCGCTGTCTCTATCGTAAGTTTGTTTTCCATCATCCCAGTCATCGTCTTCGTGGATGCCATAGAGATAAGCAGCCTTCCCCAAGGGCTCCTCATGAGACTGTATGATTGTCTCAACTTGCTGGGGGCCTGCCGCAAGCAACCCTGTGACAAATACACAATAAATGAAAAAGATTAATCGTTAACCTAAAGGGTATTAATAGATAAAAAGGAATGGTCATATCAAGTGTTTTTGCTTCTAAAAATATTAAGCAAACCTTTTTTTTAGCGGGGAAAAGTTACAATAAGATCTCATATGTATTGTATGTTTCTCAAACTAGGGAAATTAAAAGGCACTTTCAGCAGTTATCAGTTCTGCGCTTACTAGCAACGAATATTAAATTAAGTGACTGAATACCATCCAGTAAGTATTTTTGTCTCGTTAATGGTAAATATACTAAATTTCAATGAAAAACACTTTAATTATAATTTATGGTGTGCAGATTAGTTGATGTGAAAGCTCACAAAATTTATAAAAGGTGCTTCAGATACCCGAGATACGAATTAGTACTTGAAAAGACAAAATTATAATTAACCTATCTATTTGCTTTCTACTGACCCTTCCGGTTGGTAGAGAATGAGAAACTAGAAAGAGTATTCCAATCAATATCGATGAAATTTTAATTGAATTATACATTCCTGACAATCCCATTATGTCTACTATATCGAACGTTTTTACAATGGAACAATATGTGATCAATAAATTCTCTATTACCCATTGAAAATGACAGAAGGTATCTTATCTTTTACATTTACAGTTCTTTAAAAAGAGAAACATTTTGATTATAATCACTTTCAAAAGACTTTAAATGAATCCGTCAATTTATGCTAAAAATTGTGAAAGCTGTGAAGGACAGACGCAATCAAGACCCAATAAGACAGACAGGCCAGACCGGGGCCAATAATATTGCCTGGGCCAGACAATGGCGTCACGCGGGCTCATCGCAGGCAGAACCCACTAATGGCTGTTCGATGCAACAGAACATTTGACCATCCCTTCGTCTTTGCATTAATAGTGTCAGTTTTGTATTAATTCTCTTTTAATGTTAGCCTACAAGTAACCTAATTAGCGGGTCCTGGACGCAACCTGCATCGATCTCCCACTAGCAGAGTGATCGGCGTCAAAGACGCGACAACACTCAACACTGCCTGCGACAGGTGGTAGGGTGATTGATTTGTTTACGCAATCTGGGCATCGTTGTCAGAAATATATTTTTGTGTACGATTACTTTTACATAAATCCAAAAATCAAACATAAAAGTAAAATCTTGAATCATGCACACTATATTTCCTTGTTGAATTCATCAAGCAATACGCGAAAACAAAGCAACAAATGAAATTTTCGATTCCAATCATAACGGTGAAACGGACTAAGAAAGCTACAGGTGGAAGGCGGGATTACTCTTCCTTTTCGGGAATCAGAAGTGAAAGGGCATATTCGTTTACAATGGAAACGTTGTGCCTTCTGGCCCGCAACCGACTTCCATGATATAGAACTACATATACTGACAAACACTAACGATAACAAACGATTATTGAATTCAAATTTCTCATATGTGTGCGTATACACGCGCCAGTGCCTAACAGCTCATGTACATGTAAATGAAAGGCAAGAATTTGCGGAACGGACAACATGAAATATCTGAGCATATTACCATTCGGGGAGAGATGATAAACGAAATAAAAAAACCTTTTCTATCAGAGCAGCGCTGTAAAGACATGAGAGGAAATTCACAGCCATAATTTCCAGGGCCGCACAATTCTGATGGTGCAAATGGACCGGAATGCCAATAACAAATCAGCAGCTGTCGGTGGCTAAGGAGGAATATGTTTTTCCTACTCGGCAGGTATGCATTCATTGCCATTTATTTGCCCCACCTTCAGACGGTGTATCCCTTCATTGCATTCATTATTCACTACAGTCACCCTCAATTCCAAGGATGTGCACCTCACATTTTCACCACCGTTTTTATATAAAGGTTCTCTTATGCGATCGATAAGTGTGGGCTGCATTATGAAAGCCTTATTACGGCGACAGGTGCTAGTAATGAATATAATGTCAACGGAATTACTGTTTGTTGTGCGCTAAGGCAAAGTAATGGGGGTACTTTCATTAGATATCATGTACTGTAGCTATCTGTACGACAACTATGCTTAGACTAGTTCGGAAAGATATAAACATTGATACACTTTCCAACCCACATCAGAATATGAGTCATTTATGTCACTTAAAGATCTGAAGAACAATGGAAGAATCTTCAAACACACTTGAGAAATAGGTATCGTGTGGTGACTATACCCAAAGCTGAAAACAACATCAAACCTAGATATACACCACAAACACGCTTGAAGAAACTTACGTAGTTGTACGCAAATTTTAACAAGATACGAAACCATAATGTAAATTAATAGGCATGTTTTACAGTAGCAATCTTCATGAGACAAACAAAGAGGTATAAAACTTAATACTCGAATAAAAGCATCTGCGAACGCACGACGGTAAGTTTGTGACTTTAAAAAAAAAATCACACAATTAGCACAACGTTCATAAAAACAGAATCACTGCTATAAATAGAGGAAATAATTGCTGCTGTGTGCCTCAGATATATCTTAACTCCTATAATCATAATCCCAATATGGCATCAGTCTGCAAGACTATAAACCTAGACTGACGTCCATGTATTTAATCCGTTGCTTAGTTCGGGAGAAGCACAATGAATTCTCACTTAATTGTCATTATATTATTTCCTGAAATCTGAAATTGGAAGACTTAAGCGGAAATGAAAAGCATCATGATTATCGCAGTCAAAATATAAACTGGGGAAGAGCGGGAGTAGCTACTGGGCGATCAATCTTCTGAAGGGTTAATTGTGTGACGTCAGACCGGGGTTAATTCTGTGACGTCAGACCGATCTAGCATTTTGTAGCTAGCTCATTTGTTATTGCTAAATATCTATTAATATATTATTAGTTTTTCACAGAATATGAATTTGATGACTAATATTAATACCTTAGGAAATTCCGCATACTTACATATAAAAAATATGTAACGCTTTAAAAAAAATCTGTAAAAAATAAACCTTTGACAAAAAATTTTCCCTGTTGTATACAACCAATTTCTGGTGATTAATCACAGGTCTATGATATCTCTTGTGAACAGCGTATTATATGCTCGTTTTCACAGAGAGTAATTGCTTAAAAATAACCACGTATTTAGATACATTACTTATAAATTATTATGGCATCAAGAGTAAGCAATTTTTTTTTTAAGAAATACAAATCATTCAACACACACTACATTAGCTAGAATTTGAAACATTCTTTTACAGCCTCTTACTTCGTGTACCATTTTTTGGAAGAAATTGTTTCCCTGTTTAAAATTCTTATCTAAAGAACGTCCAACAACGAACGAAATATGTGACAGAATCAAGAGGTAAATTAAATAGACATTTCTACTCCTAACCTTTCGATGCTTCCTTTTCCAGTTCTTAGTCATTTTTCACAATGGCAGCATTTAACCATTTTTTCCATCATTTTCATTCCATAAAATTCTTTAGAGAGCTTCATTAATTTCTATCACCTCTTTTTTATTATACCTGTCCACGAGTTGTCTTCTAATGACACATATGACCCAAGACGTGAATATTTTGGGAATTTATGGGCAATAAATCCAACGAAGTATCCTAAACTACCTTCCTCTATTACTTCCTTAAGTTGTTTATCTTCATTCTCTTGCAAACTTCCAGTGAAGCTATTTTCCTTTTCCTCTGAACCGATGTTCTCTGCTAAGCTAAACATTATAACCAAAAGACTCAATTCACATACAAAGCATAAGACGGAATATGTCAGCTATTTATGTTATGTCCTTTGCCATTATTGTCTACGTTATATTTTGATCCGCAGAGAGAACTGTCTTTCCCTCAAAGATGACGCCTGATTCTTTGCTTCACTGCAACTGTCGATGGGTGCCGACAGCAAGCTCCCATCTTCATTTAGTCTGTATGTTATTATATATGATGATATATCGAATTTGCCTTTTATAGTTTGTAGCACTTTTGGCAAAGACTGAGAGGAAATGACTAATCCCCTTTTGAAATGGGTAAAGACCTTCACTTCCTAGAACCCTCATGGATTTTGACCTTCCTACCATGCGTTTATTTGTCTGACATGTTCAACCCATATGTATTCCTGGATATCTTTAGTCATATGATACTCGCTTCCACATGTCTTGGAAAGTTGTGAAAATTTACTCCTATCGTTTTACCATTATTGGAAGAACACCCGTAAAAAGCACGATAACGAAGCATTTTATGTAAACGGACAGATGCCGTAAGCAATAAAACTGGATGTTATGCAATGAACAGTTTCAGACCAGTTAATGATGGGTACACGGAGGAGCCTCGCACTAAACACCAGGATTGTCTGACGTCATAATCTGACCCAATGTTTTCCTGTGCAGAAAACGACACGTTTTGGGTTGCTGGCGGGTTGACCTGGTATTTTTAGACCTTGCTAAAAGTAGTACGACTGGAACATAAAAGGAATACGACTGGAACATAAAAGGAGTACGACTGGAACATAAAAGGAGTACGACTGGAACATAAAAGGACATAAAAGGAGTACGACTGGAACAGAGACCCAAGAGAATGATATAAAAACAAAGACGTGAGAAACAATGGCAGAAAGTATGAAACAGTATTAAAATTACAAAGGTGAAATGGAAGAGTATTTCTAGTGATTGAAAAATATTACTTGGGCAATTTCCCTAGGAATGTCCAATTTTCTTATCAGCCTCGAAGACGACAGAATTGCAATAACGGCTAGATTCAACCGGTTTACGAATGTTTCCTATCCTTCTTACTAAGACTAGCTTTCTCTCCCCATCATTACTCCCGAAAGCAGTTAACCTGCATATATTTAAATGGGTATATTGTCATATATAGTAAAACAATTAACGCGTTCTTGACTGGAGTATACATATCCATCAAGGTCTTTACACCATAAAAAGAAAAACTTGGTTGAGAAACTGTATCACTGAAAGAAGGCATCAAAATATGCAAAGCAGATGAAGACGTGAACAAACAAGCTGTAAATATGCAAAACCTTAAGAGGAAAGTAAAAGCAGATGAAAACGATCGATTCCAGAAATCCCCACATCAAAGTGAAGAGCATTTTACAACTGCAATCATCTCCCTGCAATGGATGTCGTTCCCACAGCGATAAACTTGGCCTCGAAGCGGAGCGGCATTTTCAGGAGGCATTTCCCACATCGCTTTTTAGATCAAATTTTCTTGAATATGAGAGAGAGAGAGAGAGAGAGAGAGAGAGAGAGAGAGAGAGAGAGAGAGAGAGAGAGAGAGAGAGAGAGAGAGAGAGAGAGAGAATTCTTAAAAATTGAGTTCACTTGATTATGTATTTGTATCCTTTATAACCAGAGTTTTAGGCTCAATTTTTCTCCTTTTTTCAAAACGGGATATCAATTCCCAGCTCTCGTGCTCCTCTTAAAGGTATTTTCTCTCTCTCTCTCAAGTGTCCAGGATAAAGCAATTTCAGAGGGTGAAGATTTTGTGACTGTCCTCATGCCTCACCAAAAATGAACTTGATATATCTTCAAACTGTCCACTTAATTCTGCATAAGTACGTAAGTGATATCAGTCATTCTGTTCAACAACCACTTAGTAAGATGTATTTAATAAAAATAAAAAAAATTCTTCATTACACGAATTTTATAACATGCTGCACCTATTGATTTTGGCTACAATGGTCTGAGTTTATTCTTTTGTTCATAAGCTGATGCATAGCACTTCCTTTCATTTTAACTAACCATGTGAATTCTTTAACCGCGTTTGATAGGAAACCCCTATTTTGAATCTTGGAATTACAAAACTGAGATGTCTAGTCATTCAGAATCAAATAGACCAAGTCTCTATCCCATAACTTCTTTCCTACCATTATCCCTACATTATGGGACGAACTGCTTCTCCTTGTCCAACCCATTGAATCAGCAAAAAGAGCCCGAGTTGCCTGTGACATGATTATAACCCCTTTCCCTACCAAAAAAAAAAAAAACCATCTATGCCTAACTGGTCACCAGTCTCTTCGTTAGCATACCAACAGCTTATAGAATATATAAAAAGCCTCTTAAACCGCCTGCCACCACTCTTACCCCCCCCCCCCCACCCCCCCCTCCTTTTTATTAAACGACATGGTTGCAGACAGAGGGCACCATTGATAGCAGGTAAGGGTTTCCAATTTGTGTACGAAGTTTAATAAAAAGGGGGCGGGTAAGATATATATATATATATATATATATATATATATATATATATATATATATATATATATATATATATAGTATATATATATGTATGTATATATATACGTATATATATATATATATATATATATATATATATATATATATATATATATATATATATATATACACACACACACACACACATATATATATAATATATATATATTATATATATATATATATATATGTGTGTGTATTTATATATCTATATATATATTATTATATATATTATATATGTATATTTTAATTTAATATATTATAATTTATATATTTATATATATTATTAATTTTAATATTAATTTATTTAATATTAATATATTAACTATTTATATATAATATATATATATATATTTTATATATATTGTATGATATATATATAATATTTTATATATATATGTTATATTTTAGTATATAAGTATATATATATATATATATTTATATATATATATATATATATATATATAAATATATATATATTATATATATTATTTATAATATATATATATAATATAAAATATATAAATATTATATATTCCTAGATAAAGGCGCTTACTGGCAGCCCAAACTCGGAGAAAGCCGACGCCATCTTCGCATATTAAGCTACACTCCATAAGGCATCCAGGTATGTCTCAGTCACATGCATATAGCCAGTTCTTTTCCTCTGAGTCAAACAAATTTTCCTTCGCTTGTCAAATTCAATTTTCCCACTACTCTAACGAACATCCTTTCGTCCAACCTAGCAATCACGGGCTTCCCTTGTGATTTGTCCAAGATTAACGAAGATCTCCATTAAGCTATTCCATTTAAGCATTACATATCTTCCCATATTATCAGCATTGTGTGTGATTTAAAGATAAATTCCCTCCATAGTGCATAAGTCATAAATGTTGTGCGAGAAGTCTTTGTTTTATGTTGTGTGTAACCTGGAATTCATTTCCAGATTTCCAGCTACCGGCTCCGTGCATTCCTGCATCCTTGCTTAGTGCCCACATTACCTTGGAAGATATCTTCAACAATTTTGAAACCAGTCTTGCATAGAGTGTGAATTCGGCCAGTCTCTCGTGTTACTGTAAATGATAGAGTAATTTAACACAGTATTCTGTGCCCTCTCCACGTGGCCTATCTGCCATTCCATTTGTCTCAGGTTGTTCAATTTTGTGTAAATAAACTTCATTTAGATCTAATTGGCTGATTTTCCATGGCGACCTTTGCTCATTAAACAGTTTTCTAAACTAAAAGTAAATCAAAAGTGCTTCATTCCTACTCCATATCTGTACGTGTGTGGGTTGTTGTGGACTTTTGCAGCAAGGTTTAAGACTGTATTCATATACCTACGTCCAAAACGACCACCCACATAACAGTGACGACCCAGCCAGTATGAGCCTTGAAAAGTTGTAAAATCTCGTTATCCCTTAATAAGTGTAGAATGTAAATTATTTTTTTTACGAAACATAAAAGTGTAAATAATGTTTTAGCAAGGCGGGACACGAGTCAGGCAGCAGGTAAGGGTATATTATCATTACTCTTATTCTTATTGTCATTATCATAAAATTGTTAGCATTAAGGTATGCTAGGTAGTAATTTAAGAAGTGTTTAAAATAAGAAGTGTTTCTTCTAGTTAAAGATATTGGTGGGTTACGGCGAGAGCGCCAAAAGTTTTTAGTTGGCGGCACACAAATTTTCTGTGTGTAACAGGTTTTAGCTTGTAGATAACACGAACCAGTGTTAGTTAGATGCCAGAAAGTGCTAGTTAGAACTAGGAAGTGCCTTGCCAGGGATTCATTGCATGTAGTAACAGGATTAGCTAGCTAGGAGTGTTTTCGTCTAATAGTCATGGCAAAGGAAGTGCACAATTCTTTTGTCTGTGAAGTGTTAAGAGAATTCGTTTCGACTTAGCTCTCAATTCTACATGTTGGCAACCATAGCTAGTTGTCTTATCCTCTCTGCACAGACGCCACTTTACCCTGCCAGCCATTTTCGTTTCCAAGGCAAATAAGTCACCACTTAAGCTTTTATCATAATGATTTTAGTCAAATAAAGTAACTTTTGCTGTTTTAACATAAATAATTTCAATCCTCATATTAGCATCTAGCATTTTGCCAGAGAATTTAGTGTTGTTTTGCTTTTGATAACAAATTAGAATTTTGTTATGTTGTAAAACGTGTGCGCTTTTTACTCCAACATCAGCTGATCGCCATCGCACATTCACATTGTCTCCCTCTCCACCTCATGTTTCACTTAGCATCGCTCACCTGCTCGCTGAGTGAAAGTTTCATTTCACTTCGTCCTTAATGTAACCTCATAAATAAATACTTTGCTAACACCTTTCAAAATCCTTACCATTTCCAACTTGTCATATAGGGAGCTAGGTAACTTATGTAAAGTAAACGTATATTAAAAGTAAATTACATTAAAAGAATTGTTAAAGTAAAAGCGTTGTAAATCATTCTAGCGCAAGCCAACTTACAACTAACATAAAAATCATTCATCGCCAGTGTGCAGTATTTACTTAAAAATTACTCAAAAGCAATTCTTTTACCAAAACTTAACGTAGAGAAATTATTCAACGCAAATTGCGTCCTATTAGATTAAAATCATTATTTCAAATAAACACAAAGGAGTTCTTCATATATGATTTTTTTTACGCTCTCCGAGAGAGAGAGAGAGAGAGAGAGAGAGAGAACCCATTTTTCAAAAAGCCAAGAGAACTAAATTTATTACCTATTCATGAATCACTAACATTATTTTAGTCTCGTGTGTCTTTCATTTA
>NC_087213.1:81394159-81404159 GCF_015104395.2 Macrobrachium nipponense | reverse complement strand
TCACCACAAACACATCAATGACCTTTTTCAACATGGTTTCTAATCATATTGTTCCACCACCTTCGGAAACTCTTCCTCGTTTCTCTACGTTCGGGTTTACACTCAGGTTTGCCTGTCAATCCGCCCATGACCATTTTTTTCTCTTTTATTTAAAAATCATATGAAGTACATTTTACAAATAAATACATATGTTATATATGTAATTTATGTACACAAATTTACAAAAAAAATCTAAAAATAAATCACACACAACAAACCAATTCCTATCTATTTTTCATAAACTTTAAAATACACAGTTGAGGTACTTATCAGTGAAAAATAAATTAATTTTTTCTTTAAGGAGGATTTTCATCAAATACCTATCATAACTAAATTTACTTTTTATAGACTGATATATTTCATTTATATCAAAATTTAACAGTCTCCCTATCCAAATTGAAGATAAGTACCCTGTAGTTAGCATAATATACGTGTTATATATTTTTTCATTTTTACTTGAGAAATCTAACATTAGGATCTTAAGCATATTCACACCGTCTATCTTACATATATCACTCAACATTTTCTGGAAAAATCTTACTACTGGTTTTATAAACTTGCAAAAATAGACTATGTGCAATGTGTATTCTATATTATCACATCTATTACAATTATTACTCTCTTTTATCTTAAGCATAAACAGTCTATCATTCGTTGGTAAAGATTCATGGATATATTTGTACAAAAATTCTCTTTCACTTACTCCAATAAAGTGATGGTTTACATTTTCCCAAATCCTTGCCCAATCGAGAAGAGGATAGTTATCCTCAACTCTTGCCTTAACATCTTTACATAGGTACATATAAATATTCTTACTACACATAATAGAAAATTTCCTACAATTACATATTTCTCTAATAACGTCGATTACTACTGAATAGGATTTTGGGGTATTGTAACAAACCTCCTTAGGGTAATCAATATCTATCAAGTAACTTAACCTAATTCTACAATAATATATACATAAGCCTATGTCATTATTCAGATATTTCAAGACAGTAGAAGTTAAAATAGATTTGGCTTTATAAAATACATTTATTATTCCTACCCCTCCTCTATTTCTTGGCAAACATAGTGTTTCTGCTAACTGGCTGATACATCCCTTTCCACAAATACCTGAGGATACATGAATTTATCTTTTGAGCCTCCTTCTTCATTAGTGGCAACGTATGGGCTACATACCACACTTTTGAACAAATTTTAGTGTTGATTATAACAGCTTTTTGAAAAATCGATAATTTTCTCTTGCTCAACATACCTACTGATATTTCTATTTTCCTAATAACTTCAGTCCCATTTTTCTCCTGAATTGTCTCAAAATTATCATGATAATATATTCCTAATATTTTAGTACATTCCACAGTCTTCAACCACTTCACAGGCCAAACATTTCTTTCTTTCCACAGTCCAACACCCATTACTGAAGATTTTTCCCTATTCAGTTTAGCACCAGTTGCTAATTCGAAGTGTGTTATTATCTTTCCTGCTTCACAAATCGACTTGTCTGTTGACACTATAATAGAGGAGTCATCAGCATACCCTTGTAAGCACACGTTTTTATCGTTAGGAAGCTTCAGACCTTTAATATTCTTATTACCCTTAATTGCTAGATACAATGGCTCCTGAAAAATTACATGTAGTAACATAGACAATGGACATCCCTGACGAACAGATCTTTTTATCTGGAAATAGGGGCTAAATATTCCATTTACACAAATACAACTCTTACATCTTTTATATGAAATACTTAACCAACAAATAAATTCACTAGGAAATCCAAATTTCTTTAATATTTTAATTATAAATTCAATATTTACTCTATCGAAGGCCTTAAACCAATCCAGGTTCATTATAGCAAGTTTCATATTATTTTGTGAAGCATTAAAAATTATATCTCTAATTGTACTATTACAATTTACAATTGACCTATTCTGAACTCCACAGTATTGTTCTACTGATGTAATTTTAGTCATAACAGATTGCAACCTATTAGCTTACACTTTGGCTATTATCTTGTAATCTACATTCAGCAGTGAAATTGGTCTCCAATTATCTATTTCCTCCAAATCTCCCTTCTTTGGTATTAATTTGATGATACCACTATATTGGGAACCTGTTAATTCACACTTTTCTTTTATATGTTTTACAACCTCTAAAAAAGCTTTTTTAATTATTTTCCAAAATTTTTTATAGAATTCAATTGGAATTCCATCTACTCCAGGGGTCTTTTTATTATTCATTGATCTTATCGCATTATAAACTTCTAGTTCAGTAAAATCACCTTTCAAAATGTCTTCGTCATCATCATCAAGCATATTATTACAAAATGAAAGAAAGTAATTTTGCATATTTCCATCCACAACTGATTTTTCATAAAATTTTTATAATATTCTTTTATATATAACATTATAGCATCTGTATTTTCCACGGTGTGACCATCTCCACTTTTAATCTTTACATTTAAGTTTTGAGGCTTTATTGTTTTTTTTCTCTATTTAGTAAATACGAAGACAATTTTTCTCCTTTAACAAGGTCATCAATTTTTGCTCTTACATTTCATTTTGAATATTGTTTATATTTTTCTTTACAACCTCAATTTCTTTATATTTCACATTTGCTACATAGCTCTCCTCGTACAGTTGTCGCAGTCTATGCTGTAACAAATTCAACAGACCATACCTTTCTTGAGCTAATCTCTTTCCTACATTCAAGAAAAACAATTTATATTCTGGTTTAACCCATTCCCACCATAAAACAATGTTACTGAAGTTAAGCTTTTTAGATTTCAATTGATTCCAAAATGAAATAAAATCTTCCGCTATACCATTCACATTTAAAAGCTCAGTATTAAGTTTCCAAAAACCCTTCCCTATTTTCAATTTATCAAGTTTTATTTCTAGAACAACCATATTATGATCTGAAAAGCTTACTGGGATATTGCTTACTCGTTGAATTTCATTCTCATACTTTTTTGTGTAAATCCTATCAATTCTTGAACCGTAGTTATTTCCCACATAGGTATACCCAGGGATACAACCCGTGCCACCAGATACATCTTTTAGCCTTAAATGTCTAACAAGGTCTTTCAATGATCTACTTACCAAAGCATTATTCCCATTACTACAGGCTTTCGGTGATTCAATACAATTGAAATCTCCTCCCTAGATACGATTTTCATTATTATGTCTCAGATAAAACAATAGTTTAGTTTTGAGGAATTCTTCCCTTTCTTTACATCTTGCCGTACCAGAAGGGGCATAATCATCAACAACATTAAACTCTCGATCATTATACAGTATTCTCATACCTAAAACCTGCCCTTCAGAATCCATTTCTCTACTCAGTATGTCAATTCTCTTGTACTTTGTGATACATATATGGTTCCTCCTTCAGAGAGATGAGTAGGATTAAAACCTACATCAAAGTTATCTGTTAGATACTCCAGTCTTTTTATATCTTTAACATTATGTTCCTGTAATAATAAAATATGAATTTTAAAATACTTAACAATATTGACAATTCTCATTTGTTTCTTGATATAATTTAAACCATTTATATTCAAGCTATCTATCGGAAATGCCATTATGAAGTGAGAAAAATTAAAGTGTAAAAATAAAAATAAAAAACAGGAAAAACCATGACATTATTCTTTAACACGCTTTTTCTTGGTATGCCATTTATTCCTATCATTATCCTTCCTTTCCTCTTTTCGTTTTTCGGGAGCTTTAGTAAGAGTTATCATCCCAGGATCCTCCACTTTAGCATTCCATGTCTTGCTGCTGTCTTCCAATCGGCTTCTAGTTTCGTTCTGGTTACCGTCGTCATCCGTTTCCGTAAATATGTCTTCCATTGATTCACAATCAGTCGCTTGACACTCTTCCTCTTCCACATGAATGTCCTCTTCCATTTCCTTGTGAATGTCCGCTGTCACAACTACTTCCATCAGTCCTTCTTCAGAAGAAATATGTTTCTTTGTATTGTTCGGAGAGTTCAAGAATAAATAATCCAAGGAATCGGAGATTTCAAACGATGAAGTAGTTTGTTGGGAGAATCCTAGTGAGGCAGGTTTTATCACTCTTCGTCACTTGTTTTATCATCCAGTCGGTCATTCTCTCCAGTTTTATCCTCATTCCTATTTCCTTTATTGCTTTCCAAACAATTTGTAGTCGTGGTTGTTTCGCTTAGCTTTGTATTACCTTCGAGTTGTTCATGAATTTCCAAATTACCTGTATTCACCGTTTCTTGGTTAATTTTTGCTTTGCAGTGATCTATGTTGTCCTTACCATTGTCAGTGTTCTCATGATCCTTTTCGTTATTATCTCCTTCATTATCCACATTCTTTTTCCCTGTCATTGGAGGAAATTCCACTTCGTTATCTACATTAATCCTTGCATTTACATCACAATCAGCAGCTATGTGGGCATCATTTCCACATATATAGCAGGTTCTCTTTTGGCCATTGTATAAGAAAAAGAGAATGTATCCAAAAACGGTAATAGATGACGGGAGGTTCTTTATTTCCATTTTAGCGGTCCTAATCCCATTTAAAAGCCCTTCTCCTTTTCCAAGCCTATGTTTATTATTGCGAATTTCATGCACTTTTCCGTATTTTGATAACACATTCTCAATCATATCATTGTCCATGTCAAATGGAGCACGGCGAATTGAAACATAAGTGAATAAACTACTGAAGTTCAGAATCTTTACACTTTGTCCCTGTCCGATATCTAACGTTTTACCGTCGAACTTTTCAATAAATTCATCAAATACCACAGTATTTCAAACTTTATCACTACCTTATTGTTTGACAAAAACTGGAAACCAATCAAGTTATCATATTCAATATTTAGTTCCTCAAAAATGACTCTACATACTAAATTATATTCAGGATAACATGTAAAACACAGTCCAGCGGAGTCTTTCCTCCTTAATGGAGACGAATAAAACACCTTGATAAAAAAAAAAAACGGTATTTCCCTGTGCGCCTGCGCCTGAGGGCATATAAGTTTCTGCGCCCGATGCGTAAGACAATTTATGTTTTATTAGGTCTAGGCTACAGCAATATTAAAGCACTATCTTAGTACACATCAACTATACAATTACTTCAGGCCATGTTGTACATACGTCAGTCCTATTGAAAACCAATAGAAGTAGCTAATTCCACAAAAATAAGCCCAAAATCAAGAGCGCTGTTGACGACCTCTTGTTTATAATCAGGTTCTTCTTCTTCTCTCCATGATCAATCGATGGATAAGCGTCCACCCGTAAAGAGTAGAACTGTCAGTCGGACAGTCAACTCGAGGTCATTGCCCTCATTTCTCGACTAGCCTTCGTCATGGGCAAACAATATGAGCGATGGGAAACTGCTGGGTGATAAGGAGGTGGAGCTACATTGACTAGCTGTTGCGGTAATTATCTTAAAAATGGGAAAGAAGCAAAAAGGCTACCAGAGTATGGTCTAAATATTGCGTGTTAGATGTCTATTTTCCTACAAATATTGATGAAGAAGGTTAAAGTACTTAGGCCTGAGGTGGTTTGATTCAGTTATTTATTATATGTACCGTGAAGCCTACTTTCACTAGTCAGGGCATATCTAGACGAGAATTTCAGAGACAGCTGTATGTCGTCATTACCTTGTGGGAGGAGTCATAACGTCATATGCTTACGTCACGTATAACTTTGAAACCATACATTAGTGTTCCGCCACTGGCTTCGGCTTCTTTATTTTACTATTATGAATATACTTTCTTCCCATATAAGTAATAAAGAATGCTGCCGAAAATTAGTAGGGATCTATAGTATACTATGTCTAAGTAACATCTTTGTCAAATGCACAGAAAGAAAAAGTTATTCCAGAAAAACACCGGGACAAAGGCTCTGAATCTCAAAGTATTTGCTGGTCAAAACCACTTACGACTGGGTCGATACAACTTATCGTCAAATTCCATGCCTATGGAACGTTAAATTGGAGATCTATAAGAACCAAGATAAGTCCTAAACAGTACTGAAGGCCATTGACGCGAAGGTACGGGAAGATGGTACTTTCCTTCACGGCGGTTGACATTAAAAAGATAGATACGCTAAGGAACCAGCACAGGTTGAATGTAAGAAATGAAGTGAGGATGTTTGATATCCGGAAATTAATGGTGTGTCAATGATCTGGCATTCGTCATGATAATGATACGGTAAGACCCTCGGTGTCAAACATGGACAGCTGTAACAATCCCACCCAGGATATATATATATATATATATATATATATAATATATATATATATATATATATATATATATATCGATATCTATATATATATATATATATATATATATATATATATATATATATTATATATATATATATATATATATATATATATATATATATATAATATATATATATATATATATATAGATATCTATATATATATATATATATATATATATATATATATATATATATATATAGATATATATATATATAATCTATATATATATATATATATATATCTATATATATATATATATATATATAGATATATATATTATCTTATATCATATATCTATTATATATATCTAGATATATATAGTATATATATAACTATATATATATATATATATATATATATATATATATATATATCTATATATATATATATCTATATATATATATAATATATATATATATATCCTGAACACTACATCTGATACGGAGGTACGACGTATGCATACGTTTTATCTGCGTCTCTCTCTCTCTCTCTCTCTCTCTCTCTCTCTCTCTCTCTCTCTCTCTCAGTTTTTTTCTTATCTTTTATAACAAAAATACAATTATATTCCAATCAGTTACATTATTTGGATAATTCTGTTAATACAAAAATATAAATATAAACTTAAATAACATTTTGTTTCAAAATCAATATAAATCAAATCAAAACGTACAGTTTAAAATTTCTTTGATTACATACTTGTAATTATTGCTTGTACGTATATCTACATTTAATATACATCCTTTGTGCTTCTAATTAAATTTTAAAAGAACAATTACATTTTGGCAGCTATTGTTGTGTTTATAACACATCCACATACATTACAAATAGCCGGTGATCAACAAAATGGCAGTGTTTTTATCAACAATTGATTTTGCTGCTATATCATAGAATAATAGTTTCAAGAAACTATAATCATTTAGTTTAAAGCATTTCCTAAGAACAGAATTAAGCCATTTTACTATATTTTTCTTTTCTCTACAGAAGTACAAAATATGCATTTGATACTCGTTTTCATCACATTGGACACATTTTGTTGCTAGTGACTCATGAATATACCTAAACACAAATTCCCTTTCCTCCACTTTAATGAATGTGCTATTAACATTTCCCCAAATATTTTTCCATTTAAGTGTGGGATCATTATTTTCTACCACTGGGGCTTCTTTCCTCCAAATGATTGAATACATTTCTCTGTTATTTATATATGGAAAGAATTTGTTGTGATATGATTTCCTAATATCATCTACTGCCAAAGAATAGTATTCAAGGGTAAAATATGCTATTTCTGATAAATTATCTAATTGTAACATACCATTCAGTCTTACAGAACAATAATATCTGGTTAACCCGTTGCAGTTTATTAGACTTTTTAAACAAGTTACACTGAATATTGATCTTGCCTTTTCTTCAATACTTATTATCCCTAAACCTCCTTCTAACGTTGACAAATGAAGGGTACTACGTTTTATAGGTCGATACATACCACACCATATATACTTGAAAATAATTGCTTTCACCTTTTGAGCTTGTTTTTTACTTAACGGAAGTGTGTGAGCTACATACCACAGTTTGGACAATATCAAAGAGGAGATTATTAGTGCTTTCTGGTAAAGTGTTAGATACTTTTACACAACATATTAACTGCCCTTTCAATTTTTTTCTCTATATCTGACCAATTTATTTCACAAGTTTCCGCATACGAATTGCTGAAGTAAATCCCCAAAATTTTAGCACAGTCCACAACTTTGAAACAAGTCAACTTCCAGTCTCTTCTGCCCGATCATTCACCAATTCCTAAGATGACAGATTTTTTTTTATTTGATAATTAGCCAGTTGCTGCTTCAAATTTCTTTATTTCATATTGAATCTCTATTAATGAATCATCGTCAGCAAAAATTACTGTTGTATCATCATCAAATCCCTGTACTTTAATTTTGTCATTGTTTGGGAATGTAGGAGGTACAATTTTTTTATTGGTTTTTAATGCTAGGTACAATGGTTCTTGGAAAATGACATACAATAACATTGATAGTGGACAACCTTGTCTAACCGACCTTTTTACATTAAAGGTGTCTGTAAATAGTCCATTCACACATATCATACTTTTACATTCTTTATATAATATTTTTAACCATGAAATAAATTTCACTGAAAATCCAAACTTTTCCATAATTCTAAAAAGAAATGGCAAGTTCAACCCTATCAAAAGTTTTGGGCCAGTCAAAGTTAAACATCACTGCATTAAAAAGATTTTCTCTTACATAATTAATTATGTCTCTTATTGTATTATTGCAGTGAATTATGGATCGGTTTGGAGTACCACAATATTGTTCAGATGATATGATTTTTCCAAGAGCAAGTTTCAATCGAATTGCCATTGTTTTTGCTAAAATTTTATAATCAACATTTAACAGAGTGATTGGTCTCCAGTTTTCAACCATTTCCAAATTTCCACTTTTTGGACATAGTTTTATTATTCCTAAATTTTGTGATTCCGATAACTTTCTTTCTTCAGCATACATTTCATTACTCTGAAAAATCGTTTTTGACAATATACCAAAATCGTTTATAAAACTCCATAGTTAATCCGTCACTTCCAGGTGATTTTCCTATAATCATTTTACTCAATGATTCCCATAATTCATTTATATCAAACTCCTCCTCCAAAAGTTTATTGTCCTCTTCATCTACCTTTCTTTTGCATTTCTCAAGCAAATATGATTGTTCTTCGTGATTTCCTTCAATAAATTCATACATTACTTTAAAATGGACTTAACATACACAAGAACAGACTTGGATCCGTTAGCATATTTCCACTTGTACCTTTTATCTTCTTTACCAGGTAATTGCCTTATGCTCTTTCTCTTTCCCAAGCAAGTACGATGACAATTTCTCCCCTTCCACTTGATCTTTTAATTTTGCTCTTATTTTTACTCTTTCTCAAAGTTCATTTTGAAGACAGTTTATTTTACTTTTCAAAGCATAAATGTCATCATATTTATCATTCCCAGCATTACATAAGCCATATAGATATTTTAATCGGTATTGCAATAAATATATTAACCATATTTTTCATTTTATCCTCGTTGCAACTTTAATGAAGAACCTTTACAATTCCTTTTTAGCAAATTGCCCACCATTCAATTGACATTTTTAAAACTGTCTTTTTTTTTTTTTTTTTTTTTTTTTTTTTTGTTTTTTTTTTTTATTTTTTTTTTTTTTTGTAACATGACTCCAAAAGCATTCAAAGTTTTCGCCTATTCCTTCTGTCTCCAGTAAAGACGCATTCAATCCAAAATCCTTTCCCTTTTTGCACATCGCCTATCCTGAATTTAGCAATGACCTTACAATGATCAGAGAAGGCCACAGGCACTGTATCAGTACTTAATATATTATGGAGTAGCTGTTTAGTATATAGGCGATCTATCCTAGAACCATAGCATTTCCTAATGTAGGTATAATTCGGAATGCCTTTACAAGTGCATGTTACATCTTTTAATCCAACATTTTTAATGAAGGTGTAGAATGATTTTGACACTAATTGTCTTTTCCCTGTACTAACATCTCTGCTGGATGTACACAATTAAAATCCCCTCCTAAAACTACATTTTCAACATTTTGACGAAATAATATAAGATTCTATTGTTAAAAAATTCTTCTCTTTTTCTTTTCTTTTTATCTGTCCCCTGAAGAGGC
>NC_087213.1:81354942-81393659 GCF_015104395.2 Macrobrachium nipponense | reverse complement strand
TGAATTTCCAAATTACCTGTATTCACCGTTTCTTGGTTAATTTTGCTTTGCAGTGATCTATGTTGTCCTTACCATTGTCAGTGTTCTCATGATCCTTTTCGTGTTATTATCTCCTTCATTATCCACATTCTTTTTCCCTGTCATTGAGGAAAATTCCACTTCGTTATCTACATTAATCCTTGCATTTACATCACAATCGGCAGCTATGTGGGCATCATTTCCACATATATAGCAGGTTCTCTTTTGGCCATTGTATAAGAAAAAGAGAATGTATCCAAAAACGGTAATAGATGACGGGAGGTTCTTTATTTCCATTTTAGCGGTCCTAATCCCATTTAAAAGCCATTCTCCTTTTCCAAGCCTATGTTTATTATTGCGAATTTCATGCACTTTTCCGTATTTTGATAACACATTCTCAATCATATCATTGTCCATGTCAAATGGAGCACGGCGAATTGAAACATAAGTGAATAAACTACTGAAGTTCAGAATCTTTACACTTTGTCCCTGTCCGATATCTAACGTTTTACCGTCGAACTTTTCAATAAATTCATCAAATACCACAGTATTTCAAACTTTATCACTACCTTATTGTTTGACAAAAACTGGAAACCAATCAAGTTATCATATTCAATATTTAGTTCCTCAAAAATGACTCTACATACTAAATTATATTCAGGATAACATGTAAAACACAGTCCAGCGGAGTCTTTCCTCCTTAATGGAGACGAATAAAACACCTTGATAAAAAAAAAAACGGTATTTCCCTGTGCGCCTGCGCCTGAGGGCATATAAGTTTCTGCGCCCGATGCGTAAGACAATTTATGTTTTATTAGGTCTAGGCTACAGCAATATTAAAGCACTATCTTAGTACACATCAACTATACAATCACTTCAGGCCATGTTGTACATACGTCAGTCCTATTGAAAACCAATAGAAGTAGCTAATTCCACAAAAATAAGCCCAAAATCAAGAGCGCTGTTGACGACCTCTTGTTTATAATCAGGTTCTTCTTCTTCTCTCCATGATCAATCGATGGATAAGCGTCCACACGTAAAGAGTAGAACTGTCAGTCGGACAGTCAACTCGAGGTCATTGCCCTCATTTCTCGACTAGCCTTCGTCATGGCAACAATATGTGGGAGCGATGGAAACTGCTGGGTGATAAGGAGGTGGAGCTACATTGACTAGCTGTTGCGGTAATTATCTTAAAAATGGGAAAGAAGCAAAAAGGCTACCAGAGTATGGTCTAAATATTGCGTGTTAGATGTCTATTTTCCTACAAATATTGATGAAGAAGGTTAAAGTACTTAGGCCTGAGGTGGTTTGATTCAGTTATTTATTATATGTACCGTGAAGCCTACTTTCACTAGTCAGGGCATATCTAGACGAGAATTTCAGAGACAGCTGTATGTCGTCATTACCTTGTGGGAGGAGTCATAACGTCATATGCTTACGTCACGTATAACTTTGAAACCATACATTAGTGTTCCGCCACTGGCTTCGGCTTCTTTATTTTACTATTATGAATATACTTTCTTCCCATATAAGTAATAAAGAATGCTGCCGAAAATTAGGTAGGGATATATAGTATACTATGTCTAAGTAACATCTTTGTCAAATGCACAGAAAAAGTTATTCCAGAAAAACACCGGGACAAAGGCTCTGAATCTCAAAGTATTTGCTGGTCAAAACCACTTACGACTGGGTCGATACAACTTATCGTCAAATTCCATGCCTATGGAACGTTAAATTGGAGATCTATAAGAACCAAGATAAGTCCTAAACAGTACTGAAGGCCATTGACGCGAAGGTACGGGAAGATGGTACTTTCCTTCACGGCGGTTGACATTAAAAAGATAGATACGCTAAGGAACCAGCACAGGTTGAATGTAAGAAAATGAAGTGAGGATGTTTATATCCGGAAATTAATGGTGTGTCAATGATCTGGCATTCGTCACTGATAATGATACGGTAAGACCCTCGGTGTCAAACATGGACAGCTGTAACAATACCCAGGATATATATATATATTATATCTATATATATATATATATATATATATGATATATATATATATATATATAATATATAGATATATATATATATATATATATTATAGATATATATATCTATATATAGATAGATAATATATATATATAATATATATATTATATATAATATAATCGATATATATAATATGAATATATTTATAATATAGAGATAATATTAATAATCTATATATATAGATATATATATATATAGATATAATATATATATAAGATATCTTATATATATATATATATATAGTATATATATATATATATATATATATATATATATATATATATCTATACTATGATATTTATATATATATATATCATATATATATATATATAAGTATAGATATAATATATATCTATATGATATATCCCTATATATAGATATATAAGGGATATATATATAGAAATATGTATAATATATATCATATATGATATATATATATATATGATAATATATATATAGTCTATATATATCTATATATATATATATATATATATATATATATATATATATGAACACTACATCTGATACGGAGGTACGACGTATGCATACGTTTTATCTGCGTCTCTCTCTCTCCTCTCTCTCTTCCTCTCTCTCTCTCTCTCTCTCTTCTCTCTCTCTCAGTTTTTTCTTATCTTTTATAACCAAAAATACAATTATATTCCAATCAGTTACATTATTTGGATAATTCTGTTAATACAAAAATAAATATAAATAAAATTAAATAACATTTTGTTTCAAAATCAATATAAATCAAATCAAAACAAAACAGTACAGTTTAAAATTCTTTGATTACATACTTGTAATTATTGCTTGTACGTATATCTACATTTAATATACATCCTTTGTGCTTCTATTAAATTAAATTTAAAAGAACAATTACATTTTGGCAGCTAGTTGTTTCGTGTTCTATACCAAAACATCCATCATAGCAATAACAAATAGACGCGGTGGATCAACCAAATGGCAGGTTTTTTTATTTTCATCAACAATTGATTTTGCTGCTAATCATAGAATAATAGTTTCAAGAAACTATAATCATTTAGTTTAAAGCATTTCCTAAGAACAGAATTAAGCCATTTTACTATATTTTTCTCTCTACGAAGTACAAAATATGCATTTGATACTCGTTTTCATCACATTGGACACATTTTGTGCTAGTGACTCATGAATATACCTAAACACCAAATTCCCTTTCCTCCACTTTAATGAATGTGCTATTAACATTTCCCCAAATATTTTTCCATTTTAAGTGTGGGATCATTATTTTCTACCACAATGGGGCTTCTTTCTCCAAATGATTGAATACATTTCTCTGTTATTATTTATATGGAAAGAATTTGTTGTGATATGATTTCCTAATATCATCTACTGCCAAAGATAGTATTCAAGGGTAAAAATATCTATTTTCTGATAAATTATCTAATTGTAACATACCATTCAGTCTTACAGAACAATAATATCTGGTTAACCCGTTGCAGTTTATTAGACTTTTTAAACAAGTTACACTGAATATTGATCTTGCCTTTTCTTCAATACTATTATCCTAAACCTCCTTCTAACGTTGACAAATGAAAGGGTACTACGTTTTATAGGTCGATACATACCACATATATACTTGAAAATAATTGCTTTCACCTTTTGAGCTTGTTTTTTACTTAACGGAAGTGTGTGAGCTACATACCACAGTTTGGACAATATCAAAGAGGAGATTATTAGTGCTTTCTGGTAAAGTGTTAGATACCTTTTACACAACATATTAACTGCCCTTTCAATTTTTTTCTCTATATCTGACCAATTTATTTCACAAGTTTCCGCATACGAATTGCTGAAGTAAATCCCCAAAATTTTAGCACAGTCCACAACTTTGAAACAAGTCAACTTCCAGTCTCTTCTGCCCGATCATTCACCAATTCCTAAGATGACAGATTTTTTTTTATTTGATAATTAGCCAGTTGCTGCTTCAAATTTCTTTATTTCATATTGAATCTCTATTAATGAATCATCGTCAGCAAAAATTACTGTTGTATCATCATCAAATCCCTGTACTTTAATTTTGTCATTGTTTGGGAATGTAGGAGGTACAATTTTTTTATTGGTTTTTAATGCTAGGTACAATGGTTCTTGGAAAATGACATACAATAACATTGATAGTGGACAACCTTGTCTAACCGACCTTTTTACATTAAAGGTGTCTGTAAATAGTCCATTCACACATATCATACTTTTACATTCTTTATATAATATTTTTAACCATGAAATAAATTTCACTGAAAATCCAAACTTTTCCATAATTCTAAAAAGAAATGGCAAGTTCACCCTATCAAAAGTTTTGGGCCAGTCAAAGTTAAACATCACTGCATTAAAAAGATTTTCTCTTACATAATTAATTATGTCTCTTATTGTATTATTGCAGTGAATTATGGATCGGTTTGGAGTACCACAATATTGTCAGATTGATATGATTTTTCCAAGAGCAAGTTTCATCGAATTGCCATTGTTTTTGCTAAAATTTTATAATAACATTTAACAGAGTGATTGGTCTCCAGTTTTCAACCATTTCCAAATTTCCACTTTTTGGACATAGTTTTATTATTCCTAAATTTTGTGATTCCGATAACTTTCTTTCTTCCAGCATACATTTCATTACCTCTGAAAAATCGTTTTTGACAATATACCAAAATCGTTTATAAAACTCCATAGTTAATCCGTCACTTCCAGGTGATTTTTCCTTTAATAAATCATTTTACTCAATGATTTCCCATAATTCATTTATATCAAACTCCTCCTCCAAAAGTTTATTGTCCTCTTCATCTACCTTTCTTTTGCATTTCTCAAGCAAATATGATTGTTCTTCGTGATTTCCTTCAATAAATTCATACATTACTTTAAAATGGACTTAACATACACAAGAACAGACTTGGATCCGTTAGCATATTTCCACTTGTACCTTTTATCTTCTTTACCAGGTAATTGCCTTTATGCTCTTCTCTTTCCCAAGCAAGTACGATGACAATTTCTCCCCTTCCACTTGATCTTTTAATTTTGCTCTTATTTTTACTCTTTCTCAAAGTTCATTTTGAAGACAGTTTATTTTACTTTTCAAAGCATAAATGTCATCATATTTCATATTCCAGCATTACATAAGCCATATAGATATTTTAATCGGTATTGCAATAAATATATTAACCATATTTTTCATTTTATATCCTCGTTGCAACTTTAATGAAGAACCTTTTACATTCCTTTTTAGCAAATTCCCACCATTCAATTACATTTTTAAAACTGTCTTTTTTTTTTTTTTTTTTTTTTTTTTTTTTTGTACATGACTCCAAAAGCATTCAAAGTTTTCGCCTATTCCTTCTGTCTCCAGTAAAGACGCATTCAATTTCCAAAATCCTTTCCCTTTTTGCACATCGCCTATCCTGAATTTAGCAATGACCTTACAATGATCAGAGAAGGCCACAGGCACTGTATCAGTACTTAATATATTATGGAGTAGCTGTTTAGTATATAGGCGATCTATCCTAGAACCATAGCATTTCCTAATGTAGGTATAATTCGGAATGCCTTTACAAGTGCATGTTACATCTTTTAATCCAACATTTTTAATGAAGGTGTAGAATGATTTTGACACTAAATTGTCTTTCCCTGTACTAACATCTCTGCTGGATGTACACAATTAAAATCCCCTCCTAAAACTACATTTTCAACATTTTGACGAAAATAATATAAGATTCTATTGTTAAAAAATTCTTCTCTTTCTTTCTTTTTATCTGTCCCTGAAGAGGCATAAATATTCACAACTGGAATTTCATGATTTGAACAAGAATTTTAGCTCCTATTATCTGTCCGTCCGTATCCATTTCCTTGTTAATGACAGATAAAGATTTAAACTTATTTATACAAACTGCTGTACCTCCCTTAAGATTATTACTTGGGTTTAACAAAACATCATAGTATTCTGTGAAAAAAACTCAGAGCTTTTAGGTCCTTCACATTATGTTCTTGCAATAACTAAACATCTATATCATAATACCTAGACAAGGATAACTGCTTCATTTGTTTACCTACGTCATTTAACCCGTTCACATTTAAAAAGCCAATTGAGAGATTGAAGGCGTAATATTAGTTAGATTCCAACTTTTCCCTTTTCTGGTCTCAACATTGTTTCCAATTTTCCTCATCAGTATTGTCTTCAGATCTTGAATATTTTTTAGTTCATTTTTATCTTTGAGATTCTCATCTTGACGTCCTCTTCCATTTGAATTTTCCATTTTCCGTTTCTAGGCGCAATTTCCAAGTCTCCACAAGTCTCCATTAATCCATCTTCCATATATTCTGCATCAGTTTGTCCGCCTCCTCTTCCTTGATCAGTTCCGTGTCCCAGGTTAAAAGTTATCTTTCTGTCCTCTTGATGAACGTCCGCAGTCGTCGTGATAACAGTGAACTCAACAGGTGCAGTTTCTTGCGGTGTAATCACCAATTCAGACGCTTCCAAACTTGGTCCATTATGTAGTACCTCATCATCGACAGATATCACCTTGTCCTCCTTATTTGAATCCTTATCCTCACATTCTTTGATTTTGTCACTATCCTCAAGCTCAATATTCATCCTTTCTGTTAAAACATGTGGCTCGTTGTTGCCAATTTCAACTGTTATACTATTGATATCCTGAACATTTGGTGTGTCTTCACTAAGTGACTCTTGCCTTTCCTTCTCAATGTTGTGTCCGTTCCCTTGTGTTTCGTTCCCTTGTGTTTCGGCAGACTTGGAAAATCCTTCTCATGCTCAAAAGTATTCACGAGTCTGTCCAATGAGCAATCTACAGCAAAATGATTCTCACTGCCACACTTAAGACATGTCTTTTTCTGTCCGTTGTACACGAAAGAAATAGTATGTCCTCCTATGAAAAGCGCCGATGGAATGTTTTTCTTAATTTCCATTTTAGCCGTCCGTATTCCGTTTAACAGTCCTTTACGTCTGCCGAGTGTAGAAGTATTATCACGTATCCCAATAACTTTCCCGTGCGAGCTTAATACATTGCTCAACAAACTGTTTTGCATATCAAATGGAGCGTACCTTATTGAGACAAATGTGAAGAGACTGCTGAGATTAACTACTTTCACTTCCAGACCATTAGGTAAACAAATTACTTTTTCATCATAATTATTTAGAAAAGTTTCATATACTCACTGATTCCGGAACTTCAAGATCACTTTATTACCTCGCATTTCTTGAATACCAATCAAATCTTCAATATCAATTCTCAGCTTTTCAAAAATTACATCATCAACATCATTTAAGTTCTGTTTACCGGAAAATATTAAACCAACGGAGTTTTTTCTCCTAATGGGTGGAGTATAACATGGAGCCATTTTCACTTTGTCCGAACGCTCTAGACGTCACTTCTATTACGTCACAGCCATGGCCTGAGGGCATATGGCCTGGCCGGGCCCGGAGAGTGTTTTGAAAATTTCTTCTCCTATCTACACTAATTTCACTGTATGCAAGAAGTGTTCACTGTCTATGCTATCCTTGATACTTTAAAGGCTTCATGACATTACCTTAGACATTCATATTGATAATTGTCCTCGTTCACAAATATAATCGAGAAAAAAAGGAGCTTGTGAAATGTCGACCTTTGTTTACTCTGCTCTTCTTCCTTTCAACCCAGTATAAAATAAAGAATATTATGAGTATAGTTAAGTGGCTTAAGTGAGGAGACATACTGTATAGTATACACAAACACATACTACGTCAAACAATCACTCTTTTATAGTCACGTTAATGCAATACATACTATACCCTATCCTTGTATGATATATTTACACATGGCACCTACACGAATTTGGGGCAAACACAACTTGCGTTCAACACAGCTTTTACGCGCCTCAGTGGCGTGGTTGGTATGGAGTTGGCGTCCCACCTCGGTGGCCGCTGGTGCGATTCTCGGCTATTCCATTAAGGAGTGAGAGATGTGTATTTCTGGTGATAGAAGTTCACACTCGACGTGGTTCGGACGTCACGTAAAGCCGTTGGTCCCGTTGCTGAATAACCATTGGTTCCATGCAACGTAAAAACACCATATATACAAACAACACAACCTTTGTGATATTATTCTGCATTATCCTTGCAACCCGAGTCGTACGTCACTGACTCATCCTAGACCCAAAGTCACCCGACAGGAGGTGGCTGAGGGGGTTGTTGCTATCAGCTGTTTCTGACTGGAACGCAGTGTTCCAGTGTAATGAGAATGTGCAGAGATTTGATGTTAACCCTTTCGCTTATGACTTGTAAACATTTATGTCTATTGGCAATGACTCGAGCAGTAAGGGTAAAAATATTTATGCCTTTATTTGTTCAAAGATGCATATCTTCAACAATTTTGAAGCAGAACTCTCAGATTAGTTTCATTTTTGCTGCTGAATAATTACTCCTCTATGCAACGGCATAAAAATTCACCCAAAATAACGTATGTAGGTGAAATGATGGGTAGTATTTACGACCCATGAAAATCTTAGCAATTTCTCTCCAAAAAATAATCCCCACCCTTCACAACAATTGTGATAAAGTTATCATTTGTAAATCCATTATATACCCAGATAAATTATGTAATTACACCAAGGAATATAGGACAAAATTAAAGACAAAGTAACATTTTTTCTTTACATTAAGCGGCATCCGTCAAGTGATTATCTCTCTCTCGCACGCGTGCGCCAGAAAAAAAAAATATATCTAATTGGTTTTTGCACTTTATTGGTTTTTGCACTTTTTTTTTTTTTTTTTTTTTTTTTTTTTTTTTTTTTTTTTTTTTTTTTTTTTTTTTTTACGTTTGGATGACGTTTATATCCAGCGAAAGAGCTGATTATGAATTTGTTCTTAAAGGCATGTGGGTGTTACAGCTGCATCACACAACCTTGTCCAAAACGGTTGGAACAAGCAGAAAATAGTAACTGTTGTTTGAAAGGATAACCCGGCTCTATGTATGACTACTGTGGTCAGTGCAGATATTGTGTAAAAACTGTTTACTGAACCAAAAGGCATAACATAGACGATTTCATTCTGTAATACATAAAAACGTGTATGTAATATATATTGCAAGAATACAACCTATGTTAAAGTAAAGAACTTAAAAAATACATGTCGATAAAGTTTGTGCGTATGGCATAAAAGCTCTCTAATCTATTTGTTGGTTATTTATCACACTGTTCTGCGATGGCACAGCACCATGTTCACTAAAGTAATACATATATTCTTGGCGTACAGCTTGGGCTTGTCTACTAGCATTCCGACCTATTATGAGCAAATCTAATAATTGTAGAGTTTCACGGCTGTCACCACGGTGAACTGTACAAGTTGATATATGTTTATAATCTAAAGTCCCTTCAGGCGTGTAATGCATGACATAGTCACGTCTGAGAAAGTTATGTAGAGCAGTACATGCTAAAACTACAATTTCAACCTTGCTAGGAGAGAGATTTATGAGTGACATAAATATTCTAAAGTCGTTAGCCAAAATGCCAAACGCATTCTCCACCGTATGGCGAGTCCTAGAAAGATAATATGAAAACATGCACTCCCCAGTACTTTGGGTTCGGTGTGAAAAAGGTTTCATAACGTGGCACTGCAAGGGGAAGGTGTCATCTGCCATAAAAACATGGTAAACGCCTCTCCTCTCCTTGGGGCACTGTGCCGTATGGCAGACCTACTGTTTTACTGGTAATACATCTGCTGATAACTGTATTTTCCCACACACCGCCGTCTGCCAACCGCCAATTACAGCCAATATCAACATATATAAACTCATTGTTGGATCACATATGGCCAGGAGGACGATACTGTGGCTCCTCTGTATTTCCTTTTTTTTTTTTTTTTTTTTTTTTGTTGTAGCTTTTTAACGACCCGACCCGCTGCATTCTGTTCTGGATAATGCTGAAGCAACAACTGGATCATCTCCTACACCACCTGGTAAGCGTGCTGCTCGACCCTCTTATACATGACCAGCAAAACGATCAGCCAAAACACGTTGCGACGAAGACAAAATCCTAAAAGAAGCCTATAACCTACTGATGTCACTGTCCCAAAGTGATAATGCATTCTCTGCTTTTGGTGCTGTCATGGCAAATAACATACAAGAAATGAATTGTGAAAATCAGATTTATGCACAAAAACTAATCAACGACATTCTTTTTATAGGCCAACTAGGAAGACGTTCCTCATCTACAGCTATAACAAAATAATGAGCAGATTATATTTATAATTAATTAGACATTATGTAGACAAGTTATTTATTTCAGTATACATACACACACATACACACACACACGCACGCACGCACACACACACAAACACACACACACACGTATATATATATATATATATATATATAGATATATATATATATATATATATATATATGTATATAATATATGTGTGTGTGTGTGTGTGTGTGTATAATGATAAAATATCATATAGATAGAAATCGTATGTGTTTTGATAGTTTTTTCGTTATTTGGTGTATTTTCGTTAATATATTTGGTGTTTTGTAATATATGCTACATAAACATTACATTATGTATCACACAATAAAATTGTCTTTGTTGTGCCTTTTGTTTCATTAGCCAGTTTCTACACATTACCTGCAATGTCCACAGCAGTCATTCGTATGGCAGGGTTGTCCCTTCATACATATATTTCTGCTTTTTCCGATTGTTTTTGGAAAAGATTGTGTGATACATCAATTGCACTAATATTTGTTTAAGAACAGATTCATAATTAAAACTATTAACTCGCAGCAAGCTTTGCAGAACGTAAAATCTCTCATATATGCTACCACTGTCATTACATTGGAACACTGCGTTCCTGTCAAAAGCAGCTGATAGTAACATACCCCTTCGCCACTTTTAGGAGACTTTTGGGCTTGGATGAGTCAGTGAGGTACGACTCGGATAATACGAAATAATATCACAAAGGTTGTGTTGAACACAAATTGCATTTGCCCCAAATTGGTGTACCGTTCAGTGATGCCAGGCGTAGATATTATGTCAAACAAGGATAGGCTTTATGTATTGCATTGACGTTGCAATCAATAAACGAGCGATTTGGACGTGCATGAGTTTCTCTTCACTCAAACCCTTTAACTCTGTGTATTAACCTGTGACAGTATCATTACAATGCAATTACTAAATAGCATCTGTGTACATCTCATCTGCAAGTAATCATCCTTCAGTACCTCGCATATGGCCTGACAGGTTTCTGGCACTATGCAAGACAAGCATTGTTTCAACATCCAAGTACAGTACTGCAATGTCGAATACGTACACCCAGTTGCTAAAAATCTCAGTGTTGCCTCCAATCGAGCCTCTGCTGTTATGCTGTGTTGCATGTTTGTATCTTGCTCTCTGATGTACCTTTCCTAGGAGTGTATGGAACGTGCTTATGCTCATTCTCGTGTAGTTTCTATAATCTTGTTCACAGTCCTATTGTAGGTGACGTATTATTGTTGCATGGCTCCCGTAAACATCTCTCCTATTTAGCCAATGTTTGCACCACATTCTCGTCTTTTTCTTTATGCATACGGCAATTATTATGCTGCGCGACACTTTCTCTTTCTGTGCTGTACTAGCCACCATACTTTTTGCTACGACAGTCGACAAGGTACTGGCATCGTCGGGCTCGTTACCCCATTTTGTCAACCCTGCCGTGTGGACAACACTCACCGGTAAGCCCACACAATTTGCCCACTTGCCGCTCTGCCCGGAGATCACACCCACTGCTCAGGACAGGCCTTATCACCTTTCATAAAAAGGCGCATGACACTTGCCAAGGACTATCCCAAATTGTATTTATCACATGGAAATAGATTTTATTTATTATATGATTTGGACTCACAACGGTCCAGAAATACCGCTGCGGTGTATAACAATGAAATCAATTATGCCTATACATAGTTTATTCATATTCTGGTCGGAGCAGCTGAGATCCTTCCCAGGTGAAATCCAGCGGCGAACTGTCATGAAATCATTGGTTACCCATCCACACGGGTATCCCCTGTCAGTCGGTCGAAAGAACTTTAGATAATTCCATCAGTTCATCAGTTTTGGTGAGTGGACTGACTCCAACCACAAATGTCGTCCACACGTTCGTTTTAACGTCAGTTTCGATGAACTGACAAGGAGACTGACAGGTGAACCTGTCAGTCTGACAGGTAAGCCTATGATAATAAGAAAAACAGCACAAACCCTGCCAGTAAGCATGGAAATCTGTTACAACGTCTGACGATGGATCTGTCCTTTCTCCTTACTAAGAATACTTCCTCTCACGTCTCTGCTTACAATGCTGTCAGAGGATGCTTAGTTTGTAACAATCCTACATCTTTTATCAACTACCAAGTACAGAACAATGTTAGATATGTCGTGAGTGCTGTTCAGTGTCTGAAACTACTGTGCCTCATCTTGAGAAATCTTTTTTTTTTTTTTTTTTTTATGTTTTCCAATTTCTGGGATTCTTAGTCTTCTTTTGCGTTTTAAAGGGCAATTCTTCTATGCCTCAGAGTGTAAGAAAGGGAGATGTTACTATTCCTCTTTGCCTACGAGGAGAACAAATAAATTACTCTCAATTACTGGGCCAATAGTGGTTTACACTGCTCTTTGAGCAAGTTTACAATACTTTAGGGAAAACTGCCCTGGCTTACGCAAATTAGTTTGTCTTGATTCAAATTTGGTAGGACGTAACTTTTGCAAATCTTCATTATATAAAAACAGGATTTTACTGTTTTTGGAACAATCTAATCGCTTTACAGTTTTGTGTGTTGCGTCAAATCTTTACAAAATTAAACGGAACTATTTTCATGTGATTTTCGCCTTACCCTATTTCAATTTTGGCATCAGCTTTAGGTAAGCGGAAACGTGTTTTTTTTTATATCAAAATTTCTGTTTAAATGACTTTACTTCTTTTTCGCATTATGATCGAGACATCACTCATTAATTACTATGGTATGAGTTCAAGGTCTTTCTTGTGGTATTATTTTCTTTTCATGACAGAACGTTTGGGCCATGAGACTTGATGACAGTCGCCACTTACAACCCAAATGAAAATAGATAATAGACTATCAATATATGTAGTTCCTTATTCTAGAGCAGACGCAGCGAGAGAAACTATTTGTTTGTTAACAGGAAGTAATCGCCGATTAAATTTCGTTCATGCTTAATACATTCTGCAGAGTTCATAAAATATGCTACACATGATGCAAGGAGGAAATTGATTGACTGCCTCATTAATATCCTAGACTGGCGTTGCAACAACAGCCATCAGAAGCAATAAATAAACTCAAACTAAGTTCCCACCCTCCTCTCTCTCTCTCTCTCTCTCTCTCTCTCTCTCTCTCTCTCTCTCTCTCTCTCTCTTTCTCTTACTATGTCGTATCTCCGTGATTAAAGCTTAGTTTAAATAGAATAGAATAGAATATAGAATTTAGGCCAAAGGCCTAGTAGCATTGGGGCCTATGAGGTCATTTAGCACTGAAAAGGATTTTAACAGTAATAAGGTTTAGAAGGTGTATCAAAAGGAAAATCTCGCAGTTGCACTATGAATCAATTGTTGGATGGGGTTGGAAAGTAAGATAGAAGAAAGAGAATAGCAGACGAATGGTAAAAAGAACGAAAGGGGTTACAGGATGGGGGCCGAAGGGACGCTGCAAAGAACCTTAAACTTAGTTTAAACGTGTGTCTGTGCGCCCAAACACAACAACTATCAGTTGACGCTCTCTCATATTATTTACTGGGTCTCTTTTGATGTCTGCTGCCTTTGCGATAACAAGTCCGCGTTGGCCAAAGGAAAATTCATGGAAACTTTCACCGGGAGGGCAGATAATAATGACTCCACCCGAGCGAGACAAGCTTATGGATTAACTTTCCATGAAACTTGTCGATCATAAGGCATTTCAAAAGGTGAGAGGTCCTTGTTCCTCATATATCTTCGAAGGCTTTTACTTCCTGCAAGAAGTTATCTTCACACTAAATGAAGATAAAAGATGTTATGTAATCACGTCAATTATACCCAAAAAGAAAATATATAAAGTTGCCCGTGCCCATTCTTGGCCATGATAGACAAACCAAAGCATCTGTCACCTTCTTAAAAAAAAGAAAAAAAAATGGCTTGCGAGCCAAGCCAATCATATTTGAAATATTAGTTTCATTAGGTTTGAAGGGTACTTTTCCCGCAAAACCCCAAACACATAAATAGCATTAATCTTATTATTGCTGATATGCTGCTTTCTGTACACCCTGCCACGGAGACCGAGAAGGCTAATCAGAACCACATTGAGTTATTCAATATAGATGCATACTGCTTTTATCAGTAATTGCTCATTTAGTTCGTGTTGTGTGTGTGCGCGCGCGTGTGTGTGTGTGTCCTGGACAACCTTTCCTCGACTGCGTCACATACGAGTTATGAATGTCGATCCAATAAGTTTAGTTCATTTTATCTAGATTCCAGTGGAATTTAAAGGCTGCGACCCCACAGTTAAACAAGTGACTTTCCCCTTCCGGAAGTATTAAAGAAAGGAATTATATCCTGCACTTCCCAGAGACCTTCAGGATTTCAGGTGAGGGATAAATAACTCATTTTGGAGACCATAATTGAAGGCTGTACAGTGAGATATAAGACGTTACAGAGAAGTGTCTCTTGTGTGTGAACTCTGATGTTGTGACTCGGCTCACCATGCTTAAGTAATTTAGGGAAATGGAAAAATTGTTGAAATTGATTGTTTGGGATGTGAGTGATGCTTGAGCAACTAACCGACGCTGCAGTGAAAATGACGACTAACATTCCATGGAAACTTAACGAAAATCCAACACCCTCCCCCCCCTACCCACCCTTCTCTCTCTCTCTCTCTCTCTCTCTCCCCATCCTCTCTCTCTCTCTCTCTCTCCTCTCTCTCATTGGAATCTGTGACTGGAGATATTCTGAAAGGTTTCTGGAGGGTAGTTTTAAAGCCATTCAGCGATGGGATGAATGTAAAATTTTTGTCCAAAACAAGTTCTGTTTTCAATGAGCTCTGTTTTTTGGTATTCGTTTAGTACAAAAGACCCTTCCCCGAAGAGCATAACATTCTTTTTTTTATCACACTTTTATATGCTAACAAATCTCCTTTTGAAATCAACTCTTGCCGTTGGCGGAACAGTCTACAATATTTTCTACTTAATGCTTCCTAGCAGCATTATTTATCTATTTTCCAATTTTTGCAAATTTAAAAATATGGGAAAAAAAACCCTATTGAAGGCAAACGTAAACTGGCTTTTCATCTTGTAAAGAGTGAAATCTGAATGTTTCTTTTTTCCAAGTTTTACCTTGCTTCTGTACTGGCCCTTTTTCGTCTTGTGATGTGAATTGAATTGAATATAAAATTTAGGCCAAAGCCCAAGCCCTGGGACCTATAAAGTCATTCAACGCTGAAACGGAAATTAACAGTAAAAGGTTTGAAGGGTGTAGCAAGAAGAAAACCTCGCAATTGCACTATGAATCAATTGTTAGGAGGGGTTGGAAAGTCAGATGGAGGGAAGAGGATATGAAAGGAAGTACAGTAACAGGCGAGAAATGGTTTGCAGCTATGGGTTTGACTGGTCTCAAGCGTCAATTAGAAAGTAACTGACGCTTGAGAACAGTCTAACTTCGTTTAGAAATCCTCTTAGGCATACCAGGGCGCTTTTTCTGAGAGAATCTCATGGTTGTCACCTTCGTTAAATCTGGCAGCCCAGTGTCGAACTGAATGCATCCTCACACCCAGCTGATCTGATATCCGCTCTATTTTAAGGCCAGATTGCTTCATCGACATATATCTGCAATTATCTGTTGACTCAAATCACTGTCTTGGCCCATATTAAGGTCACAGGTCAATAAAGTGATACGTAGTAGGCAAAAATTGCTGTGGGAGCGATGACCAAAAATTATGTACAGCCACTTATTAAACCTCCAAGCAAGTGACTGAGCGCTCCCTCCTTGTTCGTGGCCAAGCTTCAGATCTTCCTCTACG
Source organism: Macrobrachium nipponense (assembly GCF_015104395.2). Lineage (NCBI taxonomy): Eukaryota > Metazoa > Arthropoda > Malacostraca > Decapoda > Palaemonidae > Macrobrachium > Macrobrachium nipponense. The sequence goes on along the minus strand of NC_087213.1, from coordinate 81,377,559 downwards.
TGCTGTAGGCAGACTAATGCACTGACGAAACTTCTTCCCAGCTTTTCCATTCCTTCAAAATTCCACAAGATATTAGGCCGCTTGACGCTAATTGGCCTAATATCTTGTCGAGTATGTCATTGTAGTTTCATATATATATATATATATATATATATATATATATATATATATATATATATATATATATATATATGAGTCTGATCACATCACCGTTTAATACTGGTGTTTCGGTCAAGTGGAGGGTCGGGGGTCAGTGCTTAAATTTAGTGGGGAGTAAATGGGACAGTCACCACAGTAATACCTGGATAATGGAACAGCCACCACAGGAAAATATTTGGGAGTCCTTCAGAGTTTTCTTGGGCAGCGTCAGGGTGGTCAGCTAGTACACACACACACACACACACATACACACACACACACACATGTATATATATATATATATATATATATATAATATATATATATTTATATATAGAATATATATATATATATATATATAGGATATATATATATATATATATATATATATCTATATATATATATATATATATATATATATATATATATAGATAATATATATATATATATATATAGTAATAAATAAAGACTGATAATATGTATCATTGTGACATTTCTTAGAAATTGGAGACTCATCATATTTAACTTCCCATGGAGGCAGAGTCCGAGCGACAGCTTAAGAAAGCTGATATCTCTTTTCTGGGATGGTGTGACATTAAGATGCTTACTTAGCAGGTCAACATTCGTTCTGTAGGTATGTGAGTTCGAGAGGCTATTGTTCAAGGTGCCTTTGAAAACTGGCTGCGACCAGTTACTGAAGAGTGTGAATTCATCTGTACGTGTACAAACTATGTCTGTTCTTAATGGCTTGGTTTAGCCAAGAACTAGGGAGACAGCTACAGGAGAAAAGGCAAGATACCGGGATAGCTCTGCGAAAGTTATATTTGTTTCAGTGTTGACATTCCAAGCTGCAATGGGCGAGTTATTGTGATTTAGCCAAAGATGTGTCTTACACTATTTTTGACATTTTGTAAAGATGTTCTATTTCATTTAATCTTTTGATTCTGTCTTTACAATTGTGTGTGCTCACTTGTGTGTTCTCCTGTCTTTTAAACAGGTGGATCTAGTGAGGGGACTAAGTGTCCTAGTGAGGGGGCTGTGTCCTGTTGTGGAAGGGACTCTATTTTGGGGAAGAGATAATTGGTGTGACTAATTACTGATTAAGACTATTAAATACTGGGGGGTTGTCTGTGAGACTTGAACTATGAATTATCATTCTATTAATTATCCTGTAAGAACCTGAATTATTCAAGTAGTACTTTGCTTTGAATAAACGTATATTTTTGTAGCTCCGACTCTGATTTGGTGACCTTAGATATTGGAGTGGAGGTTGCGAGAGAGAGAGAGAGAGAGAAGGCTATTGCCAGTGATCGCCTTGAGAGAGAGAGAGAGAGAGAGAGAGAGAGAGAGAGAGAGTGGGTGGGGGAGGGACTGAGTGTTACCAGTTCGCTTTCTGCTCTGACTAAACGCATACCAAATATGAAAATCGCGGGGGCGACGCTCCCGTTGTTAATATATATATAAACGTCTCAGTTTTCAAATCACATTTAGTTATTAACTAATAATAGTTTTGAAACTCAGAATAGAAAATTAATGAAAAAATCCAGGTTCTTACTCTGAAAAAGAAATGGCTAAAAGCCTGGAACGCTACCACTAAGAATAAAAAAAGGAAATATTTTGATGCATCTGTCAAATGCTGAGACATCCTCTCAATGTAGCTGAATAAGCCCATCCTCACTATGCTAACGTAACGTCAGTTAATTTTGTATCATTGGCTAAAATATACAATATCAACAATTCGCCTGAACCATGTACTTTACATTTCCTTATATTTTTGGATATGCTTGCTGCAGTAAGCTTTGAAATCGCAAGAAGGAATTACCTGAGGAAATGGGCATATAACGGTAGGATTTGAAAGCACACTAAGAAGAACGAAATTAACGCATGAAAATCTGCACTACAAAGGGCTGACTTCCGACGTCTGTCAATTTTTATAAACTTCGTTTTTATCATAACTGCTTTTAACTATTTTCAATATACTGTCTTCACTGGTTACGTACTCACGTAACTGCTTTTAACTGTTTTCAATACACTGTCTTCACTGCTTACGTACTCACCACCCTCCACATTGCATCACACCTTTTATGCAGTACATGCATGATACGAATAGCTTTTCTCTAGTTAAAAGCTTCTGATTAGACCGACACTTCCACCCCTTTCTGCCCTTCTGTCTTCTGTACTACTTTCTATAAACCATAGCATACACCTTCCCAGACATACTAAGCAAAGTTATGCTACTTAAAACCTTAAGCCACATTTGCCTCTTTCATATTTGTACAAATGAAAAATGTTTCTTGTCGACAATTCTTCCGGAACTTTTCACTCACAGAAGCACATCTCGCACAAACTTGGCAGCTCCAAATCACATTTTCACCAGTGTGCAACAGCATCTTACTAGTAATCCCATAAAATGCCGTTGGCTTTCGTTTCCTATGTATCTTAACAATTGCCTTTCTCACTACCTCACCGGTTAATTCAGCAAGCATTATCAAACTTACACAAATGCATTTCACATAGTGGTTCTTTATTTTTTCTCTCTCTCTATCTTTTACATGATCTTTACCAAATCAGTGACCCTTCAGCATCTTTCGATTAAATTAACCCCCTCTCTTGCTTTGCCCTCCCGAAGATTTTTAGGGACGGGTGAAGAACGACATAAGCCACCATTAAATTATTTAACATTCTTCTATTCCCTTTTCACATTTCCTCACACTAACGTGTTTCTGGAATTAAAATCTCATATAATTACGCCCTAAATTAAGTACTCAATATGAAATGGTGAGTACTGTGTGAGCCAAAATCTATTTTCTCAGTTACAGCCTCACCCTCAGCGAGTATGACGTCTATCGCGCCAGGCAGTGCCAAGGATCAAATCATCGTCGCAAGATAAGTCGTGAGTCACCAGACTTTGACAGATATTATGAGCGAACACGTACCTCTAACTAAGTAACCTGTCACTTACTTAAACCCATAGTTCAAGCAACTAACTTAACTTTAACTTTGATCATTCGTTCTCTGTGAAGTATATATATATATATATATATATATATATATATATATATATATATATATATATATATATATATATCTATCTTACAATATTGCAAAGGTAACACTACTCCCTCCTGATGGCAGTATTGTGCCCCTAGGTAAGAAGGGCGATGAAGGAGGTGAGCTTTGTGAGTGATTCCCTATCATTAAAGGCACGTGGAAGGTAACACTACTATATATTATATATATATATATAGATATATACTATATTAATATAAAATATTATATACATACAAACACACAGACACACACACATATATATATATATATATATATATATATATATATATATATATATATATATATATATATATATAATATATATATATGTGTGTATATATTCAATATATATTATATATATATATATATGATTATATATATCTATATATATATATATATATATATATATATATAGATTATATATATATATTTATGCTGCCATCGTCTCTCTGATCAGCTACAATAGAGGTCAAATTGCCAAACACTGAGGAGGGGAGGACACCAGGCTCAATAGGAGTCAGAGTGAAATAGAACTATTGGGTGCAGCTCTCGCAAGGGGTCAACACAGGTCGCTAGATAAGAGGTATCCACAGGGAATTCACAGAATCAGTGATAACTATATCCTCTAACCATAAGGCCTACTTTGACAAACCTCTTGCTGTGCTTTCACACGCTACCATGCGCCCAACCAGGCTGCCTTAGTCCTTGGCACTCATGCCCCGTAACTGGGACTTAGACCGCAAGAGGTCTGGGCCTACAAGCCACCCCCATAATGTTGAACGAAGACAAGTCCACCCATCTACCCACGTTGCAAAGGGCGCTTCCAAGGGACCCATTGTACATCTGACATTAACGATAAGTTATCAGTTCCCTTATCCTCTTACTGAACCATCTTATTTTATTTCACAATTTCCTCCCCCCATTAAATGCCTTTTAGAAATCCATTACAAAGGATTTGTGTTATCTGTATGATATGACTAAGTAACTTAATTGTCCTTTGCTCATAGTGAACCAATTTATTCATTCCTTCCACGTGCCTTTAATGATAGGGAATCACTCACAAAGCTCACCTCCTTCATCGCCCTTCTTACCTAGGGGCACAATACTGCCATCAGGAGGGAGTAGTGTTACCTTTGCAATATTGTAAGATAGATGTCCTGCACTGAAGTCCCAAGGATCTCATTGTGTTTCTTGAGCCCAAAACTCCTTTGCTCTGTAAACTATGTGCTTTATACTTTTCATTCTGAGAGCTCAGTAGATTTATACTTGCTGTTAAATTGTATCAGAGATGATCTTTATCTAACATAGTATGAGTGCTTCAATTTTGATTATATATCAGTCACGGTAAGTGGTTCTGCAAGGTCTAGTAAAATCCCGATACATTTGTTCCTTCCCATGTCTAAATATATAACAGTCACAACTTTGCTAAGAATCTAGGTCAAATTAGAGAATTAGCACTTTTAAGACCAGATGGGGATGTGACATGAGCCGGGAAAATGAATCTTTATTGATTTTTAAATACCCAATATGGAAAGGTTGGTAAAAGGAGAGGAGGTAACTACGAAAATATGAGTGCTGCGTAAGGAAAATGCATTAGGTAGGAAAAGTGTCCAATTCGTGCATGTTAAAATCTTGAATTTGTGATAAAAACCACTTCGTTTAGCCTTTGACCAATAACAAGAGTAAAATGGAAGCAGTACTCGGGTCCTGAAGTTGTCGACCGCAAGAATAACCAGCTGCGAATTTCCCTACAAGCTAGTCATTTAGCAAAGAATGTCTCTTGTAAGTGAAGTACTGCATGTGATACCAGTAAAAAGTTGGCTAGTGTATTATGTGTGAACAGTTTATGTCAGCGGAAGTGCACAATTCCTTTGTTAGTGAAGTTACCTGTGAAAATTCATGTTGTTTGGGAATGCCACGTATGGTAACTCGCTGACATACCAGTTCCCTTGCTCGCTATCACCTCAGCCTAGACTCCTCCCACTGATAGGCGTGATCACTTCCACTTCAAATTCTGTTTCAATCTCACAAGTAACATACCATTATCATTGGTGTTTTAAGATAGCCATTAACTCGAATCATTCTATCAGTAAAATTTTGCGTTTTCCCTTGGTATCTCATAAATTAACAAGAGTATGTGTGTGTTCATTGATGTGACATCACACACCTAGCCAATACCGCACCTCCCGTCTTTGTAAACAATCGCGTGTGATCCCGTCATCCATCTGGCATTCACTTGTTAGTAAACGCTCTCGCAAACATGTCAAACAAATTCAGCCATTTTGACTCAACTGTCAGTATCATCATACACTTAAGCATTTTATTATTTGCAAGCTCTCTGATATTAGTGTTCGAGAATCATTATCCAGGCTTACATTTCTCACACTCAATTAATGTAACGGGAGTAGAACACATCCATTTATCTAGTTTAGAGTGTAGCCATTTCATTCTATTAATAAATTGCATACTGTTTGTCATTATCAATCTACGCTATTCACTTGGAGAGAGAGAGAGAGAGAGAGAGAGAGAGAGAGAGAGAGAGAGAAAGTTGTAACAACCTCAATATATACGCTACATCCAAAATCATAAGAGGTATGTTTTGGTAATTGCGTTGAAATATGACTGGAATATAAACTATTTTTTTACAGCAGCTGGGTATTGCAAAAAAATAAAAAACGAACCGAAGGTTACGTAATCAAATTAAATCCCTGGGGGAATTCCATACTTTTAGTGCATGCTTCTAGCTTAGGTTCATTTCATTCGTAAGGCTGTTACTAATTATCCATGTGTCCCATTATTTGTGGAAAAGATTTCACAAGCTTATTCGTTAAGCGCTTTTAGGGTTACTGAGTGGGTACCGGAGCCGTTTCTTTCCAGAAAAGAAAGTCAACCAAAACCAATTAACTGCAGTTGAGCGACTGTCCAGCGACGTGGGTAATTCTCTCGCATTACGTTTTTACTGCAAACAACTATCGCACATCGCATGCAAATTTCCAAGCGTGTGTTGCACAATTTCTGCTTCAGCCATGGCCTTCATAGCCCACTCAGACATCCCCCCTCATAGTAAAAAGAAATCCGCAACCTTCTGGTTCTTGAGAACTAGAAACCCACAAGTGCCATCCAAGGGATCTCTCCCTCGTAGTGCCTCTGATCAGGTGCACTGCCAGTCGAGTAACCCACCTGAAGTGTCTTACCCTTTTTCTTTTACTCATTTGTGTGTGCTCTTCTTAATGTGGAGTGCCATTTCCTTGTGTGCAAGTTGTTGTACAGCTACCAAGGGTCGTTCTGCAGCACCTGCAGAATCCTGTGTAATACACAACCACACCTGTGCATTTAGATACAATGTCTCATTAGCATTTCCATCCAAAACACCAATAGTCACGATGGAGTCCGTGAGTCCCAAAGAATTTTTGCTCACCGAGGACCGCTCCATTTAATGTGACCTTTTAATGGCACACTCAGCTACCGTGCCACCTTATTGAAAGGTGCCACTCCAGTGAATTGCCACCAAGTTATGGAACACTAACCCTAAATAGCTCTTATTCCCAGGCCATTTTAATACGCCCTAACCTACCAGAACCATGTCAGCAGCAAATTACCAAACCATGGATATGGGGAAGGTGGCAGGTTTCATGAGGAAAGAGCTCACCCAGTGGGTACAGGCACAGCTAGATGCCTCCAAAGGGAGAAGGTGGGAAGAGGAGCAATGAAAGGCATGAAAAGAGCAAATGAAATATGAAAAAGAAAATGGGAAGCATGAGCTTGCCAAAGAAGAAAGAGAAAAGGAAATAGATCAACAGAAATATGAGGAAGAACAACAGCAGTATGAACTGGTGAAGGTAGAAAGAACCAGGAAAGAAAGAGAAGAGCAATGGCAGCATGAACTAGTTCTGAAGGAGGACCTTGAGCTCGAGAAAGCCCGACAAGACAATGCCAAGGCTCTGGCACAACAAGCCAAGCCACTAACCCCACACCTGCCATGCCTAATTTTCCTATATCTAGTATTAACTCTCTGGTACCAAAGTGGATTGATGACCAACCAGAGGTGTGTATGTAGAGGTACAAGCACTTTTTGCAAACTACACCACCGCTGAGAGGGCCTTGCTTCTCTCTAAACATATGGAAGGTAAAGACTAGGCTGCCCTCTTACGCTGGATAGTGAGAAATGGGAAGACATGGCTGAAGTTTGGAGGGCCATAAACAAACCATTATGAGATTACACTGAAGAAATGGAAACAACCGTGGAGGGTTCCCCTGAAGAAATTGGTCAGACCTGGGCTGAATGGGCTTATCATAAGACCCGGGCTGGTCAGAATTGGCTCAACGTTCTGAACTGCACAGAATTCAAGGACCTGTTTAACCAGATGATGCTGGAGGATTTCTTCCACTGTGTTCCTTGGTCCTTCACCTTGTATCTCGACGATAAGCTGCCCAAAGACCCTCATGGAAGGCTGTCATATGGCTGTCACTTGGGAAACCTTTAACCCGTCTTCCAGCACTTCTCATCGATGAATAATGCCAGTCGGTCATCTTTTAGTGCCAGTTCACACAAAGAATGGACTCCCTTCCAAACCCTCCAGTATTTAACCACTGCTATAAAACTGAACACTCAGAATCTAAGTGCCACTTTAAAGGGGGAACTACCAAGAAGCACCCTTCTAAACAGTTCAAGAAGCCCAATGGATCCTCTCCATCTGCCTCCAAGCAAACCTCACCACCCACTGACACCATAGCCAGACAAGCCCATCCAAAGGGACCCTGCAAAGACTGTGGTGATCCCGGTCACTATAGTGCCCAGATATCCTGCCTGCCCAAAGCATGGCAAAGCTACCAAGCACATACAAGTAATCAGTGCACCCCCCTGCTGTGGCATGGCCTTCTAAAACTCCACACCCTGAGAGTCTAGATACTTAGGTAGTCTAAGTGGCACTACTTGACAGTTCCAGCTTGCCAGTTGATCTGCTTGCTACAGTGGACACAATGTCAGATATCTGTCTGATTTGATTGTCAAGCCATGAGTGCCAGCCAGTGTCACTGAGATAAGATGTTTGTGAAACAATCTGGATGGAAATCAGTTGTTTCACAAACATCTTTACAAATTTCTGAATAATATTTTCCATCAAAAATGTGAAATACCCACAGTACCTAAAATTATGACTATACTCAAGCATCCCGATCATTCGTGATAAAATTTTCTATAGAGAATTACGGCAGATAATAGATAGTTTTTTTTACCAGCAATTGACCTAAAGCTAACACCTTGTAAACCAATGACCATAAGATCCTTTTTCAAATACAAAGAGACTTTTCACCTTCTGATGACCTCGGGAGTCATTTACCTATTTAATTGCCCCAGATGTAACCTGGGGAAATGTCGGATCCACCCTCAGGTTGTTAAAAGTGAGATTGGATTCTCATCGTGGCGTGAGTTATAACGGTTATTAAATCATCAAACCCAGAATTCTCTTGCATACGTGAATATGCAAAGAAATGTAAATTCGATGTTAATTACAAAGATTTTTTAAAATCATAGGCCGAACTCCTAATGACCAACAACGGGCAATTTTATAATCGCTTTTTATTAAACATCTCGTCCCCCAAATAAATACTCAGACAATCTCAACAACTCATATCTCTCGTGAGTTTAAGTCGAAGCTGAACTGTTACTCGGTCTGTGCCCTCAGCACCATTTGGTAAACTCTCTTCTTTTTTACTGTACTTATAATCTTATGTTGTATGTAAAAAAATGTTTATTTTTTTTTTCACGAGTCTGTTTTTAATGTCTGTTTCTTTTATTATGTAGCTCTGAAAATGGGACTAAAAGTCTTGAAACGTCAGCAGCTGAATAAAGTACTTTGAAAGGAATGAAGAATTGTCCTTCCCTTTCGCACCAGACCAGATTGACGAAGAATAAAATTAACAAGACCCATATCAGCCAACCGAAGATCTACAAGAACCAACTTCCACCTTCGAAATCAAAACTAAACAGAGGAAACGGGATCTTCAATCAACGCAACATTTTATGAAGACGAAGATATGTCCTTCATCGAGAAGAATACAAGCATCAACATCGACGTTTGAGTGACTGTTGTCACTTATCTTCGAGAATCAACACCGGACGAGAGCAGCATCGAACATCAACAGAAAGAAGAAAACACACAAAGGAAACATCGCGCGATCACTAGCAAGGACGCAAAGTGTAGAGCGAGAGGAAGTAATGCAAGGACGGAGGCTGTGACGTCATCAATCTTGGACTTCTTCATGCATCGTGCGCCTGGGAGAAGACCGTGACGTCATCACGACTTCCGACGCGAGACGACAGGAACTGAGACGTCATCCCATGTCAACAATCCTTCACCATATAATCTGGAGCTAAGTACCATTTTATCTATTCAGGTTCTTTCCTCAGTGAAGTGTTGTTCATCAGGAGTCGATCGTCCAGTATTCTGGGGGTGAGTTGTTCGCCATCTTAATCTTCCTTCATTACAGAATCAATCTTCAACTACGAGTTCTCGCCCGCAGATTATTTTTTTTTCTCTTCTCGTTGTTGCTAATCGTTTCTTGCAGGAATTCTCTGTATAATATTTTATCAAATTATCTGTATGTTTGTATCTTTTGGGGGATTTTCCTATTATTATAACACATTTATACAGTATATTGCATATGCGTTTACGTAGTGGTCGAGTGTACTCTTATAGATATTTTGATAGGACCGCAAGGAATAGAAGTGATAAGAAAAAAGTAAAAGTGAACATGGCAACTACTCCGGCTGGCAACCCCAATGTGGTGACTCTCGTGAGCGCGAGGTCAGCAATTGTCCCTTTTCAAGGTCGGGTCAATGGGTTCCTGCCTCAAAATGTTGAGGCATGGATCTCATCTGTAGACGCTCATTTAAATGCAAAAAGTATCACAGACCCAGCAGTACAATTACAAGAGGCCAAAAGCTTCATAGACTTTGCTAAAGGAGACGCAAGTGCTTACCTAAGGGGTGTTTCTTTCCAAGAGGCGCTTACATGGGACGAGTTCAAAATCAGGTTACGTGCCGTGTATGGGGGTGAAGCGGCTTTAGATGAAGTATTGGCATTGAGAAATATCCTTAACCAAGCCTCCATGACTCAGCTTAATGTTGTCGAGCGGGCGGCGCTAATTGCCGACCGGCTAAATGAATATCAAGTTAGTTTAAGTAACTCCGGGTGGGTTACGGGTGCCAAAATCGCCGTGAAAGATTTTATCCGTTTGATTTACCTTACGAGTATCACTGCAATGTTGCCTGAAGCGTTAGTGCGGTGTTTTGACAAAAAATTGCAGCCCGACAGTACGGAATTAGATGTGTATAAACAAATAAAAAAACACATGTCTAAATGTACCGACCTAGATCCTTCGCTCATTCAAGTTTTTGCAAAAAATGAGAACAAGCCACAACAAGTAAACGTGGTACATAATAATAATCAAGTTGCAGGGATGGTTTGTTATAACTGTAAACGACCAGGTCACATGATTTCAGTTCTGTCGGACGCATTTTTGTTCAATACATAATAGTTCCACTCATTCATATAATCGTTGCTACTCGAGGAATTAGCAGAAGAATGCTACAAACACGCAACCAGTTGCCAGTGCAAATAAAAAGAAGGGTCCTCAGTACTATAAAAAGAAACAAGCAAACGGAAATGCTGCACAACAGCAGAAACAAACAAATCGTGATTCAGGTACCTCTGTTCCTGGGCCGTCTAGCCAGAACTTGCAAGGGCAAGCGAATTTTCAGGGTGTGATAAACAAAGCAAATACCACGTTGTTCGCTCCAAGGGGGGAGAGGGCGATGTTGGGTCATCAATATCAACATCTTTTGTATCAAATAATCAGTTTAATCATTTATCAGATCATTGTGAGGCAATTGATTTTCCTATGAAACACACGGCCGAATCCAAAAAATCTGTGCAGGTTCCCGTAGATTTGCAACAAATTCATGCAATTATTAGTCAAGACGAGTTGCGACCAACCTTACATGCAGTAAATTTAGACCATAAGTCATTCACTTTGTTCTTTGATTCTGGTAGTCCACGTAATATCGTGGATTTAAGGACTCATCATTTACTCTTTTCAAATTTCCCTATAGAGAAGTCCGGAATAAGACTCTCAGGCATAGGAAATAATGAATTAAATGTGGTAGGAGTAACTCATGTACAGTACAAGGTCGGTAAGCGCACTTTTGCCGATACCTTTATCGTTGTACAAAACATTAATATGTATCCCGCAGTAATTATCGGATACCCGTCTATGGGCACTCAAAATATTATCTTAGCACCTGCAAAACACGGCGTGTATATCAAAGGGAAATTCTATAAGTCTTCTAATACCCTAAAATCAGTTTTAGATAATAAAAAGACAGACAGAGTAGCCACTTATATTGAAGAACCAATCACCTGTCTCATGAACCAAGAAATAATACATGCAACCCAACAGAACTCTCGCTCGCCCGTAATATCAGCTTGCACGCAAACTCTCGAGCCGAACGTAACTTCGAACATATTAGTGCGTGTAAAGAGAACCTTGCCAGGATCTGAAACGTTAATCCTTTCCGAAACTCTGAAAACACACGGATTATCCGTCACACAAGCCATTTATACAGTCGGCTTACAACAACAATGTCACATCGAAGTCTGTAATCATTTGAATACCACTTTAGTAATCCACAAAAATCAACATATCTTGGATGCGGAAGTTTATAAACATCGCATTCTTACCGTAGCTGAGATAAATCACGCTCAATCAGTTGCGGATGAATCCCTTTTGCAATCTATAAAGAACAAAATCAATAAGGACATTCAAGAAGAAGAAATTCAGCAGAAATTTTTGAATCTTTTAACTAAATATCATGATGTTTTTTCCACTACGGATGGAACCTTAGGAAAAACGGATGTCATCGAGCATAAATAAGGCTCAAGGACAAACAGAAAGTAATCTATGTACCTTCGTACCGACTTCCTATGAAATTTCAGAATGAGATAACAGAGGAAGTAGGTAAAATGCTAAAAGAAGGAGTCATTAGGAAATCAAACAGCCCTTATAATTTTCCGTTAATAGTAGTACCGAAAAAAGATCGAACTTGGCGGATATGCGTCGATTTTCGTCGTTTAAATGAAGAAACAATCCCTGACCGATTCCCAGTACCATGTACTGATGATATCCTATCTCTACTAGGTCAGAACAAATATTTCACCAGCTTAGACCTACTAAAGGGATTTCATCAGATTCCGTTGGAACAAGAGAGTATCCCATACACTGCCTTCAGCACAGCCAGGGGACATTATGAATTTTTGCGTATGCCTTTTGGTTTACGTTGTGCTCCCATAACTTTTACTCGTATGATAAACATTGTGTTTGGAGACTTGTTAGGAGATATCCTACATGCCTACATGGACGACCTAGTAATCTTTTCCAACACATTAGAAGAACATTTACGTAAATTAGAGTTAGTGCTACAAAGACTAAGGCAGCATAATTTAAGGGTAAAGATAAGTAAGTGTGAATTTTTAAAACAGAACTAGTCTATTTAGGTTTCACGGTTTCTAGTGAAGGTCTTAAAGTAGTCCATGATAAGGTATCGGCTATCCGTAACTTTCCGATACCTACTAACGTCAAGGGAATACAGCAATTTTTAGGATGTAGCGGATACTACAGGAGGTTTATTAGAAACTACTCCATAATAGCCGCTCCCCTAACCGATCTTATAAAAAAGGGCGTAGATTTCATATGGTCTGAAATTCATCAACAGGCGTTCGATAAATTGAAGGATGAACTGTGTAGTTCTCCTATCTTGAAATTTCCTGACTTCGGTAAGGAATTCTTCATAGCAACAGACGCCTCAGACCTAGGAGTAGGTGGGGTATTGCTTCAACAATATGATAAACAGTTTTTCCCTATAGCTTTTTATTCACGTAAACTGAGACCTTCCGAAAGTAAATATGCAGTAATAGACAAGGAAGGGCTCGCTATTGTTAATTCACTCGTGCATTTTAAATTCATTAATATACGGTTATCCGTCAAGGTTCTCACTGATCATAAGCCCCTAACCGACTTCTTTAAAGGCTTTAGTCACAGCCCTAAGCGAACTCGGTGGCACATGATCATCCAGGACTTTGGCGCGAGGATCGGGTATTTACCCGGGAAAGCAAATATCATCGCTGACGCATTATCACGCAACCCCTCTTCATCTTGTACCGAGCCATTAGCTGAATTAATAGATATCTCAACCTCCACGCCCATTGTTAAAACTATATCTGAACAGGAAGATCTGGGCTGGAGTGCTGAACTATTACAGACAGAACAAAGAAAAGATCCGCAAATAGAAAAAATCATCATTGCGTTAAACGGAAGTCCGAAGGAAAGGGAATACCTAAAGTATAAGCAGCAGAATTATATCATCAAGGATAATATCCTGTGTAGATCCGTGACGAGGAAAACCCGCAACACACCACAGTTGAATAACAACCAGGTGGTGGTACCTATCTCACTCATACCCACTGTCTTAAAATGGTTGCATGAAAATCCACTGCATGGACACCCGGGTTATTCCTTAATGTCACAGAAAGCCAAATCCTTATTTTATTGGCATACGATGCTTACAGATATAAAAAAGCACATAGCAAATTGTCGCACTTGTCAAGAATACAAAGGGCACACGAAGACACCTGTCAGCCTAGGGGCTTACCCCGTGCCAAATCAACCCTTTGAAAGAGTACATTTAGATTTATTAACAGGATTTTACGAGTCAGACAGAGGAAATAAGCACCTCCTAGTAATAATAGATGCTTTGACTCGATATACCGAACTTATAGCGCTTAAAACAAAAACCGCGGTCGAGTGCGCTAGAAAGTTTTACGAGTGCTACATTTGTAAACATGGAATTCCACACACCATTATATCAGACTCAGGCGGGGAGTTCAATAATCATTTCCTTAACTCCTTGTGCGAATTCCTTTGTATAAAGAAAATCAATACCATGATCTATCACCCAGAGTCTAATGGGCTAGTGGAAAGGGCAAATCGTAAGGTTTTTAAACAATTTTAAGGGTCACCTTAGGGGGGCAGACCCCAACTGGACATTGCCGATACTGAGGTACTAAGCACACTTAATCACTCGTATCATGTGTCTATTAAAATGACACCGCACGAGGCACTGTATGGTATCCCGGCTAGAACACCTTTCCACATACTAACGCCTACAACTAATTTATCAAATCCTCTAAAGGATGTTATGGATGCAAGCATAAGTCGATATAATATACTTCGTAAGAATCTAGAAGAAGCACAAATAATAATGAAAAAAAATCATGATAAAATAGCTAAGCCAACTAGAACATATGCCGTGGGCGATCAGGTATACATACAAGTATACGTACGTAAAGGTTTAAATTATAAACTGACACCTAAGTTTAACATTTTAGAAAATTTAACGGCCAATAGATTTAGGGTTCAAAATGTATCCAAACCCACTGATGTGAGAATAGTTCCATTGGCACATATCAGAATCTAAAGAAAGGTAGATGGAGTGAGGGAAAAAAAAATGGTTGTATTTATGAAACTTGTATAATAATTTATATATATCTATTAATCATATTTGTATGTAAACCTATTCTTTTACACGAGTTATTACATATATTTTACTCATTGCAGGTTTCAAAAATGAATCTGTTATTGTTAGGAGTGATATTGTGTATTCAGACATCTTTGTTGTATGGAAAGAGCGCTAGGACGAAAGAAATAGAATTTAATCATGGCTCGATTATCGAGAGAACAGACGATGTATACATCGTGTCAAGTAATATAGTCATAGAAGTGGATATGCACGCCATATTCTTGCCTGAAGATGACGTCCTTAACTTAAAGAATGACCTGATGAGGTTTGCTATTTCGCTTAAGGAAATGCACGAACGTAATTTTCATGCTAACTCAGAGATTTCGCTAGCTCAAACCCTAAGCGTCGCGGAAATGTTGTCTTATGACATACAAAATAAAACCGCCGAGGCAGAGGAACTTGCTCGTGACCTGCTGATGTGGTCTGTGCAGCACAATACTCTCGAACGCCGCAACCCGCTTATTCTGGCTGGACTAAACATCTTAGGATCTGTTGCGAATCTAGGCTTAGGAATTTCAAATCGCCTTAAGATAAATAATCAAAATAAAAGAATTGAGTTTTTGCAACACAAAACCGAATTAGCTTTGTCCGAACTTCGCAGTCAGTTATCTTCAATCAATCAAATAATGAGTATCGTAAACGAACATTCAAATAATATCGATCAGGTCATGGAAGTTCAACATTTGCTGGCTACATTAGCTTACTATAGTTCGAAAATAGATCATATGCGTGTGAAAATATCACATTTTATTGAGAAATCAAAAGATTATGTAGAAGCTATTACGGTAGCGACAAAGGGTGTGTTATCTCCACACCTCATGCCTATTAAAGATCTGACGTTAACTTTGGAAAACGGACGGGAGAAACTAGGTTATATTCCTTTATTAGGCGCCCATAAAGTAGAGTTCTATTATAGCCTAATATCAGTCAGCGTTGAAAATTATAGAATTATGATCACCATACCTTTTGACTCTTCCGATGCTTGGCAATCATACAAAATAGCACCGTTTCCTACCTTCATGACTAATAACTCAAGTCCAGTAATATCCAATTTGACGGGGCATGTACTGATTTCTTCTGATAGGAAATCATTTACAGTCATTAAAGACTTAGATAAACTCACTCACTGTTCAGAAGCCACGAATAATAAAATTTGTACAGCTGACTCTTTTGAATTCTATCCTATATCAACGGATTCATGTGAGTTAGGCATAGTGCTAAACGGCTCTCTCTCTCATACAAGCGAAGGTTGTCTGGGGAAAACTTTACCCTTTTACAGTAATGAATTCAATTACAGGATGAATAATGGTTCCTGGATCCGTTACGATAAAGCCGGATTCAACGTAGTATGTCCAGATGGGACCACCGCCCATTCCCCAATCTTTGTAGCAGCTGATGGTTGTACGGGGACATCTACAAACTACACCGTCAGAGGGGTCAACACGATAATACGTGAGAAGGCGTATTTTGCGAACTATACTTGGGCGTCTACAATTATCCCATCACTACCTCTCCCATACAACGCGCGGGTGGATCATCGTTTGACGCAACTGGCTGAGATGAACCACGCGTCACCGACTTATGCAGGTGGAGAAAATCTTCGTTACTACATTCTGCTGGCCGTGTTCAGCGTGACGGCCATATTGGTTATCGCCGTCAACATCTTTGCTTGGCGTAGGCTGAGGCGTAAACAGAAGGATCTCCAAGGAAACGTATTGTCCCGTCTAGATGACGTACCCGTTAAACTCAAGTCGTTGAGTTTAGGGCCGCCTGAAACTGGCCACTTCATTTTGTGCCTAGGGAAATTGTCTGGAATTGTGTTGTGTGTGAAAAGCGGTCTGTATGCTGGCAAAATGTAGGACAAGAAAGACTCACGCCTTTGCATTTGAACAGTTAAAGTATCTCCCGGGCACCTAATAAAATATTATAGCCCAATATTATACATTAATATACTCCTTAAGGTATTTTTCGGGCACCTAATAAAATATACCAGCCCTATATATTGCATTTGTGCACAATTACACAATTATACTATTATACCATTGTACAATTATATTTACCTATTACAAAGAGTGACAAGTACTCTTTAACAATTATCCATGATCATGCCATAATATATGCAGTAACCACTATTCTTAATCAGGTTACCTATTATCATATTAATCATGTATGCATGTTAATCTTTTGATTTTTACCTTTTTATTATTTTTTGGGTACGTAATCATTATTACAACATGGATCTAGATTTTTTCATGCATTTATCTTTGTTTATGAATATGTCAAAAAGGGTATGTAACAGAACCTTTTTATGCATTTAATCACTTATTATGTTTATACCTAAACATATGTTACGAGCACGCTCCTAAGAAACAATGTTTAAAGTAACTTTTGTTATTCAAGGCTTGAATGGTAGCAGTCCGAGCCTAATGTAATAAATACATTATTTAATATTACAGTATCTGTAAATAAAACCCATTGGACCTGAGGTCATGGCATTAGAGGGTCCTACGTGACCAATGCAGATCTAGATTACGCTATGCGCTGTCTGCAGTAGCCTGGTTTAGCTCTGTACATTGTCATCATTTTACATTAATGATAACTTTGCACAACAACTTCCATGGGAAGCCGGTTGACCTCCGTTAACCTACGCCGGAAAACTTGTAACTTCCGAGCCGGCGGACTACGTATGTTTTTATATGAATCGCTGAGATAGCTAATGTTACGAGCACACTCCTAAGAAACAATGTTTAAAGTAACTTTTGTTATTCAAGGCTTGAATGGTAGCAGTCCGAGCCTAATGTAATAAATACATTATTTTTTAATATTACAGTATCTGTAAATAAAACCCATGACCTGAGGTCATGGCATTATGAGGGTTCCTACGTGACCAATGCAGATCTAGATTACGCTATGCGCTGTCTGCAGTAGCCTGGTTTTGCTCTGTACATTGTCATCATTTTACATTAATGATAACTTTGCACAACAACTTCCATGGGAAGCGGTTGACCTGTTAACCTACGCCGGAAACTTGTAACTTCCGAGCCGGCGGACTACGTATGTTTTTATATGAATCGCTGAGATAGCTAATGTTCCGCTATCGACGTGATGCTTTAGAATGGCAGTTCCGTGCCAGCATTCAAACATATCGGTCTCTTAGTAATGGAGTTACAGAATAAAGTTGTTATATCTTTTCAACTTATCTGTTGAATCCTCTCCTTTAGTTTAAGAAGAACCACTCTACTAAGATATCGCCTAGGAGATGGGAGGAACCAGAAATACTTACGAATGACAGTCGTAAGGAGAAACAAAAAAAGTCTTTCGCAAGCGAAGAGACTTAGATATATAATATATATATATATATATATATATATATATATATATATATATATATTATATATATTCATCCGCTTTATAATAATTTCATATGGTCTCTTTTCCTTTAAGATAGGAGAGAACTATAACTAATGTCACAATTAAGCTCCACTTCCCATCAAACGTAGTTATTTATCTAGATCCAGCCAGCCTTGTGCTGGAACGGCCTGTTGCTCTTTAGCAGCCGTAGCGAAGAAATCTTTGCTTTCATCAACCCAGCGGAGAGAAGAAAAACAGAGAGCACGTGAAAAATTAACGACTAATGAGTAGTTGGTCTTTACAAGAACACGTTTGTGCGGGGACTGGAGTTTTCCTGTCTTGATGGGATGCATCCCTATGCCTTTCTAAGCGACGATGATAATTACTAGTTTGGTTATTCTTATCATCCTTTCCAAATTGTACAGTTAAAAGTCGTATATTTATTTAAGAAAATTAATTCTCTGAGTAACCTTTCCAAGACAAGAATTCTCACAGGGAATAAAAAAGAATATATATCTATGCTTACAGTTCTGAATAAGCGAAACAGAATTCTGCTTCATTATCAGAATCTTGAAACAGCCATCTTGCCATAAGTTCCCCTATCATAAATCGTTTGAATCATCGTAAATCTCTCTTTAATACCCCAAGTTTAACCAGCAGTCTCGTCGTTAAAATAATATTTTGCTCTTCAACGGGAAAATGTTGGAGAGTAACGCAAAACTCAGCAGGTTCATTACCTTCTCATTTACTATTCTTATTTCTCGACGGGACGATGTAAAGTTCATGTGCCCATATTCCTGATAATATATAGGTATCATCATACAAAACTTTAGAATAAAGTTAGAGACACCATTGGTTAAAGTTTGGATAGCTTATTTCCTAGTAAATTTTAATTTTCAAGATATTGATAATAAGACTTTCTATTTCTTTTATTTAGAGCGAACTAAAACTACAATTTTCTTAAAAGAATATGACACAGTTATCTAGCCGCAATGATTTATAGTGCTTGAGACAAACATTTCGAGTAGTCTGATACTCTTGTGGCCACATTTCAGGAGATATTTATACATTCACTGGTGCACAGAATTAAAAAAAACATCACGCTTGCCTTCCCGTAGCCTTTTGGGCAAATCATAATTCAAAGCTGTTTCCTGCAATGGGGTTTAGCTTTCTTGCGTTATGAAACGATTCTGTAAAGCAAACAATTTTTCACAGGTGGCTGCAGTATTATTCAGAATTTATTGCAGTTCTGACTTCACTTTTCACCTCCCAAAAATGGGACTATGGTTTTTTTTTATTATTAGCATTGTTTTCAAGTATAATGCCATGTTGTACATGTGTGTGCGTCATGACGATGATGCAAATAGCTGTCGACCTACAATCCTATAACTTACTTCAAGATAGTCTCCTTTTGACTAATTACCAGCAGGTTGGCAATCGAGAGGAATATTTTGAAGTCCGTTACTTCCCTGTTCACTTTACCGAACGCGCTGTCTCTCATTACTCTCCACGAATGTCTGAATATAAGATAAAGACCTCAGCAGGAAGTATTAGATAAGCGGATCAGTATTCATTAGAAGTACAGTTTCTCTAATACTGTGTGTAATTCATGGAGGGGTTGCACCCCTTATTTCCATGTTGTTGTCCTTCTTACGTGGTTTAATTTCATTACATCTCACTCACTTTCTCGATAGTTTAAAATGATTACCGTAGTAATGTTGATGTCTTTCCGGTTATATAAAACATTCTGCTCACCTACGAATAAAGACATTTTTTACTCGGAGTGATAACACGGGTCTCAGGCGATGATACCATTGTATATCTACGCCGAGATGGAAGATCACCAACACTTCTGAACTGCAATCATCAAAAAAAAAAAAAAAATGCTCCAGAATGTTCAACAGATTCTGGTGGCTGAGAACGTCTTGCATCATCGGTGCTATCCCCACCTATCTCTTGCGGTCGAGGGAAGGTTTCCTGGGCGAATCAAGAGTGAAACATTTTATATCTTTCAAAGTTTAGAGAAAGTTAAAGCAAAAACTTTTCGATTCAAATCAGGAAAATAATTTTTACCACAGATAAAACGTCCGTCCGCCGCTCCAGATCCAATTACCAAGGCTATTTCCTTTGTAAGGAGAGGGAAAGAAGATTAAACAGGAATAGAGAGGAGGGAAGGAGCGGTTCGAAAATGAAAACAAGGGACACTGGGATGCGATGGGGAAGTGGAAGTAGCGAAAACATACTAAAGAGACACGAACAAGATAAACAATTAAAGAAAGTGAATGGAAAAGCGAGAGAAATTGTTGAGCAAGAAAAAAGTAGACAAAAAAAGAATAACTTAAGTAAGAAAGAAGTACAAAACTGGTAACGCTGGAAGACCAAGCGAACAGATAGTAGTTAGTGGTGTAGATAAAATGTAATGTAGATAAGTCTGTCATTGAGAGAAGAAAATGCAGGGTATTTGCATGCTTCCAATGTAATTTGAAGAACCAAACCTGGGCGGCCACCCGCCCCCCATTCTCTCTCTCTCTCTCTCTCTCTCTCTCTCTCTCTCTCTCTCTGAATTTTAATTATTAAGTTTTAGGCGATTTGTTGATTCTTAAAACAACTTTTGTATGTCTAAAATAACAAATATTTTAACTATTTGTAAGATGGTTTTACTAATTGTAGTTTTATATTTTATGAATACCCAATGTAAATATTGGAAATAAAGAATTATTATTATTATTATTATTATTATTACTCTCTCTCTCTCTCTCTCTCTCTCTCTCTCTCTCTCTCTCTCTCTCTCTCTCTCTCTCTCTCTAAAACATGCGAAACAATTTCGATTGATTTCGTCTTCTTTCCCACTACCTATGATGGCTTTATATGCTGACTCTGCGCTTCAGAATAAACGAGAGGAAGCTTCCTTTCATGGCTTCAAACATACAAGATGTATTCATTGCTTTCAAATAAAACAATCATTTTCTCACACCAATAATAAATGGTTGAGACGTCAAATATACCAACAGATGCTCATAATAAAATTATTAATTCAAGAAAATCTACCAAAACTACCTGCTACGATTTCTAATAGATGAATATTTCTTAATTAACTTATATTTCCATGGCACCTGTGCTAGCTAATATATATTTCCTTTTAAAAATATATGATTTTAAACCGGGGAATAATATCTGGCAAGTGTGATTATCACTTTCCTTTAATTAACATGAATAAAGTATGACTATCGATGGTATTCAATAAATTACCATTCTGTTCCAAAGAAGCTTAAATATTCTTGTAGCCATTACGTATGCTAATTAACAAAGAATACCGTCCTCTCTCGCAGGTGGTTTCCACTCTTTTTCAAGTAATTATCCTTAATTGCCTTGTTGAAAACATTTTCCTACCCCTAAAAACGCAAGCAACATATTTTCAATTTACAAAAACTAAAATTAATGCAGTATATTTAAAACTAAAATTAATACAGTGAATTTAAAATTAAAATTAATGTAACATATTAAATAGGTTATCATACGTGCAAAATTATCAATACATTTCCACACCTCGGTCAGTGTTCTTGTAAAATTGCAATGACCTCATAATTCACTGTGTACATCCCGTACCATCGATCATTCTACAACTCTCGTTGTCTGCTTGAGATAATTTCTCATTTAAGTGGCAAAAAAAACAATCAAAAGGTCAGGAAAGTCAGCAGCATAACCTTAGTGGGTTAATAACCTCTTTCAATGAAGGAACGTTTTTACAAACCTTGTACCAAAGAGGCTAATCCAGTATCTTCCTCAGCTAGCTTCCAAATAAACATGATCGTAGATGAAAAAGAAAAGGTGCTTCAAACAGTACAGCTGAATGCAAACGAGAGTATAATGAAATACTAATATATAGATAGATAGAGATAGACAAAAGCTGTCAATTAAATCAAATAAGTCGAAGGACAGGGTGCTCTGAGTATCTGCATCCTCAACACTTTCATGAAGACCAGTTCACAGTTACGATAATAAGAACGATGGAATCACAATATAATATCCCATAGATTCAATATACATGTAAACGTACGTGAGAGTGCGCCGCGCTTCTCACACGCGCGCGCGCGCCCGCTTTTACTGCAACGAAAATAAACCGCAGCTAACAAAATATGATTTCATCCTAAACATTTATGTTTAGCTGTGAACAACAACCAAACATCTGAGTGGCACATCTGTTGCCATTTATCGCTAATGACAGTGCAATCTCGCTCTTCCAGAAATCCTCGTTAACTTCGTTCCCCTTGGAGAGCCATGTTAAGTGTTATTTCCAGAGTTCCTGTTGATACTTTCGTTCCGTGTACTTGACTGCGATTCACAGGACAATGGCTCAAATAATGAGGCCGTTCTAACCAAGGTATAACTTTTGCCGATATGTTTCAACAAGCAGTGCAGAAGCAAAATGGGTCTCGTAAATC
>NC_087213.1:81348844-81354442 GCF_015104395.2 Macrobrachium nipponense | reverse complement strand
GGGTCTCGTAAATCAAGGAAGCTAGCGGGACATCTGAGGTTTCACACAGAAATTCTGAAACAAATCCCAAACCTTCAAACAAAAGTGCCTTTAATTTTAAAACAGATAGGATATATTGTTCATAACAGGCATACACTGTTATGAAAGGGCCGTACACCTGCATATAATTCTTTTATGCATCATAACGGAAAAGTTGAATAAAGTGGATATGGAAAGCGAGTACATGTTAAACCAATAAAGAATCGACGTACTATATATAAATTTTATGACACTTTACAATTAAACTTTATGTATATATATATATATATATATACTATATATATATATATATACTATAATATATATATATATATATATATATTCATATATACATATTATATATATATATAATATATATATATATATATATGCATATTGTTACAAAAGTCACTTTGTTAGTTTGTGTATGCTTCTTAATTTTAAACAAGGAGTGAAACAAAAAAATGAAGGAATAAAGAATTGCTTAGGGCAAGCCCCTTGATGTTTTCAGAAACAGTTCCTTTCATCCCCTTGTTTTTCTCACAAGAGCTGAGAAGCAAGTAATTAGGACGCATGCCCAAAAGGTCATTTTAGGATTTTCCCACAAGCCTAAGGAAGTAATTCATGATCCAACCCTAATGTCTTTTGAGAAGCGTTCGGAAATCATTGGCGAAAATCGCTAAGGATAGGTTCACGCCCTCCTACCAACTATGAACTCCACCTCATTGCTACCTGACCCCTTTACCTCTATTGCCTTTGTTTCGCAAGTGTTAATGACTTCGCCATTGTTAACCCCTTCTTTCAAACTATTATGCTGGCCACCTACAATTTCCTTTTCAGCTACCTGACTGGATTAGCAGCAGCCCCAAAGGAGCACGAGACAATAGGACAGCTGTCTATGATCAAAACAAGACAAGAAACCGTTGGTCATCTCGTGGTATATATAGAGATGACATCAACCAACACGTCGCTAGTTAGCTGAATAAGAATACTCCATGAGAGTCTGTCCTTGATACTCCCCTGTGATGCTGTCCCTATGAAGGTTGGCTCCCTTCGCAACTGTCCTGGAGCTCCGCACTGATGATCAGAAGCCCAGACACGCCCTTCATTTCTCACCTTATTCTCTCCTTGGCGGGGACTGTTTGCAGTGCCGCTTCCACTGATGTTCCCTTCAACAACAGATAGGCTCTATTCTACTCACGTTTGTCCGCGGACAAAGGTATAGTGGTCAGAAGTTGTATTTCGGCCTCAACATTGCTTGTACTTATTTCTCACCTAATCTCCTATTCTCTGATTCCATACCCTTGCGATCTCCTTCAGAGATTTTTGTGAATTTAACCTTTGGTTCATACGATTCCTCTTAAGTGTTGGAATACCAATGTTATGGTACAATTTCAGCGTTAAATATGCTGATTATTAACGACTCGCTTGCTTAAATATTCCTTTAGCTTAGTGTATTCCAAATTTGCTTTACTCATAATTTCACTTGTATGTTACAACATTCTCTTGCATTGCAGATCTGATTGTGAGTACCTATTGTGTGTGTCACCTTATAGGTCAACAGTGCCACCCTTTGCCACTGACAGTACAATATCCATTCAAGTATTCCCTGACCATGATGTGAAGAGTGTTCAACAAATCTCCTTTGTACTAATCCTTACATGCATCTTATTCCCCTTTTCCTGAGAGTTTAATCCAATGAAGTTAATGTACATACCTGCAGTATTGTGGCACTTTGCTTTTGAGATTATCACCTGTATTGCCATGAGGTTCTATTGTTAGCTCCTGTATAATGTCTTCTGATCCCCTTTAGTGAATTAAGTTTCCATTGCATCCCAGTTTAGTAGCCGAATTTATTCATAATCACTGAGTTCTTATATATATATATATATATATATATATATATATATATATATATATATATATATATATATAATGTATATTATAGTATATATTATATATATATATATATAATATATATATATATACATCTAGCTACAAATGTCCTTTAACATCTAATTCGTTCTACCTCGGAAATTAGATGTTAAAGGTGCGAGCGACAAATCTCTTATCGACTAAAAATTCCCCCTTGGTTAATATATATGAAAAATTAATTCCGAGGTAGAGCGAATTTGATATTAAATAACATTTGTAGCTCGACGTATGTATATGAATCACAGTAATGTGATATAACTCTATATATATATATATATATATATATATATATATTAATATATATATTATATATATATATATAAATATACAAACTGCATAATAATAAATATGAGACATAAAAGGACTGGCATTGAGACTATGGTGCAATCAGTTTGCAGACCAATGGTTGGATGATCGGCGCCTTTCTTAAAGCAACTAAATCCAGCACGTGAGATGATTCAGCGGCAATGAGATGACAAACAGCTGTAAAGACAACAATCACAGAAGCAAAACAGTTGGAGAGAGGGAATCTCAACTGCCCAAACTACCCAATCTTCTGAATAAATTTCATCCAAAGATTATGAGAAAGAGGTCTAAGGTTCTTCATGTCATCACAAAAATCATTTCCCTTCCCATAATTGGATTCAAGTTTTGTAAGACTACGATAACGTCTATGGTCCTCGCTAATTAGAAGACTTAGAAATTAATTACCATATACTTCTTTTAATAAGATATTCTGAAACCCTGCAAGACCCTAATTAATATTACTTCCGATGAAATCCTCCAAACCACTATACAGAATGCATATGCCCAAATGCGAAATTGTCCAGTGCAACTAAAGCGAACATGCACATACAAAGAAAATCACATATACATTCATGCATATTTAGCACGCTTCTTTATCCATTCATCATTAAGAAAAGGAACAAAATCTAACACAAAGTAACTCTCACAGATATCATATATGTATATGTCAAATGAGTGCAGAGGTTTGTGCGACATACGAACTTTTGAAATGTTCAGCCGTTTTGCAGGTGGCAGATAGGTAACCTGGGTGTTTGTTAATTAAGCACTGGTCTCAGTGTTACCTTGGCGTAACTCAGTGCTGCTTAAGCGCGATCTGGCACATTCTCTGCTAATTCAGCACCTGCTGTTTAGTCACCTGTGAGTACATCTTTAGCAACTTCTGTTCAGGTGGAAGTTTCCATCTCTGTTACGTTCTAAGCAGATTTCTGGGTGTGTTAAATGTATTAGTTAGTGCATTGTGGGGGTGGGAAACGCTAGGTGTGAAGTCCTTCTGTCAAATGTATTCCATTGCTGTGAAAGAAATGGTGGAAGTTAGACAATGGAAATTCCAAGCTCTGATTCCTTGCTGAAAGGTGAGAGTTGAAATACTTTAATTGACACTAAGGTGGACCACCATAATCATTACTGTTTTAGTGATTTATCCTTTATTGCAATTTTATTATTAGTGCTTTGACATGTGTTCGTGATGTTGTGATAGTATCACAGACCTTTTTGATGTTATTATAATGAAGGGTATTCCTTCCTTGGCAAATGTTTCAATGGAACCATGGGTAAATTGGGATAATCGTGCATCTGCACAGACATGCCTGTAACATAGCTATTATGGGAAGTGGTACCTTTAAGAGGAACTGTGGCTTAGGACAAATAATCACAATGGTAATGGCAACTAAATAGAATTGTGGGGTTGAAATGAAGAAAAATCCCATTTATAATTTTTGGGTTTGCTAAGATGTTTTTTTGGGGAAGAGTTTTAAAAAATTGTATGGGTCTCCCACCTTACAACAGATTGGTGGCAGCACGCCGAAGAGAAAGTATGAATGAGACAAACATTTGGAGTTAGGTATGTGTACATTTTTTTTAGTAGGCCGTTACCTGGAGGGGTTGGTTTTCGTGGTTAAGGGCCATATTGCTTGAGCTTGTATTTTTTATCCCGGGAGACAACCAGCTACAGTGAGCGATATCTAGTCTTTCTCAGTGAGTATCTTAGTGAATTTCTAATTGAAATGTCGTTTCAAATTCATGAGTGTTGGAGTGGTCACGGCGATGCTGGGATCTGATTGAAGGGAAAAACAAGTGTTTTTCTTTTGAGTTTTCATTTCGGTTTGTTTAAAATATCATTTTCTCTCTTCTGTCTTTCGTTTTTCTCTCATTGAATTTTTATGGGGGTGGAATAGGTTACTTATAAGTAACTTTATTCAGGGTTTGTCTTTTCCTTTTTTTTATTATCGAGTTATTTTTACTTGTGCTGTGTGTAGGATGTAATGGGCGGTTTGCCTACTTTAGCATATCACCTTAATCTCTACTTGGATACAGAGGGTGACGCCTTGGATGTGGCATCAGCCTTTATTACACGGGAAACAATTAGCAAGGGTGATATTGAATGGGGATTCTACCTACTGTGATTTGTTCTTCTTTTTCTTTTTTTCTTGTGTGGGTTCCTGTGTGTTAAGCTTGAAATTTTGTGTGATGCAGCACTCAGCTGTTTGTGTGCAGATATAAAAAGTGATTTGCTCCTGTGGAGTTTTGTGAATAATTGCGGGTAAAGAGGATATTTTTTTCTTTGTGTTACAGGACATTGCGCAAGTTTTAATATTATATGTGTTATACTAGGGGGTAGTTTTTACAGGGGTGTGGAGTAGTTTATAAAAGTTGCTAATTTACTCCCGGCTTTGGAATGATGTTCCGGATGCAATTGTGAGTAGTTTTGATGGTCCGGTAGGCTGCCTACGTTTGACGAATCTTTTATTTTTTGCCCAAGTCAAGATGCACATACCAAATTGCCCAACAGTTAATAGCACATTCTTCAATGGGGGTCCGGAAACCACAATGGGTGGTCAAAGGAACTATCCGCAAGGAGATTTAGGTTTTGTCTCCAGTGGTTTTTGTGCCAAAGTGGAGTTTCGTTACCTCAATTGCAATGACCAGGGGCATACGAAAAAGTATTGCCGACTTAAATATTTTGGCTTGTGTAAGAATTCTACATGTAATTGGAAGTTCTGTCTGTTACCCAAAAAAGAGTAATGATAGACTGGGGAGTTTTGTGAGTTGCTATAAGAAAGCTCTTCAGGAGGGACATCCAAAGAAGTCTAAAAATAGACAGAATTTTTGGAGGACAGAATAACCAAAAGGAGAGGATAGGATGTCCATATCATATAAGGATTTTGGGAGATACAGGGGAACTAAAGCCTGTGGTGAAGGAAGCCATAAATGGTTCTATCATTTTGATTTTTGTAGATACGGGTGCATCAATCAGTTTAGTAGACTACTAATTTCATCAATCAATACCGGCTAGAATATTCAGAGGAGAAAGCATACAATGTCCAGGCTCATAAACTGGATGTTATGGGTACAGCAGATATCTGTTTTTCGCCGGGGACCAGTTAATAAAGGAACCAGTTTTGGCAGTGATGGGAGTTGCCTGGGGAAACAGAACTTAACTGGGATATCCTGCATTTAGAAAGAATAGGCTTTTTATATATCCTGGTGAAGGAGGTATAGCAATTGGTATGTGGGTGTTGGGGAAATGGAGAGGAAGATATCTATTATGGGGGATCATGAGGAAATTGTGGGTGATAATCAATGGTGAAGGGAAGAGAATATATAAAGGTGTTACAATGG
>NC_087213.1:81311344-81343844 GCF_015104395.2 Macrobrachium nipponense | reverse complement strand
TTGCTTTGCCCTCCCGAAGATTTTTAGGGACGGGTGAAGAACGACATAAGCCACCATTAAATTATTTAACATTCTTCTATTCCCTTTTCACATTTCCTCACACTAACGTGTTTCTGGAATTAAAATCTCATATAATTACGCCCTAAATTAAGTATTCAATATGTAATGGTGAGTATTGTGTGAGCCAAAATCTATTTTCTCAGTTACAGCCTCACCCTCAGCGAGTATGACGTCTATCGCGCCAGGCAGTGCCAAGGATCAAACCATCGTCGCAAGATAAGTCTTGAGTCACCAGAATTTGACAGATATTATGAGCGAACACCTACCTCTAACTGAGTAACCTGTCACTTACTTAAACCCACAGTTCAAACAACTAACTTAACTTTAACTTTCATCATTCGTTCTCTGTGAAGTATATATAATATATATATATATATAGATATATATATATATATGTATATATATATATATATATATATATATATATATATATATATATATATATATATATATATATATATATAACCAAGGGGCAGGCAGGTGACGACCAAGGAATACATCAAATTAGGCGTTGACTGAAGGAAACAGGCCAATCTACATAGTTTTTTATTCCAACGTTTCGTAATAACATTTATTACATCTTCTGGGAATCTGTCAATTAATTAAAATAATAATATTATAAAACAATCTTAAATTTATTTCTAAAAAATGTAAAAAATTGTAAAAAGACTAAAATTACTAAAATATACAATTACAGAAAATTATTATTAAAAGCTGGAACCGCCAACCAACCTTAAGTTAAGAGAGAAAGAAAGACTGAATGATAGGAGACAACAAAAAAGGAGGACACGTTAACTAAGGTACAGTTGGATGGACGAGGTTTGGGTATTCAACTGGGGAACCAGCTGCTTAATGAGTAATGACTCTAAAATGGGTAATTCTTGGGGGTTTGGTGTTTGCCCTATAATGCAAAAATCGTCTCTTTCGATATGTGTTTTGCAGATTTTTGCATGGTTCCTGATATTTGAATGTTCAGGGTTGGAGAGCCTACTTCCTGTTCGGAAGCTTATTCCACGATGAGAATCGATTCTGACCTTCAGTAACCTCTTCGTAGATCCCACGTAAGTCCCAGAGTTACACTTTGCTCATGTATTTATATATACATTTGAGGTCAAGAAGGGACTCAATCGATCTTTATATTTAAAGAAAGACCCAATTGTTAATGTGGATTTTTTGGCATTAGTTTAATACTGACTGCACCATAATGTTTTTCCATAATCTGGGTAAACTTTTTTCTGAAGGAGTCATCATGTAAAAATGGAAATTTTGCATAAATGACTAACTTTGGTACCGTGATAAATGTTTTCGTATGTTAAAAAACTGCTTATTAAGAAAACTCCGAAGCCTCTTATAAAATACCTTTTGAGGGAAGCAATTATTTTTAAAATATTCCAATAGGTAATTTATTTCCTATATATATATATATATATATATATATATATATATATATATAATATATATATATATATATATATTTATTTATTTATATATATATATATACAAACACAAACACGCACACACACACGCACACACACACACACACACACACACACACACATATATATATATATATATATATATATATATATATATATATATATATAATATATATATATATATATATATATATATATATATATATATATATATATATATATATATATATATATATATATATATATATTAAACAGGCGGAGGTTTCTCTAAACCCAACTATACAATGAAGGTAGGGGAAGCACACCAACAGGTCAAGGAACTCTTTATATTTAAAGAAAGACCCAATTGTTAATGGATTTTTGGTATTAGTTTAATACTGACTGCACCATAATGTTTTTCCATAATCTGGTAAACTTTTTTTGCTGAAGGAGTCATCATGTAAAAATGGAAATTTTGCATAAATGACTAACTTTGGTACCGTGATAAATGTTTTCGTATTGTTTAAAAAACTGCTTATTAAGAAAACTCCGAAGCCTCTTATAAAATACCTTTTGAGGGAAGCATTATTTTTAAAATATTCCAATAGTAATTTATTTCCTATATATATAATATATATATATATATATATATATATATATATATATATATATATTATATATTTAGATATATATATATATACAAACACAAACACGCACACACACACGCACACACACACACACACACACACACATATATATATATATATATATATATATATATATATATATATATATATATATATATATATATTAAACAGGCGGAGGTTTCTCTAAACCCAACTATACAATGAAGGTAGGGGAAGCACACCAACAGGTCAAGGAACTCATATTTATTAAGTTGCAACGTTTCGAAGCCAACCAGCAGGACTCATTTTCAAGCTAAAAAGTAACAATATCTAATTAGTACAATAAAATTAAGCTACAGTATTAAAATACACAATGTAAAGTACAATAAAACAATCACAGTTAAAAACACAAATAAGGACCAACCGTTGAGTGTGAAGACAGAGGAAGGACTAACAAAAAACGTAAGCAGTTCACGAGAGGTAAAGAGGTGTAGACGTGGCATGGGTGTTCAGTGAGGGGACCAGTTTTTTAATAAACAAAGATTCATTAATTGTTAAAACCTTGTGATTGGAAGCTCTGCCCAAAACCTGAAAGTCCTTGTACTGGATCGAATACCTACATTTATCGGTATGATCCCTTATGTTGGAAAATTCGGGATTCGAAAGCTTAGTGCCAGTTCTATAGCTGATAGCTCTATGACTGTCGATTCGGACCTTAAGTAACCTATGTGTCGATCCAATATAGGTTCCTCGATTACATCGAGGACAAGTAAACTTGTAAATGACACATGAGGTCATCAATGGATCTAAACGGTCCTTGAAGTTGAAAAGGCTACCGATATTCAGTGGGTTTGTAGGTATAATTTTGAAACTTTTAGATCTGGCGGTGCGGGACACCGTTTTTGTTTTTAATGGTTGTTCTTACTCGCAAATTGATGGTATGGCTATGGGCTCTCCTCTTGGACCCATCATTGCCGGTATCTTCATGTGCTCGCTGGAAGAGCAAATGCTTGATTCTTGTAATACGCCCTAACCTACCAGAACCATGTCAGCAGCAAATTACCAAGGTGGCAGGTTTCATGGGGAAAGAGCTCACCCAGTGGGTACAGGCACAGCTAGATGCCTCCAAAGGGAGAAGCTGGGAAGAAAAGCAAAGAAAGGCATGAAAAGAGCAAATGAAATATGAACAAGAAAATGGGAAGCATAAGCTTGCCAAAGAAGAAAGAGAAAAGGAAAAAGAAGATCAACAGAAATATGAGGAAGAACAACAGCGGTATGAACTGGTGAAGGTAGAAAGAATCAAGAAAGAAAGAGAAGAGCGGCAGCATGAACTAGTTCTGAAGGAGGACCTTGAACTCGAGAAAGCCCGACAAGACAATGCCAAGGCTCTGGCACAACAACAAGCCAAGCCACTAACCCCACACCTGCCATGCCAAATCCTCCTATTTCTATTATTAACTCTCTGGTACCAAAGGGTTGATGACCAACCAGAGGTGAGTATGAAGAGGTACAAGCACTTTTTGCAAACTACACCACCGCTGATAGGGCCTTGCTTCTCTCTAAACATATGGAAGGTAAAGACAAGGCTGCCTTCTTACGCTGGATAGTGAGAAACGGGAAGACATAGCTGAAGTTTGGCGGGCCATAAACAAACCATTATGAGATTACACTGAAGAAATGGAAACAACCGTGGAGGGTTTCTCTGAAGAAATTGGTCAGACCTGGGCTGAATGAGCTTATCATTGGCTCAACGTTCTGAACTGCAAAGAATTCAAGGACCTGTTTAACCAGATGATGCTGGAGGATTTCTTCCACTGTGTTCCTTGGTCCTTCACCATGTATCTCAACGATAAGCTGCCCAAAGGCCCTTATGGAAGGCTGTCATATGGCTGTCACTTGGGAAACCTTTAACCCGTCTTCCAGCACTTCTCATCGATGAATAATTCCAGTCGGTCATCTTTTAGTGCCAGTTCACACAAAGAATGGACTCCCTTCCAAACCCTCCAGTATTTAACCACTGCTATAAACTGAACACTCAAAATCTAAGTGCCACTTTAAAGGGGGAGCTACCAAGAAGCGCCCTTCTAAACAGTTCAAGAAGCCCAATGGATCCTTTCCATCTGCCTCCAAGCAAACCTCACCACCCACTGACACCATAGCCAGACAAGCCCAACCAAAGGGACCCTGCAAAGACTGTGGTGATCCCGGTCACTATAGTGCCCAGATATCCTGCCTGCCCAAAGCATAGCAAAGCTACCAAGCACATACAAGTAATCAGTGTACCCCCATGCTGTGGCATGGCCTTCTAACACTCCACACCCTGAGAGTCTAGATACTTAGGTAGTCTAAGTGGCACTGCTTGACAGTTCCAGCTTGCCAGTTGATCTGCTTGCTACAGTGGACACAATGTCAGACATCTGTCTGATTGTCAAGCCATGAGTGCCAGCCAGTGCCACTGAGATAAGATGTTTGTGAAACAATCTGGATGGAAATCAGTTGTTTCACAAACATCTTTACAAATTTCTGAATAATATTTTCCATCCAAAATGTGAAATACCCACAGTACCTAAAATTATGACTATACTCAAGCATCCCGATCATTCGTGATAAAATTTTCTATAGAGAATTACGGCAGATAATAGATAGTTTTTTTTTACCAGCAATTGACCTAAAGCTAACACCTTGTAAACCAATGACCATAAGATCCTTTTTCAAATACAAAGAGACTTTTCACCTTCTGATGACCTCGGGAGTCATTTACCTATTTAATTGCCCCAGATGTAACCTGGGGAAATGTCGGATCCACCCGCAGGTTGTTAAAAGTGAGATTGGATTCTCATCGTGGCGTGAGTTATAACGGTTATTAAATCATCAAACCCAGAATTCTCTTGCATACGTGAATATGCAAAGAAATGTAAATTCGACGTTAATTACAAAGATTTTTTAAAATCATTGGCCGAACTCCTAACGACCAACAACTGACAATTTTATAATCGCTTTTTATTAAACATCTCGTCCCCCAAATAAATACTCAGACCACCTCAACAACTCTATATCTCTCGTGAGTTTAAGTCAAAGCTGAACTGTCACTCGGTCTGTGCCCTCAGCACCATTTGGTAAACTCTCTTCTTTTTTACTGTACTTATAATCTTATGTTGTATGTAAAAAAATGTTTATTCTTTTTTTGTTACGAATCTGTTTTATAATGTCTGTTTCTTTTATTATGTAGCTCTGAAAATGGGAGTAAACGTCTTGAAACGTCAGCAGCTGAATAAAGTACTTTGAAAGAAATAAAGAATTGTCTTTCCCTTTCGCACCAAACCAGATTGCTATGTATATATATATATTATATAATATATATATATAATAGATATATATATATATATATATATATATAATATATCATATATAATATATATATATATATTATGTATATATTATATATACATATATATATATATATGTATGTATGTATGTATATATATATATATATATATATATATATATATATATATATATATATATATATATATTCATCCGCTTTATAATAATTTCATATGGTCTCTTTTCCTTTAATATAGGAGAGAACTATAACTAATGTCACAACTAAGCTCCACTTCCCATCAAACGTAGTTATTTATCTAGATCCAGCCAGCCTTGTGCTGGAACGGCCTGTTGCTCTTTAGCAGCCGTAATTAAACGTAGCGAAGAAATCTTTGCTTTCATCAAACCCAGCGGAGAGAAGAAAAACAGAGAGCACGTGAAAAATTAACGACTAATGAGTAGTTGGTCTTTACAAGAACACGTTTGTGCGGGGACTGGAGTTTTCCTGTCTTGATGGGATGCCTCCCTATGCCTTTCTAAGCGACGATGATAAATACTAGTTTGGTTATTCTTATCATCCTTTCCAAATTGTACAGTTAAAAGTCGTATATTTATTTAAGAAAATTAATTCTCTGAGTAAGCTTTCCAAGACAAGAATTCTCACAGGGAATAAAAAAGAATATATATCTATGCTTACAGTTCTGAATAAGCGAAACAGAATTCTGCTTCATTATCAGAATCTTGAAACAGCCATCTTGCCATAAGTTCCCCCATCATAAATCGTTTAGATCATCGTAAATCTCTCTTTAATACCCCAAGTTTAACCAGCAGTCTCGTCGTTAAAATAATATTTTGCTCCTCAACGGGAAAATGTTGGAGAGCAACGCAAAACTCAGCAGGTTCATTACCTTCTCATTTACTATTCTTATTTCTCGACGGGACGATGTAAAGTTCATGTGCCCATATTCCTGATAATATATAGGTATCATCATACTAAACTTTAGAATAAAGTTAGAGACACCATTGGTTAAAGTTTGGATAGCTTATTTCCTAGTAAATTTTAATTTTCAAGATATTGATAATAAGACTTTCTATTTCCTTTATTTAGAGCGAACTAAAACTACAATTTTCTTAAAAGAATATGACACAGTTATCTAGCCGCAATGATTTATAGTGCTTGAGACAAACATTTCGAGTAGTCTGATACTCTTTTGGCCACATTTCAGGAGATATTTATACATTCACTGGTGCACAGAATTAAAAAAACATCACGCTTGCCTTCCCGTAGCCTTTTGGGCAAATCATAATTCAAAGCTGTTTCCTGCAATGGGGTTTAGCTTTCTTGCGTTATGAAACGACTCAATAAAACAAACAATTTTTCACAGGTGGCTGCAGTATTATTCAGAATTTATTGCAGTTCTGACTTCACTTGTCACCTCCCAAAAATGGGACTATGGGTTTTTTTATGATTAGTATTGTTTTCAAGTATAATGCCCTGTGCGTCATGACGATGATGCAAATAGCTGTCGACCTACAATCCTATAACTTACTTCAAGATAGTCTCCTTTTGACTAATTACCAGCAGGTTGGCAATCGAGAGCAATATTTTGAAGTCCGTTACTTCCCTGTTCACTTTACCGAACGCGCTGTCTCTCATTACTCTCCACGAATGTCTGAATATAAGATAAAGACCTCAGCAGGAAGTATTAGATAAGCGGATCAGTATTCATTAGAAGTACAGTTTCTCTAATACTGTGTGTAATTCATGGAGGGGTTGCACCCCTTATTTCCATGTTGTTGTCCTTCTTACGTGGTTTAATTTCATTACATCTCACTCACTTTCTCGATAGTTTAAAATGATTACCGTAGTAATGTTGATGTCTTTCCGGTTATATAAAACATTCTGCTCACCTACGAATAAAGACATTTTTTACTCGGAGTGATAACACGGGTCTCAGGCGATGATACCATTGTATATCTACGCCGAGATGGAAGATCACCAATACCTCTGAACTGCAATCATCAAAAAAAAAAAAATGCTCCAGAATGTTCAACAGATTCTGGTGGCTGAGAACGACTTGCATCCCCACCTATCTCTTGCGGTCGAGGGAATGTTTCCTGGGCGAATCAAGAGTGAAACATTTTATATCTTTCAAAGTTTAGAGAAAGTTAAAGCAAAAACTTTTCGATTCAAATCAGGAAAATAATTTTTACCACAGATAAAACGTCCGTCCGCCGCTCCAGATCCAATTACCAAGGCTATTTCCTTTGTAAGGAGAGGGAAAGAAGATTAAACAGGAATAGAGAGGAGGGAAGGAGCGGTTCGAAAATGAAAACAAGGGACACTGGGATGCGATGGGGAAGTGGAAGTAGCGAAAACATACTAAAGAGACACGAACAAGATAAACAATTAAAGAAAGTGAATGGAAAAGCGAGAGAAATTGTTGAGCAAGAAAAAAGTAGACAAAAAAAGAATAACATTTAAAGTAAGGAAAGGACAGTACAAAAAAACTGGTAAAACGCTTTTTGGGAAAGGGGGACCAAGCGAACAGATAGTAGTTAGTGGTGTAGATAAAATGTAATGTAGATAAGTCTGTCATTGAGAGAAGAAAATGCAGGGTATTTGCATGCTTCCAATGTAATTTGAAGAACCAAACCTGGGCGGCCACCCGCCCCCCATTCTCTCTCTCTCTCTCTCTCTCTCTCCTCTCTCTCTCTCTCTGAATTTTAATTATTAAGTTTTAGGCGATTTGTTGATTCTTAAAAACAACTTTTGTATGTCTAAATAACAAATAATAACTTTATTTTGTAAGATGGTTTACTAATTGTTAGTTTTATATTTTATGAATACCCAATGTAAATATTGGAAATAAAGAATTATTATTATTATTATTATTATTACTTCTCTCTCTCTCTCTCTCTCTCTCTCTCTCTCTCTCCTCTCTCTCTCTCTCTCTCTAAAACATGCGAAACAATTTCGATTGATTTCGTCTTCTTTCCCACTACCTATGATGGCTTTATATGCTGACTCTGCGCTTCAGAATAAACGAGAGGAAGCTTCCTTTCATGGCTTCAAACATACAAGATGTATTCATTGCTTTCAAATAAAACAATCATTTTCTCACACCAATAATAAATGGTTGAGACGTCAAATATACCAACAGATGCTCATAATAAAATTATTAATTCAAGAAAATCTACCAAAACTACCTGCTACGATTTCTAATAGATGAATATTTCTTAATTAACTTATATTTCCATGGCACCTGTGCTAGCTAATATATATTCCCTTTAAAAAATATATGATTTTAAACCGGGGATAATATCTGGCAAGTGTGATTATCACTTTCCTTTAATTAACATGAATAAAGTATGACTATCGATGGTATTCAATAAATTACCATTCTGTTCCAAAGAAGCTTAAATATTCTTGTAGCCATTACGTATGCTAATTAACAAAGAATACCGTCCTCTCTCGCAGGTGGTTTCCACTCTTTTTCAAGTAATTATCCTTAATTGCCTTGTTGAAAACATTTTCCTACCCCTAAAAACGCAAGCAACATATTTTCAATTTACAAAAACTAAAATTAATGCAGTATATTTAAAACTAAAATTAATGCAGTGAATTTAAAATTAAAATTAATGTAACATATTAAATAGGTTATCATACGTGCAAAATTATCAATACATTTCCACACCTCGGTCAGTGTTCTTGTAAAATTGCAATGACCTCATAATTCACTGTGTACATCCCGTACCATCGATCATTCTACAACTCTCGTTATCTGCTTGAGATAATTTCTCATTTAAGTGGCAAAAAAAACAATCAAAAGGTCAGGAAAGTCAGCAGCATAACCTTAGTGGGTTAATAACCTCTTCCAATGAAGGAACGTTTTTACAAACCTTGTACCAAAGAGGCTAATCCAGTAGCTTCCTCAGCTAGCTTCCAAATAAACATGATCGTAGATATAAAAAGAAAAGGTGCTTCAAACAGTACAGCTGAATGTAAACGAGAGTATAATGAAATACTAATATATAGATAGATAGAGATAGACAAAAGCTGTCAATTAAATCAAATAAGTCGAAGGACATTGTGCTTTGAGTATCTGCATCCTCAACACTTTCATGAAGACCAGTTCACACAGTTACGATAATGAGAACGATGGAATCACAATATAATATCCTGTAGATTCAATATACATGTAAACGTACGTGAGAGTGCGCCGCGCTTCTCACACACACACACGCGCGCGCGCTATTTTACTGCAACGAAAATAAACCACAGCTAACAAAATATGATTTCATCCTAAACGTTTATGTTTAGCTGTGGACAACAACCAAGCATCTGAGTGGCACATCTGTTGCCATTTATCGCTAATGACAGTGCAATCGCGCCCTTCCAGAAATCCTCGTTAACTTCGTTCCCCTTGGAGAGCCATGTGGAGTGTTATTTCCAGAGTTCCTGTTGATACTTTCGTTCTTTGTACTTGGCTGCGATTCACAGGACAATGGCTCAAATAATGAGGCCGTTCTAACAAAGGTATAACTTTTGCCGATATGTTTCAACAAGCAGTGCAGAAGCAAAATGTGTCTCGTAAATCAAGGAAGCTATGTAGAGGGACATCTGAGGTTTCACACAGAAATTCTGAAACAAAGCCCAAACCTTCAAACAAAGGTGCCTTTAATTTTAAAACAGATAGGATATATTGTTCATAACAGGCATACACTGTTATGAAAGGGCCGTACACCTGCATATAATTCTTTTATGCATCATACGAAAAAGATAAATAAAGTGGATATGGAAAGAGAGTACATGTTAAACCAATAAAGAATCTACATACTATATATAAATTTTATGACACTTTACAATTAAACTTTATATATATATATATATATATATATATATATATATATATATATATATATATATATATATATATATATATATATATATATATATATATATATATATATATATATACTTTTAGGGCATAGTTTTTCTCTAATACAATTTTCGTTAAAAGCAATTGCTTTAGTGGCATCAATAAGTTTCTTGCAGGTATCTTCATACCGACGAAGTTTTTTTCCGATTCTCGTTCGTCAATTTCTGGTGAAATATACGCAGACTTCCTTCTTCCATTTATTGAATTTTGTCACGACAGCTGTTTCGCCTTATGGCATTATCAAGCGACTACTGACTTACAATCTGACCTTTCGGCCTATTTATCTCATCGTGTGGGAGGTATGACCTCGAGGTATGGGTACTGGTTAGTCTAGGGATTAACAGCTTAAGGGCGTTGTTTTAGTTACAAAGAATATAAGGACATATGTACTGCGACAATAAGAGTGAAAGTTTAAACAGTGGTTAAATAAATATTCAAAATACAATGCCATGTGCTAGAGTTTCCTTAAATGTATGTTTAAAATTTAATATGTTACATGTTGGTTTTAGATAAAAATTACAAAATTACATACAGGAATGAAAATGAATATAGAAATCTAAATACGGGAGTACAAATATATGTATATATTTTATAGCATGCATAAAGGTACAAGAGATAATTTCTGTTTATACATAAATGTGTATGATTTAAATTTGTGTGTGTGTGTGTGTGTGTGTGTGTATGTCCAAAATGGTCTACGTTGGTTAACGGTTGCTGATTCGTGTTGGGCGGGGTCTCAGCGACCTGAGTAAGGATGTTACTTGACTTTCGCTGACGCTGGGTCTTCTCATGCCTTCCAAGGGGCGCGATGTTCTCGGTGGATTGGGGCGCGCTGTCTGGTCCCTGTTGGCTTGGGTATTCCTTCTCCTGCTGGAGGGGAGTATATGGTCCGATTCTTGTTGGACGTTCAAGGTCGGCTTCTGAATAGCGATGCTCACTGCTTCCGTTATTAAGAGGCGACCGTAGTTGTCTTCTCTGTGTACGACCTGGGTGCCTTCTATGAGCTCTTGTAGAGATGGCTTCCTGTCGTGAACATCTATGTAATGTTGATTGTGATAGATGGCCCCTTGATTTCTATGAGCCAGCAGAAGGGTCGTTGTAGTGTGCCCGATGTAGTTTTGGCTGTGCGGTTTACACACCTCCTCTGGACAAGTAAATTTGTAAACTACATTCGTGCACATCTCCTTCGGTCCCCCGGAGCGGTGCTGTTCTTCATTATTAAGGCTGCTACAAGGTTGGGCTTACTATATATCCTGAGGCTTATTTTATGGTAAGGGGGCTTTTGGGGTTACGCCTCTGTTTATAATCCCGCGTAGTGTGCAGCAATCCTCCTTGTATGCAGACCCATAATGTACACGATGGTAAATAATCAAGTTTTCCTCGTTTTTCGCCATGGTGTTGGGTTGGTAAAATTCGTCCATTTTCTTTTTTATTGCTGCTTCGATAATTTGATCTGCATACCCGTTGTTTGTCAGCAGTTGGCGAATTCGGTCGAGTTCGTTATGTATATCTTTCCATGATGAGCTGTGTGTGAAGGTTCTGTTGACATACGCACTCACGACAGACTTTTATATGCGTCCGGGCACTCCCCGCGTGCGTTCAAGCAACGCCCAGCGTTCGTTGCTTTCGTATAAACGGTCGTCTTAAACTGTCCTTCTTGTTGTTTTACCAGGACATCAAGAAATGGCAAAGTCTTCTGCTGCTGTGCTCTGTGGTGAAGTTGAGCACTGAGTTTCTTTTCAGAGCATCTGCTAGTTTTTTTGGTATCTTCAGGCTCTTTTATTGTGGCGAATATATCGTCGATGTACCGCCATAAATCCTAGGTTTTAGATGTTCTCTAAAGGTCCTTTCTTCGACGGTGGCCATGTACATATTTGCCCAAAGAGACCCCTAGTGGGATCCCATGGCGACTCCGTCTACTTGTCGAAATAATTCCCCCTGATGAGAGAGGAAAGGGGCTTCTGTAGTGCTAGCTTTCAGCATCTCTCGGAGGACATCTTCGGAAATGGCAGCGGGTTCTTCTCGGACCTGTATACACGATCAAGAATGATGTCGATCGTTTCTTCGACGGGAACGTTCGTAAACAAACTCTCCAAGTCGAGTGAGGCAATGTCTCTTCTGGTCCTTTTTCCTGTAGGAGATCAATAAACTCCACCGCTGATTTCAGTGAATATGCACCGGGTATGTAAGGTACCAGCAAATCATTCAGGACTTTCGCTATCCTATAGGTTGGGGATGTCATCTGAGAGATGATGGGCCTTAGGGGGTAGGGGTGCCTCGCCTCTGTGTGTTTCACTGTTCCGTAGCAATAACCGGGCCCATAGTCTCCTTTTACCTTAGGGAATTTTACGACGTCTTGCTGATTGTTGGCCCTAGTCACAAGCCTCGACACTT
Organism: Macrobrachium nipponense; assembly: GCF_015104395.2. NCBI lineage: Eukaryota > Metazoa > Arthropoda > Malacostraca > Decapoda > Palaemonidae > Macrobrachium > Macrobrachium nipponense. Next base: position 81,331,082 of record NC_087213.1, on the reverse strand, counting down.
TCTTTCTGAGGTCCTCGGTGGGGTCTTTTGTCAAGCGTTGGAATTTGGAAGTGTCCAGGAGGATCCTATCCATCTTTTCAAAATAATCACTTTTCTTCATCACTACGTACACTGATGATTTGTCACCTTTCCGGAAGCAGTGAGCATCGCTATTCAGAAGCCGACCTTGAACGTCCAACAAGAATCGGACCATATACTCCCCTCCAGCAGGAGAAGGAATACCCAAGCCAACAGGGACCAGACAGCGCGCCCCAATCCACCGAGAACATCGCGCCCCTTGGAAGGCATGAGAAGACCTAGCTTCAGCGAAAGTCAAGTAACATCCTTACTCAGGTCGCTGAGACCCCGCCCAACACGAATCAGCAACCGTTAACCAACGTAGACCATTTTGGACATACACACACACACACACACACACACACTCAAATTTAAATCATACACATTTATGTATAAACAGAAATTATCTCTTGTACCTTTATGCATGCTATAAAATATATACATATATTTGTACTCCCGTATTTAGATTTCTATATTCATTTTCATTCCTGTATGTAATAATTTTTATCTAAAACCAACATGTAACATATTAAATTTTAAAACATACATTTAAGGAAACTCTAGCACATGGCATTGTATTTGAATATTTATTTAACCACTGTTTAAACTTTCACTCTTATTGTCGCAGTACATATGTCCTTATATTCTTTGTAACTAAAACAACGCCCTTAAGCTGTTAATCCCTAGACTAACCAGTACCCATACCTCGAGGTCATACCTCCCACACGATGAGATAAATAGGCCGAAAGGTCAGATTGTAAGTCAGTAGTCGCTTGATAATGCCATAAGGCGAAACAGCTGTCGTGACAAAATTCAATAAATGGAAGAAGGAAGTCTGCGTATATTTCACCAGAAATTGACGAACGAGAATCGGAAAAAACTCGTCGGTATGAAGATACCTGCAAGAAACTTATTGATGCCACTAAAGCAATTTGCTTTTTTAAAGAAAATATATTATATATATATATATATATATATAATATATATATATATATATATATATATATATATATATATATATATATATAATATATATATATATATGCATATTGTTAGTTTGTGTATGCTTCTTAATTTTAAACAAGGAGTAAAACAAAAAAATGAAGGAATAAAGAATTGCTTAGGGCAAGCCCCTTGATGTTTTCAGAAACAGTTCCTTTCATCGCCTTGTTTTTCTCAAGAGAGCTGAGAAGCAAGTAGTTAGGACGCATGCCCAAAAGGTCATTTTAGGATTTCCCCAAAAGCCTAAGGAAGTAATTCATGATCCAACCCAATGGTAAGGTCACACATTCACGTATCAACACATGCACGCCCACACGAGCAGAAATTGGTAGTTGGCAACAGCTTACGTCAGTAAACCGTAAATGCAACGTAAAACATATGTAAAATCGTAGACGTACGGCGACGGGTCGTCCGGGCTCTAAGCTCCGCCCACTAGGTCGCCGTATCCCGCTCCAGTTTTGAAATGTTCAAAACAAGTCGTGGTTGGTCACGCCAAATGTTACCTGATGTAGCTCCAGGCATTGCACGTGGGGCCCACGGTGACTGTTGCGGGGTAGGCGCTGTGGTCACCAGCATTGTTCGCCGTTGTTGTTTTCTTTCCGCCGCCGTAGCATGGTATAAAAGGTCAGGTCAGCACCCTCAGGGCTACAGGCCGAACAAAGGAAAGCCCCGTGCCAACAAGAATTGTTGGCTTAATACAACAACAACAACAACCCTCAGGTCAGCTGTTGTTTCCGTCTCCCGAGACCAGCAGTTTCCTCCAAGTACTCTCCACAACGCCCTTCAAGATGCCGAACCTCCTAAAACGACCAAGGAAGGGACCATCAACGTCACATCTTGCAGGACCTTCTTTCAGCCCGGAGAAGACTCCTACAGCCACTCCTGCAGACACTCAGATTGAGGAAATGTCATCTTCCACCTACAGAGTCGGAGTTGGATGAGATACAGAGTGATTACAGCAGCACGGAAGACGACTAAAGGACAGGGAGAAGTGGATATTGAACATATTCTACTTCCTCAAGCCCCATATCGTCCGTCAGAAGAAGCCCAAGATGTTGGGACTGCCCATGGTATGTATATTATGATGTCTGACTTAATTTTTTTTATTTGTAGAAAATATACAATCTTTTACCGTACATGCAGAATTCTATCAAAGTGAATTTACAACCTGGATTTTCAGAATGCAATATTTTTACATTCTCTCATACGTGTTCCATCACTTTACAGTCTGCTCTGTTTACAGGCCGGCCATTTTGTACCCTATAGCCCCACAACGGTGGGCGTGGTCACGACGTGAAGTTGACGTACATAGAACATTACACTATTAGCGTAAGTTCCAGGTAGACGTCCGACCTTGCTTTCGTGAATATGTGACCCCAGCATAATGTCTTTTGAGAAGCGTTCCGAAATCATTAGCGAAAATCGCTAAGGATAGATTCACGCCCTCCTACCAACTATGAACTTCACCTCATTGCTACCTGACCCCTTCACCTCTTTTGCCCTTGCTTCGCAAGTGTTAATGACTTCACCATTGTTAACCCCTTCTTTCAAACTATTATGCTGGCCACCTACAATTTCCTTTTCAGCTACCTGACTGGATTAGCAGCCCCAAAGGAGCACGAGACAATAGGACAGCTGTCTATGATCAAAACAAGACAAGAAACCGTTAGTCATCTCGTGGTGTATATAGAGATGACATCAACCAACACGTCACTAGGTAGCTGATTAAGAGTATTCCATGAGAGTCTGTCCTTGATGCTCCCCTGTGATGCTGTCCCTATGAAGGTTGGCTCCCTTCGCAACTGTCCTGGAGCTCCGCACTGATGATCAAGAAGCCCTTCATTTCTCACCTCATTCTCTCCTTGGCGGGGACTGTTTGCAATGCCACTTCCACTGATGTTCCCTTCAACAACAGATAGGCTCTATTCTACTCACGTTTGTCCACGGACAAAGGTATAGTGGTCAGAAGTTGTATTTCGGCCTCAACATTGCTTGTACTTATTTCCCACCTAATCTCCTATTCTCTGATTCCATACCCTTCCCTCAGAGATTTTTGTACTAATCCCTTACATGCATCCTATTCCCCTTTTCCTGAAAGAGTTTAATCCAATGAAGTTAATATACATACCTGCAGTATTGTGGCACTTTGCTTTTGAGCTTATCACCTGTATTGCCATGAGGTTCTATTGTTAGCTCCTGTATAGTTTCTTCTGATCCCCTTTAGTGAATTAAGTTTCCCTTGCATCCCAGTTTAGTAGCCGAATTTATTCAATAATCACTGAAGTTCTTACAATTCTGCTCTCTGGAGCGTGACCTCCCTTAACTCAGAGTGCTGTTGACCTCGTATGTTTAGAGCCCTCCATATACTTCCCAGCTATACCCATGAAAATATATATATATATATATATTATATATATATATATATATATATATATATCTATATATATCTTCTTCTTCTTCTTCCTAGCTTAAACCCATTTTTATATGGGGTCGCCATTACGAATGAGTCGTCTCCATCGATTTCTGTCTTGTGCCTCGTTCTCATTTATACCTTTCAATTCCATATCTTCCCTTACACAATCACGCCATCTCTTTCTTGGTCTTCCCTTCTTCCTTCTACCTGCACTTCCATTTCCATCGTATGTCTTCCAACATGACGTTCCTCCCTTCGTAACAGTGTCCATACCATCGAAGCCTTCCTTCCTGTATTTTCTTCGATATTTCAGCTACCTTTGTTGATCCTCTTATATACTCATTTCTAATCCTATCTTCCCTTGTTACTCCCGACATCCATCTCAACAGTCTCATTTCTGCTACATCCATCTTCTTCTCCTCTGTTTTCCTCATACTTGCCGTTTCTGTTCCATATAACATTGCTGGTCTGACCACCGTCCTATGGAACTTTCCTTTCAATTTCAGAGGGACCTTCTTGTCACAGAGTACCCCTGATGCAGACCTCCAATTATTCCATCCTTCCTGAATTCGGTGTCTCACCTCTTGGTCCATGCTTCCACTATCCTCCAATACGGACCCTAAGTACTTGAACTTCTGTACTTTCTTTATTTCTTCCCCACCCAATCTTATGCTACTTCCACCGTCCTCAGTAATACTAGAACACATATATTCGGTTTTTGATCTGCTTACTCTCATTCCTCTCTCCTCAAGTGCTGCTCTCCACCTCTCCAACCTCCCCTCCAACTCCTCCTTCCCCTCTGAACACAACACAATGTCATCCGCGTATAATATGCACCATGGCACTGCTTCTCTAACATCCCTGGTCATTACATCCAAATGTCCTTTAACATCTAATTCGTTCTACCTTTGAATTAGTATATTTTTATATATGTTAACCGGAGGGGAATTTTTTATTCTATAAGAGATTTGTCGGTTCACGGGTGCGAGCCGACAAATCTCTTATCGACTAAAAATTCCCCCTCGGTTAATCATATATGAAAATATATTAATTCCGAGGTAGAGCGAATTAGATATTTAATAACATTTGTAGCTCGACGTATGTATATGAATCACAGTAATGTGATATAACTCTATATATATATATATATATATAATATATATATATAATATATATATATATATATATATATATATATATATATATTATATATATATATAAACAAACTGATAATAATAAATAGACATAAAAGGACTGGCATTGAGACTATGGTGCAATCAGTTTGCAGACCAATGGTTGGATGATCGGCGCCTTTCTTAAATAAAGCAACTAAATCCAGCACGTGAGATGATTCAGCGGCAATGAGATGACAAACAGCTGTAAAGACAACAACACAGAAGCAAAACAGTTGGAAGAGAGGGAATCTCAACTGCCCAAACTACCCAATCTTCTGAATAAATTTTCATCCAAAGATTATGAGAAAGAGGGTTCTAAGGTTCTTCATGTCATCACAAAAATCATTTCCCTTCCCATAATTGGATTCAAGTTTTGTAAGGGACTACGATAACGTCTATGGTCCTCGCTAATTAGAAGAAACTTAGAAAATTAATTACCATATAACTTCTTTAATAAGATATTCTGAAACCCTGCAAGACCCTAATTAATATTACTTCCGATGAAATCCTCCAAACCACTATACAGAATGCATATGCCCAAATGCGAAATTGTCCAGTGCAACTAAAGCGAACATGCACATACAAAGAAAATCACATATACATTCATGCATATTTAGCACGCTTGTTTATCCATTCATCATTAAGAAAAGGAACAAAATCTAACACAAAGTAATTCTCACAGATATCATATAGTATATGTCAAATGAGTGCAGAGGTTTGTGCAACTTACGAACTTTTGAAATGTTCAGCCGTTTTGCACGTGGTAGACAGGTAACTTGGGTGTTTGTTAATTAAGCACTTGTCTCAGTGTTACCTTGGCGCTACTCGGTGCTGCTTAAGTGCGATCTGGCACATTCTCTGCTAATTCAGCACCTGCTGTACAGTCACCTGTGAGTACACTTTAGCAACTTCTGTTCAGGTGGAAGTTTCCATCTCTGTTACGTTCTAAGCAGATTTCTGGGTGTGTTAAATGTATTAGTTAGTGCATTGTGGGGGTGGGAAACGCTAGGTGTGAAGTCCTTCTGTGAAATGTATTCCATTGCTGTGAAAGAAATGGTGGAAGTTAGACAATGGAAATTCCAAGCTCTGATTCCTTGCTGAAAGGTGAGAGTTGAAATACTTTAATTGACACTAAGGTGGACCACCATAATCATTACTGTTTTAGTGATTTATCCTTTATTGCACTTTTATTATTAGTGCTTTGACATGTGTTCGTGATGTTGTGATAGTATCACAGACCTTTTTGATGTTATTATAATGAAGGGTATTCCTTCCTTGGCAGATGTTTCAATGGAACCATGGGTAAATTGGGATAATCGTGCATCTGCACAGACATGCCTGTAACATAGCTATTATGGGAAGTGGTACCTTTAAGAGGAACTGTGGCTTAGAACAAATAATCACAATGGTAATGGCAACTAAATAGAATTGTGGGGTTGAAATGAAGAAAAATCCCATTTATAATTTTTGGGTTTGCTAAGATGTTTTTTGGGGAAGAGTTTTAAAAAATTGTATGGGTCTCCCACCTTACAACAGATTGGTGGCAGCACGCCGAAGAGAAAGTATGAATGAGACAAACATTTGGAGTTAGGTATGTGTACATTTTTTTTAGTAGGCTGTTACCTGGAGGGGTTGGTTTTCGTGGTTAAGGGCCATATTGCTTGAGCTTGTATTTTTTATCCCGGGAGACAACCAGCTACAGTGAGCGATATCTAGTCTTCCTCAGTGAGTATCTTAGTGAATTTCTAATTGAAATGTGGTTTCAATTTCATGAGTGTTGGAGTGGTCACGGCGATGCTGGGATCTGAGTGAAGGGAAAAACCAGTGTTTTTCTTTTGAGTTTTCATTTCGGTTTGTTTAAAATACCATTTTCTCTCTTCTGTCTTTCGTTTTTCTCTCATTGAATTTTTATGGGGGTGGAATAGGGTACTTTATAAGTAACTTTATTCAGGGTTTGTCTTTTCCTTTTTTTTTTTTATTATCGAGTTATTTTTACTTGAGCTGTGTGTAGGATGTAATGGGCGGTTTGCCTACTTTAGCATATCACCTTAATCTCTACTTGGATACAGAGGGTGACGCCTTGGATGTGGCATCAGCCTTTATTACACGGAAACAATTAGCAAGGGTGATATTGAATGGGGATTTTACCTACTGTGATTTGTTCTTCTTTTTCTTTTTTTCTTGTGTGGGTTCCTGTGGGTTAACCTTGAAATTTTGTTGTGATGCAGCACTCAGCTGTTTTTGTGCAGATATAAAAAGTGATTTGCTCCTGTGGAGTTTTGTGAATAATTGCGGGTTAAGAGGATATTTTTTTTCTTTGTGTTACAGGACATTGTGCAAGTTTTAATATTATATGTGTTACACTAGGGGAGAGTTTTTACTGGGGTGTGGAGTAGTTTATAAAAGTTGCTAATTTACTCCCGGCTTTTGAATGATGTTCCGGATGCAATTGTGAGTAGTTTTGATGGTCCGGTAGGCTGCCTACGTCTGACGAATCTTTTATTTTTGCCCAAGTCAAGATGCACATACCAAATTGCCCAACAGTTAATAGCACATTCTTCAATGGGGGTCTGGAAACCACAATGGGTGGTCAAAGGGACTATCCGCAAGGAGATTTAGGTTTTGTCTCCAGTGGTTTTTGTGCCAAAGTGGAGTTTCGTTGCCTCAATTGCAATGAGCAGGGGCATACGAAAAAGTATTGCCGACTTAAATATTGTGGCTTGTGTAAGAATTCTACACGTAATTGGAAGTTCTGTCTGTTACCCAAAAAAGAGTATTGATAGACTGAGGAGTCTGAGTTTTGTGAGTTGCTATAAAAAAGCTCTTCAGGAGGGACATCCAAAAAAGTCTAAAAATAGACAGAATTTTTGGAGGGCAGAATAACCAAAAGGAGAGGATAGGATGTCCATATCATATAAGGATTTTGGGAGATACAGGGGAACTAAAGCCTGTGGTGAAGGAAGCCATTAATGGTTCTAGTATTTTGATTTTTGTAGATACGGGTGCAGCAGTCAGTTTAGTAGACTACTAATTTCATCAATCACTACCAGCTAGAATATTCAGAGGAGAAAGCATACAATGTCCAGGCTCATAAACTGGATGTTATGGGTACAGCAGATATCTGTTTTTCGCCGGGGACCAGTTAATAAAGGAACCAGTTTTGGCAGTGATGGGAGTTGCCTGGGGAAACATAACTTAACTGGAATATCCTGCATTTAGAAAGAATAGGTTTTTTATATATCCTGGTGAAGGAGGTATAGCAATTGGTATGTGGGGGTTGGGGAAATGGAGAGGAAGATATCTATTATGGGGGATCATAAGGAAATTGTGGGTGATAATCAATGGTGAAGGGAAGAGAATATATAAAGGTGTTTTAATGGAGGATATAATTTTAGAAGCAGGTATGGTTGGTCTGGTGAAAGTTAAGGTGAGATATATAAAAGTGAGAAACTTGAAGAAGTGGAGAGTAGTTTCAATAAATAAGGTATTAAATAAAGGGATTACATGGGTGGAATTGTTAAACTACAATCATTCAGTCAAGATGTATCAGAGGAACACTTATGTTGTAGATTTAGAAGAATGGAGTGATGAAACGGAATCAGTGGCATTAATATGGGAGCAATATGGCTTTTTGGAGGCTGAAATGAAGGTTAAAAGGGAGATATTCGGGAATCATTTGGTTATGGCAAACTATAAAGAATACATATAAGGGCTATGTGAAGTTTTAACTGAATACTTAGATGTTATTGCTTTGAAGGATGATAAATTGGGGTTAACTAATGTGTTAGAACAAAGAGTGTATTTGGAAGGAGGGACAAAGCAGGTTAAGCAAGAGGGTAACAAGTGGGAGGAGGAAGGTATACTTTAGGACTAGTTCGTCACCATTGTATTTCCAGTGGTTAGCAGTACCTAAGAAGGATGGCTCTATTCGTGTATGTGTGGATTTTGGGGTTAGAAGTGCCGAAGGAAATTCTCAGGAGGTTTAAAATGGCAGGTCTGAAAGTGAACTAGCTAAGTGTGACTTGTTGAAGAAGAATATTGTATATCTAGGTCATGTCTTTTCGAACAAAGGTTTTCGAGTGAATGACAACGGGGTCAAGGCCAGTTCTGATTCTTCTACACCATAAAGTTAGAAAAACACTCAGTTGTTCATTGGAAATTGCGGTTTTTTCCGTAGGTTTGTGGAGGGGTTTTCTACATCGTCGGTACCTTTGATGGATGTATTGAGAGATGATGTACAATTTTCATGGGGTGGGTATCAGCAGGTAGCCTTTCAGAAAGTCAAAGAGGTTTTGATAAGTCCTCCAGCATTGAGGTTTCCTGATTTTTCTTTACCGTTCACGTTAGTGACGGATGCCAGTGAAGAGTGGGTAGGAGCTTGTTTAATATAGAAATTTAGGCTTAAATAGCATTCAGCAGGAGCAAACAACGTGTTTTCTTTTAACAATATTTCTTTTAAATTGGATTTAGCATGACAATCCCCTATTCCCCCTCTAGCAAACCTGTACATGGAATATTTCATAAAGGAAATCTTGTCGTCTATCAAACCAAGCAATATGATCTGGCTTAGTTACGTGGATGAATTTTCACATTCTCAGACAATAGCTGGGGAGATTTCAATTAATTTTTTAATAGACTAAATTTGTTAGTGCCAACCATACTGTTTAAAACAAAAGGAAAAGGACAGAAAATTGCTGTTCCTAGATGTAATAAACATTTATACTGCTTTTACAGTTCAAGATTTAAGCCAGAACCAAAGAAAGAAACAGTCTTTTACCCAAGTTTAAGGTATCTATACGAGTTGCCCCTTCGACTTTGGAGGAATCCATTCTCCCTGTCTTTTGAAAAAGCTATCTCTTCTCCCATTGGTGCTTGGAATTATCCCCTACAGGGACCGTAGGAGGAGCTATCTAGGAGAAAGCTTTAAAAGGCCTTAAACCACCCAGGAGAGGAGTCCTCAGAAGAAGAGGAGACCTCGGCTGAGTCAGAACACTGGCCCGTTACCAGACGCCGCTCCCCCCCACACCCCACCCCCACTCCTGGGCCTGGCTTCCCCATGCTTTGGGAAGCCCAAGTATATTTTTAAAAGTCCATAGTGTCGAGACTTCAAGGAGAAGACAACCAGAGTCATCACTAAAGGTACTGTAAGGGAAATTCCATTTCAACCAGGGAACTGTTTTATCTTTGTCTGTATTTCATTTCATTTTCCAAGGTGACTTGTGCAGTGTTTTATTCCCCTTCGCCATCTGGGCTCAATTCTGTAATTACTCCCCTGTGATACTAGTAACATTCCCCTAGTGAATTTAAGCCACGAAATAGTTTCTGCTGTGTAAATTTCCCAGTCATTTCATTTCCTCCTGAATGGCCTTTTGATAGAGAGAGAATAGTGAGTAAAGTTCGCCCTCGTGTGACCCCTGTCTTATGCCTATGCCCTCCACTTGCAGACAAACGCTGTGCCCTGGGTGTGGTAGTACTTGGAATTCCTTCAAACCTTGCAATTTTGCTCTGTTGCGCAATTTTCCTAAACACGTGGCCGGGCTGCTCCCACCACATGTTCGGGTGGACTGAAAGAAGTTCACCTGCCCTTGTGTTCCTGGACCTCTGTAAATTTATGTAAATATAGTGCTTTTAAAACCAGAGTCCAGCTTTTATGTAAATCCCTCCCTCTTCAGTAAAACTGGCCTTATGCCTTAGTTTTTCTACCTTTTTTATTTAGTTTAGTTTCCAACTTTTTTTTTCTTTGTTCAAATCCCTCGTCCTCTAGTCAAGGCCTAAATTTTCAATGTAATTGTATTTTCTGGGAGGAGACGAGGTGGAATTTTGAATACAGTGTATAGGAAACCCACTTCCGCTGCTTCTTATATTAATTTCCTAAACTATCACAATGTCTCCGGAAAGATCATGGTTGGATTGCAATGATCTTTGTTAACCATCTGAGCAGAGAATGGGGAATGTTCCATCCCTGGTAAAACTTCACTTTAAGGAAGCTCTTTTAAAAATGATGCCTGGGGGTGAGATCACTTCTGCTCAACAAAAGCCACACACAAACACACGTATTATGTATATATATCATCACCATCATCTGTTGCTAGTCCACTTCAGGACAAAGGCCTCAGACATGTCCTTCCATTCTCGTCTGTTTATGTTATTCTATGTCAGTCTATACCCGCAAATTTTCTTAGCTCGTTAATCCATCACCTTTTGTTCCTTCCCCCTCCGTTTGCACTCTCTAGGGACCCATTCTGTTATTCTTTTTGTCCATCTATTATCTGACGTTCACATTATATGTCCTGCCACGTCCACTTCTTTATCGTACTTGTTAAAATGTCCTCTACTTTAATTTGCTCTCGTATCCATGTTGTTCTTTTCCTGTCTCTTCGTGTTATTTCCATCATTATTCTTTCCATAGCTCTTTGAGTTCTAACTAGCTTATGTTCTAAGGCTTTAGTAAGGCTCCAAGTTTTTATGCATAAGTTGATACTTGTAGGACCATCTGATTAAATACTTTTCTTTTTAGAGAAAGTGGCATTTTACTTTTCATAATCTCGTTTTGTTAACCAAAAGCTCTCCATCCCATGCTTATCCTTCTTTTAATTTCGGTCTCATGTCCTGGGGAAACACTTGCTGTCTGTCCTAAATACGTATTTTCATTAACAATCTCCAGAGGTTCATCTGTAACCCTTATTTGCTGTCTCTGCATTTTCATTGAACATTATCTTAGTTTTACTTAAATTCATTTTAGGTCCCACATTTCTGTTTTCTATATTCAAATCTTCTATCATCTTTCGTAATTCCTCCCCTGATTCGCTGAGTAGAACTATGTCATCTGCAAATCTTAAGTTGTTAAGGTATTCCCCATTAATGTTAATCCCTACATTTTTCCAGTTAAAATTAAATTCTTAAAAATCTTCTAGGCACGCTGTGAATGATTTAGGAGAAATGGGGTCTCACTGTCTACCTCTACTGTCTTTATGTAGTTTTAGGATTGCTGTACTACCCGTATAAATATCTATTCCTTACTTTTGAAGGGCCTTCATTATTACAGAGATTTTGACAGAATCAAAAGCTTTTTATAGTCTACAAATGCCTACATAGTGGTTTGTCATACTCTGTGATTTTGTTTTTCCTTTAGTGGTTAAAATTACATGGATATCGGGTCAGTTGTTGGAAACCGCTTCTAAATCTGCCTGTTTTCCTGGTTGAGTAAAAGTCGGCTGTCTTTCTATTCGGCCTATATGATCTTTGTAATAATTTTGTTATATATATAACTGAGAGTAAACCTTATTGGGCGGTAATTTCAGATCTTTTGTTTTCTATTTGTGAATTATATACCTATTATATATATATGTTATGTATATATATGTATTGTATTATTTATTGTTATGTATTATATATGTATGTTATATATAATTATGTATGTTATATATTGGGTATGTTAATATCTTTATATGTATTTGTATATATATAATGGGTTATGTTATATATAGTTGTATATATATGTATGTATATATATTGTATGTATATATATAAGTATGTATAATATATGTGTAATTGTTATTATATTTGATCTGGGTATGTTATATAATATAAGAGGTATGTATTAATATTGTATGTATATATTATATGTAATGTTATAATATTAATGCTGTATGGCTATATTATATTATGGGTATGTTGTTTATAAATATATGGTAATTGTAAGTAAATATATTAATTGTAATGTCTATATATATTGTTACTTCTTGTATATATATTATGTATGTTGTTATTTATGGTATGATAATAACCTATATGTTTATGGGGGTATAAATATATGTTATGTATATTATTTTTTTTTTATGTATGTATATATTGTATTTGTTATGTATATATATAATATATATAGTATATGTATATGTATATGTTAATATCTTGTTTAATATGTATATATATGTTATATTATATATGGATATGTATATGTTATGGATATGTATATGTATATGTATATGGTAATATGTATATAATATATATGTATATGTATATGGTATATATATATATATATGTATATATATATATGTATACTATTATATATATATATAGATATATAATATATATATATATATATATATAATATATATTTATGTATAATATGATATTATTTATATATATATATAATTATGTTTATTAATACTATATTATTTATATAGATGTCTAATATTATATTATATATATAAGTTATTATTATATATTAATATTAATAACCATATATACACGTGTTAATCTTTTATCTATACATAAGTTATTTTTTTCTATTCATAGAGCCACAAATATTATATTTGATACTGATTAATGGAGTTAACTCACACACAAAGGAAACATACAACCTCACTTCGAGAAGAATAAGTACAGCAAAATCGATATCAACTTGACAGCCGGGAGGTCAAAATCGACTGTTTATCACTGTCTAACCAAAGGCTCAGGTTAGAATTTTGGCCGTAGTAAATTCGCTTATTAATTATAATTTCCCTTTGGTGGAAGTCCTTTCCAGTGAATATAGTGCCTGCAGATGAAATAATTTTTTCACTAAAATACTTCAGTTCATGATACAAGCATGAAATTAGGTACATATCTTCTTCATAGGTCACTTTTTGGAAATTATTTTAGTTTTAGTTTAAAAGAGTGAATGTCAATGCACAACCAGGGTACACCGGTGACTTCACTACTGTGTAGCTCAGCATGGGGTTCAGTGTCAACTAAGTTTGCTTTACTTACACTGTAACTAGCTGTGCTTTACTGTAGCTTAGTAGTTTGGTGTCCCAAATGCTGTCTAATAGCGCCATAAACATTAGCTAGTAGAAAGTATATGTATTATATAGTTGGTAGATATAGTTAGACACCCATGCCTGTATTGACAAGAAGTGCCAGAGCAGGAGTGCCAAGCCAAAGGTAAGGCTCTACATGCCTTGTTCATGTACTTACTTGGGTGGTGTCTAGACCACACAGGACTTAAATGGTACTGGATGAATGATCGGGCTGCGTGTAGGGTGACTGAACCTAGCTGTGTCCCATATATCTATGTGCATATCAGGTTAAGGTGGTAAAAGGATAGCTCCTCAGTCTCAGCTCAAGGGCTCATAATGGCAAGTGTAAATTCAATCAGAGGCAAAAGAAAGACCGACTAGCGAAAATATTGTCTTTGCCAGGAAGACAAGAAAAATGTTGCCAGAAAGACAAGAAAAATTAAGGTCTAACTTCACCCTTGGCCTCTGTACATCATAATCCTGAACATGATGGGTATGTAATGATTTCAACCAATGTGCCACTGTTCCAGGAGATTGGTGAAATGTTGCTTTACTTTGACCCAGCAAGGTTGGATGAAGACAGAGGCATAGAGGCAATACGTACTGCAACAAAACATGGCAAAATACTACGAGCTGTGGTGCCATGTTAAATAATACAAAACTTGATCGTGCAAGAAAGCAAAGATCTACAGTTGAAGGTAGTGAACCACAGGAAAAGTATGCTAAACAGCATCAAATAAGTAATGACAATGAAGCATGCGTTTTTAGTGAAAATGTGGCATCTGGTTTCAGATCTTCGACAGGTAATGACCACGAATATCTAACAGGAGGTTACATGAGTGCACTCACACAATGACGGTAAATTATTGGCAATACTAGGGGCAGGTGGTGCAATTGCACAAGAGCTGAAATACCATCTTGTATGTCTCACTGGCCTTTACAATAGGCAGAGGTCCCATCTTAGACATCTTGAGAAAGAACAATGTCACAGTGAAGAACCAGATGTATATCCACTGATTCTATCAGAGCTGGTTAATTATATCATTGAAACCAGCTTGAGCTTGGATGGTCCTACCATATTTCCTCTTGCAGACGTACCCCAATAATACCAGCGGAGCCTGGAACAAATGAGCATTGCCTCAACCACTGTAAATGCTAGATTAAAGGAGAAATTGTTAGCAGAAATCCCTGAATTAGAAGCACACAACAAAGGAATAAGTGTGGTTGCTTGCAGAAAGATGTAGTTTTAGCCCTATCTCAGGCATCTGACCACTCAGATATACTTATGATTGCTAAAGCAGCAAAGATACTTAGGAAGAATATTCTGGATCATCAGTCCAGGTTTGATGGCACCTTTGGTGAAGGATGCATTAATGATGCCATGCTTCATAGTCTGCTCCAGTTCACTAGTATGGTCAAACATGGAACAGACATCAAATCCTAGCTAAGGTTTGGCTCATCAAAGTCAGACCTAGCTATTGCTCAGATCCTGCAGTACAACTGCTTCTCAAAACAGAAGGAAGTGTACATCGACGCTCAAAGAATAGGGAAACTCCTTTTCCAGTGTTCATGGGCATGGTTACCTATGACAAAACCAATAAGAGAAGCTTGGTAGAAATGCTTCATGATCATGGCAAAAGCATTTCCCTATAACAGGGTGCTGGAGATATCAGCCGGACTGGGAGATGCTACTGTCACCAAGTATGTGGAAGAGGGTGTAGTCTATCCATCTGTCTTGTGACAGCTTCCAAAGTGCTGGCATATAAGTCTAGTTGCCGTAGCAAAGTACAGATGTACGGGCGTTGGGCTTCATGCACAACTTTGTGTAGCTGCAATTGTGAGGTGTAACTAAAATGTAAATGATGCTTCAGATACATCTGAATGAGAATTTCGTCACAATAAAAGGTAACACCATGCATCTATAAAATCTTGCGTTCATTTCAGGCTTAAAAAAAAGACATTGATACAGTACTTGAACATAGATAAGATACTTTGTTATCATACTCCATTATACTCTTGTGCTTGTATACTTTTCAGTAGCATTATGGGGTCCCTTTCCAAGATGTAATATTGATAATAGCCCATTAAAAATGCTATAAACAGATTCTCTGGCATCATAAATGTAGGTATTGATGAAAATTTCATGTCTCTATCTTTCTTAGTTACAGGGTTATCAATTAAAATTTTTCATGGCGGCCATATTGTACGCCATCCTTATCACAATGGTAAATATATTAGTACAATCTATGGTGATATCTTCAATTAACTCTTCTACCCAAGAAGACATTATCTGAATAATGATTGATGTATTTATTTCAACAATGACTTGCTCCAATTGTAAGAAATCGAAACAATTAGAGGTCATTTTAAAAAGTGGCAGCCACATTTAAGTTTTGTGCGGACACCCAGATTTTTCAAAAGAAGGGGTTAAAATGAGCAATGTGCCAATTTCATACTTGTATCACAAACTGAAGTATTTTTCTACATATCTGCTACACTAGTAGTCACTTCGATGTCATTCAATAATTGTGTGTATGTATATATATATATATATATATATATATATATATATATATATATATATATATATATATATATATCAGACTATAATGTTTATTTTTCCCAGTTAGCTAACATGAGAATGAAATAAAATGAATCAAAGAAAATCCCAAAGAAACTCAAGAAATCACTATTACTCTTCAATGAATTCATATAGATAAGTTCCCCCCTTATCTACTTCTGTCCAAGTATTCATTAGTCTTTATCAAATAACTGCCAACACAAGTCTAGAGGATCCATTTTTAAATGGTGACTTTGAATCCATCTGAAAATGAGAATTATCAAACAACGAAGTGTTGAAAGTTCGTCAGAAAAATTGTGTGCCACATCACACTTCCCTTTCTCTACGAACTTGAATTGTCACTACATAAAAGGTATAACTTTTCAAAGTCTTTTCACTTTACCTTTTCCGATGGAATCTTAGCGCCTTCCTCTGTGGCGTGTTTCCACACACCAAAACAAATCAGTAATGTCCGCTTAATCAACCTCACTAGGGTTTTTTATTGTCCCATCGATTTAGCTACAACGTACGTATGTACTCGACAGCAGAAGTACGGATACTGCATTGCTACGAACACATGAACGGACGCATGTAGTCTATTCTGTGCATTTCCCTTTTCCCATGTACACAGTTTATCTAGCGCACATACTCGATGACCTGAAGTAACCTGAAGTAACATTTTCCTTGCAGTTTACCTCATATCTCGGAATGTGCTCCAATCTCGTTCCTCAAACAGGTGTTTTTTACTTGTGTCTCATCTAAAGCATCTTGAGGAATTAAATGTTTTGCACCTGTCTTCTAAAAACCACAAGTGCTAAGGTACCAACCCCATTTATTTTCATATTATATCCAACTATACATCAACAGTGCCTTAAATATATATATATATATATATATCTATATATATTATATATATATATATATATATATATATATATATATATAAATATATATATATATGTATATATATATATATAGTATATATATATATATAATATATATATATATATGTGTATAGTATATAGTGTAGATTAGTATATATATAAATTTTCTATACACTTTTTATCAATGTAGTCAACGAAGTTAATCCATAATATTTCGCCTTAGATGCGGTTTCAATCAGCTAGAAATGATTGTGTTAGTGAATTTATCAAGGAAACAAATAAGTGAAAATGTTAGTGAGTGCATTGGCACGGTTTGTCTTTCTCATGGTAACAAAACCTGCAGTCTTATCATAGCGAAAGCTCTATATAAGATTGAAAAATACTGTCACCTACCACAAAATCAGTTTTAGGACAGTATCAAAGGACTGACATAGCGCTACGTATGCCTATCATTGAAAATAATTCCCGCTCAATACAGAAAAAAAAAGATTAAAAGAATTGAGAATATGATACTAGCTTACACATGACTTAAGGCCGATAAATCCAATAGTTATAGTCAGTTCTGGACAAAAAGACTGCATAACACGAATGGCATACTTTATTAGAAGATGAAAAACTTACTACAAAAAACACAAAAAATCTGTTGGACCAAATAATAAAAAACCTTAAATCAACCAGAAACAAATTCTTAAGATAAAAAAGACACGTTGTGTAAATTAATGTTAAGAGTCCCTCATTACCTTACTTTTATATGGCCTAGTTAAAATCATAAGGAAACAACTATGCGGCCAATTATTAGTACTATAGGATTCAATTGCTTATAAACTATCTAAAATAATTACTAAATGTTCATCCTCGCCTACATCCGGACTCTTGATCTTGTGGAAAAAATTAAATAACCATTGTATTAAACCCTAAGGATATCTTGTCAGCTTTGATGTATGTCCTTGTTTACAAAAAGTCCATATTGACTCTGTGCTAGATTAATTTACGTAATGGAACTTGGATTGCATGAATTAACCTTATGTCGTTAAGTCACATAATTTTATCGATTAAGTGTGTATTTTGTGACTGCAGATTTATTTTTAATGGAGAATATTACAACAAATATTGATATGGCGTGGTAACCCTATCACCTCTCCTTTCAAACTTATATATGGAATTTTTTGAAAGACAACACCTCCCGAATATCACACTTGCCCTTAAAATGGTTCAGATATGTAGATGACATCTTAGTAAGTAAATCTTACTGTTGGTATCGATGTTAATGATTTATTGGTCCAAATTGAACAATTTAGGGCCATCCATAAAAGTCACAGTGAATTTAAAAACAATTCATCCTTTTCATAGATGTATTAATACTTAGGGAATCTTTCTAATGCAAATTCAGATTGATAAGAAACCCACAAATAATTTAACATATGAACCATCTTTATTCTGGCCACCAATCTTTAATATAAAATTTCAATTTTTTCTTCTATGTTCTTTCGTACTTAGCAGAGCACGAGCTCCAATATATCTTGACTAAGAAATAGAATACATAAAACAGATAGAAAGATCTATGGCTAACCACCTCATATAATTGTTTATGTTATTAAAAGCTACAAAAAATTTTATAGTGTTTGTAATGAAAAGAAAACCCCTAAAAATGTGCTTATCTTGCCTTACTTTTCGTGGATTGAAACAATAAATCAATATTTAACTACTTTAATGTTAATGTTGATGTTCTCTTGTCACAATTACCATTAAAGATATGTAATAAGAATAGTCCGCAACAAATGGCAACATCATTATAAAATTCCGTGAGGATTGTCCGTATTTTACGTCGTCAGTCATGGTAAAAATTATGTGTACATATTAAGCATCGTATGTATTCAGTAGAACAGTCCAGACTTCAACTGCACCTTTTTATCCATCTGAGCGAAAAAATATCATTGTTATAAATTGGGTCGAGAGCTCTGTCATCGCTAGGTCTAATGACTATGGTCAAGAAATTTACGGAATCAACAATTATACAAATCTCTAATAAAAAAACTGCCTAAATTGGAGTCTAGCATATACCATTTGGACCCCCATATATTTGAAAAATGTTTTATGAAGGACCTTAAATAAATGAATTAACTACTAATGATTAGTTCCACATGTTTATAGTTATGATCTCTCTCTCTCTTCTCTCTCTCTTCTTCTCTCTCTCTCTCTCTCTCTCTCTCTCTCGCCATGCCTCGTTATATATGGATATATTTGGCGTTTCCACTCATTGTTTGAACATTTTTTGTAAATTCATGTTAACTAATACAAATGCTATGGTTTTCATTGTTATCTGACTAAATCATATGTTGACCACGTTGCGTGGCTTGCCTTAAAGCTCTAATCTTGCCAGGGGCCGTTTTACGTTTCCGTAGCGTGAAATTGGAATTATGCTAATCTTGTAATGTCAGTTTGGTTACTAAACTTAAGTGTACTGTGTCTTGCTCTGTTATGATCAGTTGTGCCTTAAGTGATCTTGCAATTCTCGTCTTTTCCATTTTCCTCCGTGCATCACCTTTATATATATAAATATATATATATATACAATATATAATATATATTAAAGAGATATATATTAGAGTATATAAATGCGATATATATATATATAGAAATATATTATATTATATAGATATAATCATATAGATATATAAATATCGATATATATATATAAATATATATATATATATATAAAATATATTAGATATATATTAAATATAAGAGATAGATATAAATAATATATATATATAGAAATATATATATATATATATAAATAATGAGATATAGATAAATATACCTATAGATATAGATAAAATTATATATATATATAGATAAATAATATA
>NC_087213.1:81281344-81293844 GCF_015104395.2 Macrobrachium nipponense | reverse complement strand
CACTGTTTATGAATGTCAGTACATATTTGTAGACAGAAATCAAATGAAGCCAACTGGAACTTGGAACTGTTGAATTTAAAATATCTCCCATCTCTGGCTTTGTCACACTCCTTATCTCACACTGGCCCTCTGAAACTTCAAGCACGTTGGTTAAAGGATTTGGGATTGTTACATCCAAATGGTCATCTTCCAAGATATCCTGAATGGTATCAGGTCCTGTGAAAAAATTTGATTTTATCAACCTCTTATAAGACAAGGACCTGGTAGTACAATCTGCAGGATTTATCATACCTGTACAAAATTTGAAAGTCACAGGGACAGTTTCACATAAATTCTCGATTCTGTGCAACCTGTTCATAATAAAAATACTTAGTTTCCTTAATTTATCAAACCTATTTGTTCGAGAATTTAGCCAACTCAGTGCAACTGCCACTATCTGAGAATACTACCAAACGTTTGTTATGTTAATGGGAGATACACTCTCTGAACCACACAGTTCTTTATAAATATCAACAACAGTTTCCGTACCAAGCACAAGAGATTGAAATTCAAGAGAAGGGATAGACCTTTAGTTCTAACTGGCGCCCAATTTTATTCTATTTTTTTGATAGAAGGAAACTTACCTCCTTTGTTCTCAGTTCTTGATAAAGAGTACAACTCCATATATATGCTTGCTAGAATCACAAAAGCAATCAGTTGGAAAGGATCATTTCTACGACCAACAAAATCTCTTCACTGGAATTTCAGGAACACCATTCACTTGCTTGCAAATATTAGTCCACTCTCTTAATTCATCATCCGATAGAGTATCGTCCCATCCAACTTCTTTTCTGCACTGTAGCGAATGCATAAATAATCTAGCCCTGTTTAATAAGGGACCATAAAATGAGAACACATCAAAATTGGCTGCAATTGAACTTAAATCAGTCTTTGGTGTTGCATCCTTATCAAGTACCAACTTACTTGTCGACAGAGTATCACTACTTCTGTCCCAGATCAACCCAAGCAATTTTACCTTTGTAGGAGTCTTTTCCTTACCTTCATCTATATGTTGCTGCAGAGAGTCATCATTAGTTATGAACTGCTGTAGTTCAAATTTATAGGGAGAAAATATACTTTTAAGTTTCTTATAGGCCCATTTCAACTTTTCAGCAACATTGGTTGTGAAAGCCAAGTTATCCATGTAAGCTAAGTTATATAACTCTTTCTTCAATTCCTTCACATCAATATTGTCACCTTGGACCTCTAACATCAAAATTTTATAAAGTGCTAACATTAATAAAGCTGGACTACATGGCAAACCAAATGGTAGTCTACAATGTTTATAAACAATTAATGAATAGTCCTTTTTAGATACATTTCTATACCAATAAAAGAGTAACCTACTTTGATCTGAAGGCACCAACTTAATCATCAGAAATGCCTTTTTAATATCAAAACATCAACTTTTCATTAAACCTTAACTGTAAAATAGAAGTTGAAATCTTCTTATTCAAACAAGGACCAGCAAAAATTGCTTGATTATGTGATAATGTTATAGGTTTACCTGGGTCAGATTCACACAAATTGGACAAAATACATTACGACATTTTGTCGACTCATGGTCCATTCTGAACACTGGCATGTGAGGTAGAAAGCTATGTTGGGGGTTATCCTCCAAGAATTGCTCGAGGTTAGACACTCTCTCTATAATGCCTAGCTGTTCCTGTTCTTTAAAAACCTCATCAATCATATGTAAAGCATTATCCTTTTTACTAAATTTCTTAAAATTTGACTTTAATATTGCTTTTGACAAACTTTGATTCTTTCCAAGCAAATGAGCTACTTTCCCATTCCATAACAGAGGCATAACTAACCTTCCTTCACTATCTCTAAAGGTATTTTCTAAAGCAAATTCTACTACTTTCCTGTTCTCCTCCATAAAGTCTTCGTCGTACACTTTAGAATCACTGTTTAAAACAGTTTCTGCCATTTAAGTTTGCCAGGTTGTTCGCCACCTAACACCAGGCTTAGAAACCGTTGTCGGCAGCGAGCGACCTGAAGAAGGGAGTACGGAGAGCTCAGCGTAAGCTACAGGACCAGATCAGTCTTCTCCGGATTTAAAAAATTATTACAGCTAAGAAGCAATGGCTGTCACAAATTAATTTGAGGACCGTGGCTCTGGACGTAATTTCTCACGGATGAATGTCATCGACTTGAACACCTACTACTCAAGAGCTCTACAGAAGGCTTCCATCATCACCACTACCTTCGTCACTGCTTTATTATGGACCTAAATGACTGGCTATTTGTTGAGGTAAGGTTTGCAATATGTACGGTGCATTTGCTTTGCAAACTTTTAACAATAGTTACGTTATTAGTGTAACGAGTGTCTAGCAACCAAACCCATATATATATATAATAAAGTCGAAGGGTCTTATATTACGTTAACTTTTGTCATTCATGCAGTCATCACTTAAATTTAATTACATTTTTGAACGTTAAGGACACTGTAAGGAGTAATTTAGATAAATTTATTGATATGAAGTTTTATATTTCCGTATAGTTCACTTAACGTACAAGATTTTTTTCAAGACTAAGCACATATATGCACATTCATGTTTGTAGCCCCTTGCATTTCAAGTTTTATAATGTTACGTGTAATGGGTTACAGATCCTTCTGATGTTTCGGAAAATAAGGGGCAATAGTGCGGACCGAATGCAGGTTCTCTGACGGATAGAGCGAGAACGTCCACGCTAAGTTTTCAAAGGTTTTGCAACTCGACCAGGATCATCCTATTCGCCAGTCATATTCTTATTGTCAATTGTCTAGTTTTTTCAGTTTATTTTGTAAATTAAAATAATTTTTATAACTTATATTTTGCTTTACCTTTATGTTATATTGCTCTTTGTGTAACTGCTTTTCGAAAATGGCGACGAGGATGGGATTGGTTGCGAGGTCCATTGCCTTGAGTATTTTTTTGTTGAGATTCCTTGAGCAGGTTACGTTCCAGAGTCACGGCAGTCATTAATATTTCCCTATATCATATTTAATTTTAAATTTGAGTTCATTTAAATTTTCGCAAGATGCCGCCAAAGAGTATTTCGCGTAGTTTTCGTGCAGCCCTAAGGCAGCAAGTTACCAAGAAGTGTAATTTGATAGAAAATGTTATTTCTTCGATGTCTGTAAGCGATGCTAAGGAGCATATGAATGTATTGTTGGACCTTAAAGAAAAACTTGACAAAGTGAATAAAGAGGTTTTAAATGAAATTTGGGATAGCGCAGGTGAATTCGTGGACAGCGATAAATTGGTGAGTGAGGAAATGGATACTTGGTTTGTTTATGACGATCGTTTAAATAAGTGTCTTTCTCTCCTTAAGACCACGGTGTCTCCTTCGGATCGTTCGCGTCCTGAAATTTCACAGCTTAAGGGTAGGCTCCACTTTGGGGGGTGCCGATCGTAAAAAATATTTGCCAAAAATACACTAATCAAGACAGGCTAATGAAATTTTCAGGCATTATTAGCACTATAATAATGCATATTCCCTGTGAGTTTTATCATCCTACAGGGAAAATTAATGATTTTATGAAAAAAAATGTGAAAAAACGGAAATTTCCGGCCCCTCATACTGAAGGTTATTTGGTGATTGGTGAGAAACTACAGTCTTGAATAGAAATTCGGTCTGACAAAATGTTGGTATATCCACCTGGAACATGCACAAAAAAAATTATCAAAATAGAACAGTAAATAAGCACGTAATAACAAAAAAAAGAGCAACAACTTTGTAAGTTCAGCGAAAGCCCCGCCGAAATATCAGACTATAGCTAGGAAGAAATATTCAGGAAAAATTCAAATCTCGACTTAGGGACAAAACCTTTTGAGAGTTTGTAGTTAATATGTCACTTGATAGCCTAAAACATCTAAAAATTATATTATTTAGGACAATCAAAGAAAAAACCACCCCCACCTTTTTTTTTTTTTTTTTTTTTCCTTTTTTTTTTTTTTTTTTTTTTTTTTTTGGAGGTGGATTTTCTTTGACTGTCCTAAATAATATCATTTTTAGATGTTTTAGGCTATCAAGTGACATAAATAACTACAAACTCTCAAAAGGTTTTGTCCCTAAATCGAGATTTGAATTTTTCCTGAATATTCTTCCTAGCTTTATAGTCCTGATTTTTTGGCAGGCTTTCGCTGAACTTACGAAGTTGTTGCTCTTTTTTTTGTTATTACGTGCTTATTTACCGTTCTATTTTGATAATTTTTTTTGTACATGTTCCAGGTGGATATACCAACATTCTGTCAGACCGAATTTCTATTCAAGACTGTAGTTTCTCACCAATCACCAAATAACCTTCAGTACGAGGGCCGGAAATTTCCGTTTTTTCAAATTTTTTTTCATAAAATCATTAATTTTCCCTGTAGGATGATAAAACTCACAGGGAATATGCATTATTATAGTGCTAATAATGCCTGAAAATTTCATTAGCCTGTTTTGATTAGTGTATTTTTGGCAAATATTTTTTACGATCGGCACCCCCCAAAGTGGAGCCTACCCTTAAATTGCCTGAACTACCTTTACTGACATTTGCTAATAGGGAAGGTGAGGATATTTCGAAGTTTTTGCGAGAGTTTGAAGCGACTGTAGATAAGTATGATCTTAGTACTCACGTTAAATTTACCCTTCTTACGAGACAGCTTTCAGGTGACTCGCTTAAACTAGTAAGTTCTCTAGATTGTAGTAATCGTTCGTATGAAGAAGCTAAGAAATTATTACAGAAAGCGTTTGCAGATACTTTTGCTCAACAATACAGTGTTATTAAGCAGTTATCGGAGTTAAAGTTGACTTATCAGAGTGATCCATATGACTTTATCAGTAATATGAGAATTATTTGTAATCAATTTGAGGCTTTAAACATAGATAGAGACATAGTTTTACAGTTTTTCATATGGAATGGATTTAATGACTGTTTCAAGAATCAGTTAATGCATATTACTGGCTCAAATAAACCCTCGTTGCAGCAAATAGATGAACATATCTTTACTGCTTTAGAGAGATATAAAGACATATCTAAGAAATTCAATGTTAGACAGGGAAATAATGTTCAGAGAAAGGTTGTTTCAAAGGATGTGTCGAAGTCAAGTTGTTTAGCTTCTGCTGTTGATGGTAGCGTTGAGAAATCCAAAGTTAAGGAATGTTCTTTATGTTTGGCAGATGATAAGGAGACGTTGATCATCCAATTTATAAGTGTTCGGTATATGTAACTCCACAGAGTAAAATTGAAAAAACTAAAACAGTTGAATTGTTGTACAAACTGTACTTATGTTTTCTCATAAAACTTCAGATTGCAGGTTTAAGTTTAACAGTAAATGTAGATATTGTAACAAGTGGCATTTCAGCTATCTTTGTAAATTTCGTAACGACCCCAAAAAGTAATGCTAATAACCCTAAAAGTGATTCTGATAACCACGAAGTAAGTAACCAAAAAGGTAAAGGTGAATAGTAAAGAGAAATCTAACTCTAATTCTGTTGTTTCTAATCTAACTTGGTCTGATTTGGGAGTTTTGAGAATCTCTTGTAACCCCCGGTGACTGCTATGCCTTCTTTTTCGTTGAATGACTCTGGGGATAGAGGTATAAAGGATTCGGGGAGTCAAGTAACTTTTGTAGAGGAAGATTGGGCTAAGAGTATGCAGTTTGAAGTGGTTGATCCGAATTATTCTTTGGTAGTGAATGGTATTAATTCTTCAAAGCCGTTAGCTACTTGTGGTATACAAGGTCAAATTGAGTGAAAATTGTTTACTGCTATTGCCATAAAGTCCATTAATTTGAAATTAGTATGCCAGGTGTATCTGAGGTAGCTCAAGCCTTTAAAGATAAGGGCTATGTATTAGCTGACAAAACTTTGCATCTATGTAGGGACACAAAATTGAAGATATAAAATTGCTTTTGGGAAATGATAACTCTCATTTAGTACCTCAGAAGGATGTGCTGTTTGGAGGTAGTTCTGAGGTGTTTCCTCGGTCTACTTGGAATTCACCCTTAGGAGTGATGCTAGTAGGTGACATTGAGAGGTATAAGCAGAATCTTGCTCTATTACCAGACAGGATAAAGCATTTCTTCTGAAGTTTGTATAAATGGTGATTGTTCCCTTGAAGTTGACCGGGCATTTTCGATACTGATGGATTGTTCTTAGATTCTGTAGAGAAATTTAAGTTTCCTGCTTATGTTAATATTTCTGTTTTAAATGATAAGGGTCAGAAATATTAACATAAGCAGGAAACTTAAATTTCTCTACAGAATCTAAGAACAATCCATCTGTATCGAAAATGCCGTCAACTTCAAGGGAACAATCACCATTTATACAAACTTCAGAAGAATGCTTTATCCTGTCTGGTAATAGAGCAAGATTCTGCTTATACCTCTCAATGTCACCTACTAGCATCACTCCTAAGGGTGAATCCAAGTAGACCGAGGGAAACACCTCAGAACTACCTCCAAACAGCACATCCTTCTGAGGTACTAAATGAGAGTTATCATTTCCCAAAAGCAATTTTATATCTTCAATTTTGTCCCTACATAGATGCAAAGTTTTGTCAGCTAATACATAGCCCTTATCTTTAAAGGCTTGAGCTACCTCAGATACACCTGGCAATACTAATTTCAAATTAATGGACTTTATGGCAATAGCAGTAAAACAATTTTCACTCAATTTGACCACCTTGTATACCACAGTAGCTAACGGCTTTGAAGAATTAATACCATTCACTACCAAAGAATAATTCGGATCAACCACTTCAAACTGCATACTCTTAGCCCAATCTTCCTCTACAAAAGTTACTTGACTCCCCGAATCCTTTATACCTCTATCCCCAGAGTCATTCAACGAAAAAGAAGGCATAGCAGTCACCGGGTTACAAGAGATTCTCAAAACTCCCAAATCAGACCAAGTTAGATTAGAAACAACAGAATTAGAGTTAGATTTCTCTTTACTATTCACCTTTACCTTTTGGTTAACTTACTTCGTGGTTATCAGAATCACTTTTTAGGGTTATTAGCATTACTTTTTTGGGTCGTTACGAAATTTACAAAGATAGCTGAAATGCCACTTGTTACAATATCTACATTTACTGTTAAACTTAAACCTGCAATCTGAAGTTTTATGAGAATCATAAGTACAGTTTGTACAACAATTCAACTGTTTTAGTTTTTCAATTTTACTCTGTGGAGTTACATATACCGAACACTTATAAATTGGATGATCAACGTCTCCTTTATCATCTGCCAAACATAAAGAACATTCCTTAACTTTGGATTTCTCAACGCTACCATCAACAGCAGAAGCTAAACAACTTGACTTCGACACATCCTTTGAAACAACCTTTCTCTGAACATTATTTCCCTGTCTAACATTGAATTTCTTAGATATGTCTTTATATCTCTAAAGCAGTAAAGATATGTTCATTTATTTGCTGCAACGAGGGTTTATTTGAGCCAGTAATATGCATTAACTGATTCTTGAAACAGTCATTAAATCCATTCCATATGAAAAACTGTAAAACTATGTCTCTATCTATGTTTAAAGCCTCAAATTGATTACAAATAATTCTCATATTACTGATAAAGTCATATGGATCACTCTGATAAGTCAACTTTAACTCCGATAACTGCTTAATAACACTGTATTGTTGAGCAAAAGTATCTGCAAACGCTTTCTGTAATAATTTCTTAGCTTCTTCATACGAACGATTACTACAATCTAGAGAACTTACTAGTTTAAGCGAGTCACCTGAAAGCTGTCTCGTAAGAAGGGTAAATTTAACGTGAGTACTAAGATCATACTTATCTACAGTCGCTTCAAACTCTCGCAAAAACTTCGAAATATCCTCACCTTCCCTATTAGCAAATGTCAGTAAAGGTAGTTCAGGCAATTTAAGGGTAGGCTCCACTTTGGGGGGTGCCGATCGTAAAAAATATTTGCCAAAAATACACTAATCAAACAGGCTAATGAAATTTTCAGGCATTATTAGCACTATAATAATGCATATTCCCTGTGAGTTTTATCTATCCTACAGGGAAAACTTAATAATGATTTTATGAAAAAAAATTTGAAAAAAAACGGAAATTTCCGCTCGTACTGAAGGTTATGCTGATGTTATTGGTGATTGAGAAACTACAGTCTTGAATAGAAATTCGGTCTGACAGAATGTTGGTATATCCACCTGGAACATGTACAAAAAAAATTATCAAAATAGAACGGTAAATAAGCACGTAATAACAAAAAAAAGAGCAACAACTTCGTAAGTTCAGCGAAAGCCTGCCAAAAAATCAGACTATAGCTAGGAAGAAATATTCAGGAAAAATTCAAATCTCGATTTAGGGACAAAACCTTTTGAGAGTTTGTAGTTATTATGTCACTTGATAGCCTAAAACATCTAAAAATGATATTATTTAGGACAGTCAAAGAAAATCCATCCTCCAAAAAAAAAAAAAAAAAAAAAAAAACAAAAAAAAAAAAAAAAAAAAGGTGGGGGTGGTTTTTTCTTGATTGTCCTAAATAATATAATTTTTAGATGTTTTAGGCTATCAAGTGACATATTAACTACAAACTCTCAAAGGTTTTGTCCCTAAGTCGAGATTTGAATTTTTCCTGAATATTTCTTCCTAGCTATAGTCTGATATTTCGGCGGGGGCTTTCGCTGAACTTACAAAGTTGTTGCTCTTTTTTTTTGTTATTACGTGCTTATTTACGTTTCTATTTTGATAATTTTTTTTGTGCATGTTCCAGGTGGATATACCACATTTTGTCAGACCGAATTTCTATTCAAGACTGTAGTTTCTCACCAATCACCAAATAACCTTCAGTATGATGGGCCGGAAATTTTCCGTTTTTTCAAATTTTTTTTCATATTTTTTTCATTAATTTTCAGTTTCCCTGTAGGATGATAAAACTCACAGGGAATATGCATTATTATAGTGCTAATAATGCCTGAAATTTCATTAGCCTGTCTTGATTAGTGTATTTTTGGCAAATATTTTTACGATCGGCACCCCCCAAAGTGGAGCCTACCCTTAAGCTGATGAATTTCAGGACGCGAACGATCCGAAGGAGACACCGTGGTCTTAAGGAGAGAAAGACACTTATTCAAACGATCGTCATAAACAAACCAAGTATCCATTTCCTCACTCACCAATTTATCGCTGTCCACGAATTCACCTGCGCTATCCCAAATTTCATTTAAAACCTCTTTATTCACTTTGTCAAGTTTTTCTTTAAGGTCCAACAATACATTCATATGCTCCTTAGCATCGCTTACAGACATCGAAGAAATAACATTTTCTATCAAATTACACTTCTTGGTAACTTGCTGCCTTAGGGCTGCACGAAAACTACGCGAAATACTCTTTGGCGGCATCTTGCGAAAATTTAAATGAACTCAAATTTAAAATTAAATATGATATAGGGTGGAAATATAATGACTGCCGTACTCTGGAACGTAACCTGCTCAAGGAATCTCAACAAAAAAATACTCAAGGCAATGGACCTCGCAACCAATCCCATCCTCGTCGCCATTTTCGAAAAGCAGTTACACAAAGAGCAATATAACATAAAGGTAAAGCAAAATATAAGTTATAAAATTATTTTAATTTAATTTACAAAATAAACTGAAAAAACTAGACAATTGACAATAAGAATATGACTGGCGAATAGGATGATCCTGGTCGAGTTGCAAAACCTTTGAAAACTTAGCGTGGACGTTCTCGTTCTATCCGTCAGAGAACCTGCATTCGGTCCGCACTATTGCGCCCTTATTTTCCGAAACATCATAAGGATCTGTAACCCATTACACGTAACATATAAAACTTGAAATGCAACGAAGGGGCTACAAACATGAATGTGCATATATGTGCTTGGTCTTGAAAAAAATCTTGTACGTTAAGTGAACTATACGGAAATATAAAACTTCATATCAATAAATTTATCTAAATTACTCCTTACAGTGTCCTTAACGTTCAAAAATGTAATTAAATTTAAGTGATGACTGCATGAATGACAAAATTTAACGTAATATAAGACCCTTCCGACTTTATTATATATATATATGGGTTTGGTTGCTAGACACTAGTTACACTAATAACGTAACTATTGTTAAAAGTTTGCAAAGCAAATGCACCGTACATATTGCAAACCTTACCTCAACAAATAGCCAGTCATTTAGGTCCATAATAAAGCAGTGACGAAGTTATTGGTGATGATGGAAGCCTTCTGTAGAGCTCTTGAGTAGTAGGTGTTCAAGTCGATGACATTCATCCGTGAGAAATTACGACCAGAGCCACGGTCCTCAAATTAATTTGTGACAGCCATTGCTTCTTAGCTGTAATAATTTTTCAAATCCGGAGAAGACTGATCTGGTCCTGTAGCTTACGCTGAGCTCTCCGTACTGCTCTCTTCAGGTCGCTCGCTGCCGACAACGGTTTCTAAGCCTGGTGTTAGGTGGCGAACAACCTGGCAAACTTAAATATATGGTTCAGGATGGCTCGTTACTTTTAATTGTCCTAAGAGGTATTTAGGGATGCAAATAAAAAATGCATTTGCTTTTAATATAAAAAATATAGCATTCCTGAGCAAACATTAACATAAAAACCACAACCAAACTCAATACATATATATGTAAAAAAACAAAATGCGCACAAGTGTGCATTTTTCTAACAATACTATATATATATATATATATATATATATATATATATATATATATATATATATATATAATACTTATATATATATAGTATATATATAGATAGATATAGATATAGATATATATATATATATATTATATATATATATATATATATATGCACACACACATATCTATATATATATATATATATATATATATATATATATATATATATATATATATATATATATATATATATATATTATATATATATACATATAATATATATAGA
Organism: Macrobrachium nipponense; assembly: GCF_015104395.2. Taxonomy (NCBI): domain Eukaryota; kingdom Metazoa; phylum Arthropoda; class Malacostraca; order Decapoda; family Palaemonidae; genus Macrobrachium; species Macrobrachium nipponense. The sequence goes on along the minus strand of NC_087213.1, from coordinate 81,282,892 downwards.
TATAGATATAGATATATATATATTCATATAAATATATTATATATATATATATATATATATATATATATATAATATATATATATATATATATATATATATATATATGGTATATATTATATCTATATCTATATCTATATCTATATATATATATATATATATATATATATATATATATATATATTATATATATTTATATATATATAAATATATATATATATATATATATATATACACATAAATATATATTTGTGTTTTGTGTATGTACGTATAAATGTATACAATTATGTGGTGTATGTCGAGCCAAAGGAGAAAGAGAGAGAGGATAAAGCCGAATTACCTTCGCTGTATGTGACTCTCTGGTATGCAATAACAAACAGAGCGCGACCCAGTGCATTGCATCACCGACTTTCCGACAGAGTATCGACAGCGAAAGATAAAACCGAAAGAAAAACGAAAAACAAAGAGTCAAAGCCTTTCATTGCTGGTTTATTCGGCTTAGCAACATAATTTTTTTTAGTTTTTAGTTTTCATTCATTACGTGTTACATAAAAAGTTAAGAACTTAATATTTCCGAGCAACTTCAGTATTCATCAATACACCACACCAGTAACTGAACAATTATCCTCTAACTACTGGATTAAAAATGAACCGGGTGCAGAAAACTAGTAAAACATCATTTAACTCGTATATATTTACAACGAATGTTCATCAGCAAAGCGTCGACTATCTTTGCACTACGATATTGCAGTCACTCTGCCGCCTCCTGGATATAATCACTCACAATATCCATACATTCTCATGAAGCACGCTGAGAAAATGGAAAACCAGGAAGTGGAGAGCGGTAAATAATAAAAACATTCTAATACATACAAGTCACAGTAAATACATAAATTAGTATGTAACATACGCACACACCATACAAACACACAGAGAGAGAGAGTGAGAGAGAGAGAGAGAGAGAGAGGAGAGAGGAGTGAGAGAGAGAGAGAGGAGAGAGAGAGATATATATATATATATATATATATATATATATATATATATATATATATATATATATATATATATATATTATATATATATATCTGTGTGTGTGTGTGTGCGTGTGTGTGTGTGTCAGGAGACAGATAATTAAATTTTGCATCTGCTATGACACAGCGGCTTCAAGTACCGACATACCAACTCTCTTTCCACATGAGCATTCCGCAACTGAAAGGAGGTTCTTCAATTCCATCGCCTCCATATTAACAAGCAATGACTTTCCCCAAACTTCTTCCCTTCCCAAAATTGTCAAATGATAACATTTCCCCACCACAGAGTTTAAGAAGTTCTCGAGACGTGAGTTATTTTTCATCCTCAAATTTTTTATCATTTTTACCCTATATTTATTAAAGCTCAAAAGCAACTCTTTTCATCAGTTTCCAGCTTTTTTCTCTCTGGAATTCAGGCTGAGCATCCCCTATTTTGAGTTCGTGAGGGAGAGTTCGCTAAAGAATCAGTCCAAACATTTTAACTCTCCCTTCCAAAGACTCTTCTTTTCCAAACATTCTG
>NC_087213.1:81272653-81275153 GCF_015104395.2 Macrobrachium nipponense | reverse complement strand
TATATATATATATATATATATATATATATATATATATATATATATATATATATATATATATATGTGTGTGTGTGTGTGTGTGTGTGTGTGTATAGATAGGTGCACGCATTCATATGCATGTCTCAGTGATCAGGATTAAAAACGATTGCTAATCGAAACATATGGTTTGGTTTTGTAAATATTTTTTACATACATACACATAATGTGTACGAATAAGTATATGTATGTATATGTATGTATATATATATATAGATGTATATATAGATGTATATATATATATATATATATATATATATATATATATATATATATATATATATATGTATATATATATATATATATATATATATATATATATATTATATATATATATATATATATATATATATATATATATATATATATATATATATATATATATATATATATATATATATATATATATATATATATATATATATATATATATATATATATATAAGGTGATGCCACGGAGGAAAATGGAAAGACGAGAATTGCCAAGATCTACTTAAGGCACAACTGATCATAACAGAGCAAGAACATAGTACAATTAAGTTTAGTAACCAAACTGACATTACAAGATTAGCATAAGGTCCAATTCACTCTACGGAAACGTAAAAACGCCCCTGGGCAAGATTAGAGATTTAAGGCAGCCACCTAAACGTGGTCAACAGATGATTTAGTCAAATAACAATTGAAAACCAATACATTTTGTATTAGTTAACATGAAATTTACAAAAATGTTCAAACAATGAGTGGAAACGCAAATAGTATACATATATAACGAGCATGAGAGAGAGAGAGAGAGAGAGAGAGAGAGAGAGAGAGAGAGAGAGAGAGAGAGATAATAACTATAAACATGTGGGACTAATCAATTAGTAGTTAATTCATTTATTTTAAGGTCCTTCATAAACATTTTTCAAATATATGGGTCCAAATGGTATAATGCTAGACTAAAATTTAGGCAGTTTTTATTAGAGATTTGTATAATTGTTGATTCCAGTAAATTTCTTGAAACATAGTCATTAGACCTAGCGATTACAGAGCTCTCGACCCAATTTATACAATGAGATTTTTCGCTCAGATGGATAAAAAGTGCAGTTGAAGTCTGGACTGTTCTAACTGAATACATACGATGCTTAATATGTACACATAAATTTTTACATGACTGACAGACGTAAAAATACGGACAATCCTCACGAGGAATTTTATAAATGATGTTGCTATTTGTTGCAGGACTATTCTTAATTAGCATATCTTTAATGGTATTGTGACAAGAGAACACAACATTAACATTAAAGTATTTAAATATTGATTTTATGGTTTCAAATCCACGAAAGTAAGGCAAGATAAGCACATTTTTAGGGGTTTCTTTTTCATTACAAACACTATAAAATTTTTTGTGAGCTTTTTAATAACATAAATCAATTATATGAGGTGGGTAGCATAGATCATTTCCTATCTTTTTTATGTATTCTATTTCTTAGTCAAGATATATTGGACTCGTGATCTGCTAAGTACGAAAGAACATAGAAGAAAAAATTGAAATTTTAATATTAAGATGGTGGCCAGAATAAAGATGTTCATATGTTAAATTATTTGTGGGTTTCTTATCAATACTGAATTTGCATTAGAAAGATTCCCTAAGTATTAATACATCTAGGAAAAGGATGACATTGTTATTTTAAATTTCAACTGTGAATTTTATGGATGGCCCTAAATTGTTCAATTTAGACAATAAATCATTTACATCGATACCAACAAGTAAGATTACTAAGATGTCATCTACATATCTGAACCATTTTAAGGGGACAAGTGTGATATTCGGGAGGTGTTGTCTTTCAAAAAATTCCATATATAAGTTTGAAAGGAGAGGTGATAAAGGGTTACCCACGGCCATACCAATATTTGTTGGTAATATTCTCCATTAAAAATAAATCTGCAGTCACAAATACACAACTTAATCGATAAAATTATGTGACTAACGGACATAGGTAATTCATGCAATCCAAGTTCATTACTTAAATAATCTAGCACAGAGTCAATAGGGACTTTTGTAAACAAGGAACATACATCAAAACTGACAAAGATATCATTAGGGTTTAATACAATGTTATTTAATTTTTCCACAAGATCAAGAGATCCGGATGTAGCGAGGATGACAATTTAGTAATATATTTAGATAGTTTATAAGCAATTGATCCTATAGTACTAATAATTGGCCGCATAGGTTTGTTTTCCTTATGAGTTTTAACTAGGCCATATAAATAAGGTAATGAGGGACGCTTTACAGTTAATTTACACAACAGTTCTTTTTTATCTTTAAGAATTTGTTTCATGGTGATATTAAGGTTTTTTTATTATTTGGTCCAACAGATTTTTTGTGTTTTTTGTAAGTAGTTTCATCTTCTAATAAAGTATGCATGCGTGTTATGCAGTCAATTTTGTCCAGAACTACTATACTATTGGATTTATCGGC
>NC_087213.1:81257653-81267653 GCF_015104395.2 Macrobrachium nipponense | reverse complement strand
GACAAAAAGAATAACAGAATGGGTCCCTAGAGATTGCAAACGGAGGGGGAAGGAAGAGAAGGTGATGGATTGACGAGCTAAGAAAATTTGCGGGTATAGACTGGAATAGAATAACATAAACAGACGGGAGTGGAAGGACATGTCTGAGGTCTTTGTACTGAAGTGACTAGCAACAGATGATGACGATGATGGTGATGATATATATACATAATATGTGTGTTTAAGTGTGGCTTTTGTCGAGCAGAAGTGATCTCACCCCTAGGCATAATTTTTAAAAGAGCTTCCTTAAAATGAAGTTTTACCAGGGATGGAACATTCTTTGCTCAGATGGTTAACAAAGATCATTGCAATCCAACCATGATCTTTCCGGAGACATTGTGATAGTTTAGGAAATTAATATAAGACGCAGCGCAAGTTGGTTTCCTATACACTATAAAAGCAGTATATATGTTTATTACATCTAGTAACAGCAATTTTCTGTCCTTTTCCTTTTCTGTTTTAAACAGTATGGTCGGAACTAACAAATTTCGTCTATTAAAAAATTAATTGAAATCTCCCCAGCTATTGTCCGAGAATGTGAAAATTCATCTATGTATCTAAGACAGATCATATTGCTGGGTTTGATAGACGACAAGATTTCCATTATGAAATATTCCATGTACAGGTTTGCTAGAGGGGGGGATAGGGGACTGTCATGCTAAATCTAATTAAAAAAAATTATTGTTAAAAGAAAACACGTTGTTTGTTCCTGCTGAATGCTATTTAAGCCTAAATTTCTGTATTAAACAAGCTCCTACCCACTCTTGACTGGCATCCGTCACTAACGTGAACAGTAAAGAAAAATCAGGAAACCTCAATGCTGGAGGACTTATCAAAACCTCTTTGACTTTCTGAAAGGCTACCTGCTGATACTCACCCCATGAAAATTGTACATCATCTCTCAATTCATCCATCAAAGGTACCGACGATGTAAAAAACCCCTTCACAAACCTACGGAAAAAACCGCAATTTCCAATGAACAAGCGAGTGTTTTTCTAACTTTATGGTGTAGGAGAATCAGAACTGGCCTAGACCCCGTCGTCATTCACTCAAAAACCTTCGTTCGAAAAGACTTGACCTAGATATACAATATTCTTCTTCAAGAAGTCACACTTAGCAAGTTCACTTTCAGACCTGCCATTCTAAGCCTCCTGAGAATTTCCTTCAGCACTTCTAGCCCCAAAATCCACACATACACGAATAGAGCCATCCTTCTTAGGTACTGCTAACCACTGGAAATACAATGGTGACGAACTAGTCCTAAAGTATACCTTCCTCCTCCCACTTGTTACCCTCTTGCTTAGCCTGCTTTGTCCCTCCTTCCAAATACACTCTTTGTTCTAACACATTAGTTAACCCCAATTTATCATCCTTCAAAGCAATAACATCTAAGTATTCAGCTAAAACTTCACATAGCCCTTATATATATTCTTTATAGTCTGCCATAACCAAATGATTCCCGAATATCTCCCTTTTAACCTCCATTTCAGCCTCCAAAAAGCCATATTGCTCACATATTAATGTCACTGATTCCGTTTCATCACTCCATTCTTCTAAATCTACAACATAAGTGTTCCTCTGATACATCTTAACTGAATGATTGTAGTTTAATGATTCCACCAATGTAATCCCTTTATTTAATACCTTATTTATTGAAACTAACCTCCACTCCTTCAAGTTTCTCACTTTTATATCTCTCACCTTAACTTTCACCAGACCAACCATACCTGGTTCTAAAATTAGATCCTCCATTAAAACACCTTTATATATTCTCTTCCCTTCACCATTGATCATCACCCACAATTTCCTCATGATCCCCCATAATAGATATCTTCCTCTCCATTTCCCCAACACCCACATACCAATTGCTATACCTCCTTCACCAGGATATATAAAAAGCCTATTCTTTCTAAATGCAAGATATCCAGTTAAGTTCTGTTTCCCCAGGCAACTCCCATCACTACCAAAATTGGTTCCTTTATTAACTGGTCCCCGGCGAAAAACAGATATCTGCTGTACCCATAACATCCAGTTTATGAGCCTGGACATTGTATGCTTTCTCCTGTGAATATTCTAGCCGGTATTGAGAAAACATCAGTTGATTGATGAAATTAGTAGTCTACTAAACTGACTGATGCACCCGTATCTACAAAAATCAAAATACTAGAACCATTTATGGCTTCCTTCACCACAGGCTTTAGTTCCCCTGTATCTCCCAAAATCCTTATATGATATGGACATCCTATCCTCTCCTTTTGGTTATTCTGTCCTCCAAAAATTCTGTCTATTTTTAGACTTCTTTGGATGTCCCTCCTGAACAGCTTTCTTATAACAACTCACAAAACTCAGACTCCTCAGTCTATCAATACTCTTTTTTGGGTAACAGACAGAACTTCCAATTACGTGTAGAATTCTTACACAAGCCACAATATTTAAATTGGCAATACTTTTTCGTATGCCCCTGGTCATTGCAATTGAGGCAATGAAACTCCACTTTGGCACAAAAACCACTGGAAACAAAGCCTAAATCTCCTTGCGGATAGTTCCTTTGACCACCCATTGTGGTTTCCGGACCCCCATTGAAGAATGTGCTATTAACTGTTGGGCAATTTGGTATGTGCATTTTGACTTGGGCAAAAATAAAAGATTCGTCAGCCGTAGGCAGCCTACCGGACCATCAAAACTACTCACAATTGCATCCAGAACATCATTCAAAAGCCGGGAGTAAATTAGCAACTTTTAAAAACTACTCCACACCCCAGTAAAAACTCTCCCCTAGTGTAACACATATAATATTAAAACTTGCACAATGTCCTGTAACACAAAGAAAAAAATATCCTCTTAACCCGCAATTATTCACAAAACTCCACAGGAGCAAATCACTTTTTATATCTGCACACAAACAGCTGAGTGCTGCATCACACAAAATTTCAAGCTTAACCCACAGAAACCCACACAAGAAAAAAAGAAAAAGAAGAACAAATCACAGTAGGTAAAATCCCCATTCAATATCACCCTTGCTAATTGTTTCCCGTGTAATAAAGGCTGATGCCACATCCAAGGCGTCACCCTCTGTATCCAAGTAGAGATTAAGGTGATATGCTAAAGTAGGCAAACCGCCCATTACATCCTACACACAGCACAAGTAAAAATAACTCGATAATAAAAAAAAAGGAAAAGACAAACCCTGAATAAAGTTACTTATAAGTAACCTATTCCACCCCCATAAAAATTCAATGAGAGAAAAACGAAAGACAGGAGAGAGAAAATGATATTTTAAACAAACCGAAATGAAAACTCAAAAGAAAAACACTGGTTTTTCCCTTCACTGAGATCCCAGCATCGCCGTTACCACTCCAACACTCATGAAATTGAAACCACATTTCAATTAGAAATTCACTAAGATACTCACTGAGGAAGACTAGATATCGCTCACTGTAGCTGGTTGTCTCCCGGGATAAAAAAATACAAGCTCAAGCAATATGCCCCTCAACCACGAATACCAACCCCTCCAGGTAACGGCCTATTAAAAAAAATGTACACATACCTAACTCAAAATGTCTGTCTCATTCATACTTTCTCTTTGGCGTGCTGCCACCAATCTGTTGTAAGGTGGGAGACCCATACAATTTTTTAAAACTCTCTCAAAAAACATCTTAGCAAACCACAAAATTATAAATGGGATTTTCCTTAATTTCAACCCCACAATTCTATTTAGTTGCTATTGTGATTGTTATGACCCTTGTTAGGCCGTGGTGCAGGTTTGTCTGCACTAAAGGATGTACACTCAAGTGTTGTTACAGAGTATTCAGCAAAAGATGGTCAATGGAGACGAAAACACTCAGGAAAACTTAACAATATTTATTAACAAACAAAAATAATCAAAGTCAACCTTGTGACTGCCAAGGACAAACTCAAGTCCTTAAATAATCCCTTGGGATTCCTAACTACTAAAAACTAAGCCCTAAACAGAGATAATAGAGAGAAACACATGAATGCAAATGCATCAAAATATACAATATAACTGGCCAGATCAAAATGAATAAAATAACCAATACATATAACTAAATAGATTGGGAAGGAAGGCGAAGAGTAACAGGGAGAAAACACTTAATCTCCTACCTATGTTTATAATCTAAACTTATTATACAAACAATAATATAAAAGCCACGAGGCTGTTAACATCATCAGAGTTTATAATTATAACAAAACAAACAAAAGGGGCAACAAATTCCAACTGTCTCAACAGTTCATTATAAGATATAACTATATAAATAATAATAACAAAAAAAATATCTCCTCACACTCAGAAGGGGAGTCCGTGATCCCAGACTAATAATAAATGTCTTGCCTTACAGTAGGCCGTGATCCCAATAATTCCAGAACTCTTCTAACAGGAGAGCACAGAAGCACCAGGAAGGAGGAGTCGAGAGGTCCTGCACGACCATACAAAAAAGAACGCTTACCTGGGATCTGTCTCCCTACTTGACTTCTGACGGGCATCAAGGCCCCCACAGCTGCAATAAGTTCCAAGGCGTCCTGGAAAAGCAAATGCTCCTAACACCTCAGGAAAAATCTTCCGCTGAGGTGGCAGCAAGATAAGGCCACAGGTGGCACAAATCACCTGCAATACAAGCAGGACGCAACACCGCAGGTGGCCAGAAGCGTACCTGCGAAGGACAGCACTCAAAATACGTCGAGTACAGCGTACACAACACCGCAGGTGGCCAGATGTGTACCTGTGAAGGACAGCTCAAAATAATCCCAAAAGCGTTGATAAAATATTGTAAGTGCGGCAGCTGCAGATAAAAAAAGGGACAGCCTCTGTAGAAAGCCCGAACTGTCTGCCCAAACACTCGCTCTGTCTCTTCTCACCTCCCTAACCGAGGACTCCAGTCACCTACCCAAACGTAAACAAAAAAGATATGAGTGTTAAAAGGGTAATTCAAAAACTTTAACGAGCGGGGAGGAGGCGCAAAATCACCACACTACAACTTAACTTTCGTAATATATACAATACAAATTTCCTTAAAAATAAATACTTAAATACTAAATGCCTTAATATTAAATGTTAACAAAATCACAAGGTTGACTAAAAATTGAAAAATTACGTTACATATGATAGTGATTATTTGTCCTAAGCCACAGTTCCTCTTAAAGGTACCACTTCCCATAATAGCTACGTTACAGGCATGTCTGTGCAAATGCATGACTATCCCAATTTACCCATGGTTGCATTGAAACATCTGCCAAGGAAGGAATACCCTTCATTATAATAACATCAAAAAGGTCTGTGTTACTATCACAACATCACGAACACATGTCAAAGCACGAATAATAAAAGTGCAATAAAGGATAAATCACTAAAACAGTAATGATTATGGTGGTCCACCTTAGTGTCAATTAAAGTATTTCAACTCTCACCTTTCAGCAAGGAATCAGAGCTTGGAATTTCCATTGTCTAACTTCCACCATTTCTTTCACAGCAATGGAATACATTTCACAGAAGGACTTCACACCTAGCGTTTCCCACCCCCACAATGCACTAACTAATACAAGCTTCCATTTAACACACCCAAAAATCTGCTTAGAACGTAACAGAGATGGAAACTTCCACCTGAACAGAAGTTGCTAAAGATGTACTCACAGGTGACTGTACAGCAGGTGCTGAATTAGCAGAGAATGTGCCAGATCGCGCTTAAGCAGCACCGAGTAACGCCAAGGTAACACTGAGACAAGTGCTTAATTAACAAACACCCAAGTTACCTGTCTACCACGTGCAAAACGGCTGAACATTTCAAAAGTTCGTAAGTTGCACAAACCTCTGCACTCATTTGACATATACTATATGATATCTGTGAGAATTACTTTGTGTTAGATTTTGTTCCTTTTCTTAATGAATGGATAAACAAGCGTGCTAAATATGCATGAATGTATATGCGATTTTCTTTGTATGCGCTTGTTCGCTTTAGTTGCACTGGGCAATTTCGCATTAAGGCATGTGTATTCTGCATAGTGGTTAGGAGGATTTCATCGGAAGCAAAATTATTTAAGGTCTTGCAGGGTTTCAGAATATCTTATTAAAAGAAGTATATGGTAATTAATTTCCAAGTCTTCCTAATTAGCGAGGACCATAGACGTTATCGTAGTCTTACAAAACTTGAATTCAATTATGGGAAGGGAAATGATTTTTGTGATGCCATGAAGAACCTTAGACCTCTTTCTCATAATCTTTGGATGAAATTTATTCAGAGAGTTGGGTAGTTTGGGCAGTTGAGATTCCCTCTCTCCAACTGTTTTGCCTCTGTGATTGTTGTCTTTACAGCTGTTTGTCATCTCATTGCCGCTGAATCATCTCACGTGCTGGATTTAGTTGCTTTAAGAAGGGCGCCGATTATCCAACCATTGGTCTGCAAACTGATTGCACCATAGTCTCAATGCCAGTCTTTTTATGTCTATTTATTATTATCATTTTATATTAGTTTATATATATATATATATATATATATATATATATATATATATATATATAAATATATATATATATATATATATATATATATATATATATATATATATATATATATAGAGTTATGTCACATTATTGTGATTCATATACATACGTCGAGCTACAAATGTTATTTAATATCTCATTCGCTCTACCTCGGAATAAATATATTTTCATATATGATTAACCGAGGGGGAATTTTTAGTCGATAAGAGATTTGTCGGCTCGCACCCGTGAACCGACAAATCTCTTATAGACTAAAAAATTCCCCTTCGGTTAACATATATAAAAATATACTAATTCCGAGGTAGAACGAATTAGATGTTAAAGGACATTTGTAGCTAGATGTGTATATATATATATATATATATATATAATATATATATATATATATTGTTATATATATATAGAACTTCAGTGATTATGAATAAATTCGGCTACTAAACTGGGATGCAAGGGAAACTTAATTCACTAAAGGGGATCAGAAGAAACTATACAGGAGCTAACAATAGAACCTCATGGCAATACAGGTGATAATCTCAAAAGCAAAGTGCCACAATACTGCAGGTATGTACATTAACTTCATTGGATTAAACTCTTTCAGGAAAAGGGGAATAGGATGCATGTAAGGATTAGTACAAAAGAGAAATGTTGAACACTCTTCACATCATGGTCAGGGAATACTTGAATGAATATGGTACTGGCAGTGGCAAAGGGTGGCACTGTTGACCTATAAGGTGACACACACAATAGGCACTCACAATCAGATCTGCAATGCAGGAGAATGTTGTAACATACAAGTGGAATTATGAGTAAAGCAAATTTGGAATACACTAAGCTAAAGGAATATTTAAGCAAGCGAGTCGTTAATAGTCAGCACTGCGCTGAAATTGTACCATAACATTGTGAATTTAACCAAAGGTTAAATTCACAAAAATCTCTGAGGGAGATTGCAAGGGTATGGAATCAGAGAATAGGAGATTAGGTGGGAAATAAGTACAAGCAATGTTGAGGCCGGAATACAACTTCTGACCACAATACCTTTGTCCGTGGACAAACGTGAGTAGAGTAGAGCCTATCTGTTGTTGAAGGGAACATCAGTGGAAGCAGCACTGCAAACAGTCACTAAGGAGGGAATGAGGTGAGAAATGAAGGGCATGTCTGGGCTTCATGATCATCAGTGCGGAGCTCCAGGACAGTTGCGAAGGGAGCCAACCTTCATAGGGACAGCATCACAGGGGAGCATCAAGGACAGACTCTCATGAAGTATTCTTATTTAGCTAACTAGCGACGTGTTGGTTGATGTCATCTCTATATATACCACGAGATGACCAACGGTTTCTTGTCTTGTTTTGATCATAGACAGCTGTCCTATTGTCTCGTGCTCCTTTGGGGCTGCTAATCCACTCAGGTAGCTGAAAAGGAAATTGTAGGTGGCCAGCATAATAGTTTGAAAGAAGGGGTTCACAATGGCAAAGTCATTAACACTTGCGAAGCAAGGGCAAAAGAGGTGAAGGGGTCAGGTAGCAATGAGGTGGAGTTCATAGTTGGTAGGAGGGCGTGAATCTATCCTTAGCGATTTTTGCTAATGATTTCGGAGCGCTTCTCAAAAGACATTATGCTTGGGGTCACACATTCACGTATCACGACGGCGTATGCCCACGTATGTGGATCGTGGGCATCATCGCGGTGAAATGACCTTGAACAGCTGGTAAACAGGACACAGGCTAATGGACGTAAAGCCAGCACCATAAATTGCGCCGCAAATGTACGCGCAAAGAAAGCAAGGTCGGACGTCTACCCGGAACTTACGCCGATAGTGTGATGTTCTATGTACGTCAACTTCACGTCGTGACCACGCCCACCGTTGCGGGGCTGTCAGGTACAAAATGGCCGGCCTGTAAACAGAGCAGACTGTAAAGTGATGGAACATGTAGGAGAGAATGTAAAAATATTGCATTCTGAAAATCCAGGTTGTAAATTCACTTTGATAGAATTCTGCATGTACTGTAAAATATCGTATGTTTTCTACAAATAAAAGAAAAAAATAAGTCAGACATTATAAGATACATACCATTGTCAGTCCTAACATCTTGGGCTTCTTCTGACGGACGATATGGGGCTTGAGGAAGTAGAATACATTCAATATCCACTTCTCCCTGTCCTTCAGTCGTCTTCCGTGCCGCTGTCATCACTCTATATCTCATCTAACTCCGACTCTGTAGGTGGAAGATGACATTTCCTCGACCTGAGTGTCTGCAGGAGTGGCTGTAGGAGTCTTCTCCGGGCTGAAAGAAGGTCCTGCAAGATGTGACGTTGATGGTCCCTTCCTTGGTCGGTTTAGGAGGTTCGGCATCTTGAAGGGCTTTGTGGAGAGTACTTAGAGGAAACTGCTGGTCTCGGGAGATGGAAACAACAGCTGACCTGAGGGTTGTTGTTGTTGCTGTATTAAGCCAACACTTCTTGTTGGCACGGGCCTTTCCTTTGTTCGGCCTGTAGCCCTGAGGGTGCTGACCTGACCTTTTATACCACGCTACAGCGGCGGAAAGAAAATAACGACGGCGAAGAATGCTGGTGACCCCAGCGCCTACCCCGCAACAGTCACCGTGGGTCCCACGTGCAATACCTGCAGCTATGTCAGGTGACATTTGGCGTGACCACCCACGACTTGTTTTGAACATTTCAAAACTGGAGCGGGCTATGGCGCCCTAGTGGGCGGAGCTTAGAGCCCGGACGACCCGTCGCCGTACGTCTACGATTTTACATATGTTTTACGTTACATTTACGGTTTACTGACGTAAGCTGTTGCCAACTACCAATTTCTGCTCGTGTGGGCGTGCATGTGTTGATACGTGAATGTGTGACCTTAGCATTAGGGTTGGATCATGAATTACTTCCTTAGGCTTGTGGGGAAATCCTAAAATGACCTTTTGGTCATGCATCCTAATTACTTGCTTCTCAGCTCTTGTGAGAAAAACAAGGCGATGAAAGGAACTGTTTCTGAAAACATCAAGGGGCTTGCCCTAAGCAATTCTTTATTCCTTCATTTTTTTGTTTCACTCCTTGTTTAAAATTAAGAAGCATACATAAACTATGAAGAGGGAATTTTTGTAACATATGATATATATATATATATATAATATATATATATATATAGTATATTATATATTATATATATATATACACACAGTTTAATTGTAAAGTGTCATAAAATTTATATATAGTACGTCGATTCTTCATTGGTTTAACATGTACTCTCTTTCCATATCCACTTTATTCATCTTTTTCGTATGATGCATAAAAGAATTATATAACAGTGTATGCCTGTTATGAACAATATATCCTATCTGTTTTTAAAATTAAAGGCACTTTTGTTTCAAGGTTTGGGCTTTGTTTCAGAGTTTCTGTGTGAAACCTCAGATGTCCCACTAGCTTCCTTGATTTACGAGACCC
>NC_087213.1:81225528-81257153 GCF_015104395.2 Macrobrachium nipponense | reverse complement strand
CTTTTCCAAACATTCTGCAGAGATAAGGATTCATTCCTCCCTTCTATTCCTTAATATTCTTACCCCATTAAAACCTTGCCCCCAAAATCTACATGAATAAACAACTTCCATTCTCTCACTCCCTATCTAGATAAATTTTTACAGAAAAGCTTCCAGGCTGTTATTTACACGTCTTTCCTCAAGCTGGGGTTCATTTTCAAGTTTTCTAGTTTAAAACAATTTTAAACTCTTGCGCAAGATTATGAATCTCCCTTTTACCATCACCAATGAATATTCCACTTCCTACCCATACTCTTAATCACAAAAACTTCTCTCATAAAAATTACCTTCTATACCATAAATATGTTGAATGTATTTTTCCTTTGATTTTCACGTTTCCCATAACTGCTTCAAAACAAACATAGTCCTTCCTCGTCTCCACCTACTCTTCTATTTTCCTATCGTTTCTTTCTTCATCAAAATCTCGCCTGGCTTACCTTTCCAGGTACACACAGTTATTTTCTGTACACAGAGTTCTTACAATCACTCCATCACCATTCAAGAACCTTTTCTTTATCCTACCACCTACCTCCTCCGTAAAATTTCCTAGTAATCGTAAATTAAACATACCACTTCAACCTCTGTATCATTCAAAGCTGTAACTAACCAATTGTTAATAACCAACAAATTTCACGGCACAAATTTCCACCAGCAATGTATTGCATATTGTTCAAAGAACAATCTCCCTTTTGCATCTCTTACTCTCGAATCCACTTGTGCTGCACCAGTTGTTCTCTGAGCGTTACTTTTCTACAGCTCAATTTTTTCTCCGTGCGAATGTTCACATGTTTACACCCACATACTACTTCCATTTTTACTCAACTATACCTTTCACTTTATTATCGCACCAGGCACTATTTTAATTCATTTTTCTAAGTGCCCAGCATATCCATAAAGAGCTCTCCTGCAAAATCAATAACCCTATCCTTGAATTTGCAGAACCATCATAAACTCCTTCCACTTCCGTATTTCTAAACTCGAACTATTTTTTTATCCGTCTTCTCCCTTTATGGTATTCTCGCGCCCTTTCTTGCATTTCTAACCACATTTAGAACTGCTCTCCAATCAAAACGAATTTTTTAATATTATTCCTCATGCTTCAACCGTGTGATGATCAGATCAAACAACAAACAGTAAATAATCAGATGTACACCAGCTACCCTTATTCGCCCTACCAACTAATTTGAAACTACGTACTCTAAAATCTGTTCACAAACACATACATATATGCACACATACATACATACATACACAGATGTATATATGTATGGAAGTTTGTATTTGTATGTATGTTTAGTTAGGAAGTCAGGAGAGTGTGGCGCTCAGACTTTCTTCAAGAAGTAAAGGTCTCATGAGAGAGTGAGGGTGATTATATTATATATTATATTTTATGTATATATATGTATATATATGTATATATGTATATATATATATATATATATATATATATATATATATATATATATATATATATATATATATATATATATAAATCACCCTCACTCTCTTTCTCATGAAGACCTTTACTTCTTGAAGAGAGTTTGAGCGCCACACTCTCCTGACTTCCTAACTAAACTGCAATCGCCACTTTCTCTCGACTGTTCAGGAAAACGTTTAAAACAAATTGCACGCGAAGTCTCCGAAACAAGTTTCTCTAACTTTTCCATTTTACTTCTGAGTGTCTACAACGGAGAAGAATGACGGAAGAGAGAAAAAAATAAAAAAAATTAAGAGAAAGGATTTCGATCCCAGTCCAGAGTAAGGTTCGCTGACGGTAAATAAAATTTTCAAATTTTCATAAGTAATGTCAGTCACATAATCAAATGGTTGTAGCTCCTGGTTAATACATAAAACTAGGGTTTTAAAATAATCTTATACACTTTGGATTTGAATAACTAGTACTATTTACATTCATATTCACTATTCAGTACAACATAAAAGCCTGGACAAAAATAAAAAAATTAGTGATGAATTATAATATGCATTAATATTGCACTTGTTAGCAACTGCTTCAAATATTTATCATGGTTTCCCCTCCAGTTCTGTTTGTCATGTAACTGTGATAGATTTCTTTGTCAGTAAAGATTTTTCCCTTGAATAATTTTCTCATGTCGATAAATTTCCAACTTCCTGTTCTCAGAATTCGAACAACTAGCAAGCTCCATTTAAACAAAACAAGTAGTAAAGAATGCATCGAAGTTTCTCCGGCGCAATCGAGTTTTCTTTACATCGTATAATGATGTATGAAACTCAGGTACGGCCCATGAACCTCTCAGCTCCAGCCCATGAAAGTTTCAGCCACGGCCAGGTGATGATGGCCTGTGCTGTTACGCACAATCATTGCTAACTTCAACCTTAAATAAAATAAAAACTACTGGGGCTAGATGGCTACAATTTGGTATGTTTGATGATTGGAGGGTGGATGATAAACATACCAATTTGCAGCCCTCTTGCTTCAGTAGATTTTAAGATCGGAGGGCGGACGGACAGACAAAATGCCACCCCCATAGTTTTCTTTTAAAGAAAACTAAAATCAAAATGTTAAAAGTGTTCCAAGAAAAATGAAAAATATGGGACTAGAGATAGCTGAGAGGCAGTTGCTAACAGGTAGCTACTGTTGCGAACTAAGGGGGACTGGAAGGGCTCTTTCTCTGTTAGCAAGAGTTCCACCAATCAGCTCTAGAGTTATTTTAGAGGGAGGAGTCTTTAGGAATGGTTGAAGTAACAAACGAATTCTGAACAGGTTATGACCCTGTAACTAAGATTACTGTTTCACTTTTAATACAAGTTTGTTTAGTAAGATTCCATTTAACTTTCTGCCATGGGCGTAATCATTACCACCCTGTCAATTATTATATATCAGTCATATCATTACACAATACTTAAAATGTATCAAAATTTTAGTTACCTTGATTGGCGAAAATCATGTACATCTTAACTGGATATTTTAACCTTATCACGTAAGTCAAGTGGTTATTTGTTTACAGTACCGGTTGCAGTGCGTTTCCTACAATTACAATAATAGGAAGCTATAAAGAGAAGCATCAGCACGTGATTGAATACACTCAAGAGTTGAGTTAAAGTGTTGGAAAGTGTCCAATACCCTAGCTTCTCTCTCTCTCTCTCTCTCTCTCTCTCTCTCTCTCTCATATTAGCTAATTAAAAGTGACACGATATCATGTTGAAATACATGATATCGTGTCCTGATATGTCATTAAGACCCTCTAATCTTGTCTAAACTAATTTTTTTCTTTCTTTTTTGTGTGGGGAGGGGAGATGGATTTAGTGTTGCTAAGCAGTCTTACAGGTTTTGAAATTCCAAAATGGGATTCAAACTGACAAGCTTCTTGCTCTTGCTGTACCGATGTCCTTACCCTGACTTTGCGCCTACTGAAATTAGTGGCAGTCAGGTGGGCTAGTTGAGACTGATGAGTGGACGAGAGGTCGATTTGCTCGTGAATATTATGTATGGCTAACGAAGAGCTCGACTTAAAAGATTTTCTTGTTTATCTGTAATGCTTGAGTGTTTTTATAATGTTTATCCTAAAGCTAATATAGCAGGCTACTGATGATTTCTTTAAAAAATTTTAAAAACAGAACCCTAAAAAATATCAAACTGTATTTCTCGAAAAAGCCCTTTCCACGGTGGACAGGTAAATGACTGAAGAGGTTGTTTCGCAATACAGACGTCCGTCTCTTTGTTATCCTCACAAGAATGATGATGATAATAGCGAAAGGAATTTTTGTATGTATGACATTGAAACTTTTCTTACAATTAATATTAGTATATATAAACCAGGTAGAATATGATGCGTATATCCACAACGTGTAATAATTGTTATTGTGATTAACGGCGTGCAGGGAATAACGTCTGAAGTGTAATTCAAGAGGGAGTACAAGCCCAACCAAGAATATATGAAACCTCTGAACATAAATAATTGTTATCATTGGCAAACGGATTAACTTTTCCATGTGGGAATGGTTAAAAGTCTACACCCAGTTTTGGAGTCCTTCTCCATTTTCTATTGCCCATTGTGGAATTTCTCTGTCCATGGTTGTGTTTCATTTTGATCCTTCAGCAACGTCCAGTCTATGTGTGTGTGTGTGTGTATGTGTGTGTGTGTGTGTGTGTCACTCTAACCATACCTAAGATTCCTCCCACTAAAACAACTCCACAACTGATTGGTGGAACTGATGGTTAGCTAACGGAGAAAGAGCCCTTCCCCCTTTGTAAACACTGTCACCATATAATTTTTCGAAGTTTCTCACCAAGACGTAACAAGTATACTTATTCGCGATTGTACCATATTAATTCGTATTACAGATTATCAGTGTTATGTTGTACCTATACTTCATTACTCTTCGTAAAAGAGCCATTTTTTACTATTTTTTATGTTAGACAATGAATAGTAAAAAAAATGTTAATGCTAGTTACTTTAATTAAACCTGTATAAAATCCAACACATAATTGTTGTACGAGAGATGTGGCATGTTATAAGAATATGATTAGCAAGAATGAAAAAGGGCAACAGGTAAGAGAATGAAGACCTGGCTTCATTTTACCAGTTTTACGAAATGAAGCGCGGTTTAAGCCACCTGCTTCTAAAAGATAATCGTTATTCTGTATTAGTACCTGTCAAATAACGAGTGGTAAGGTATGTCCATCTGGAAATGAATATATACAAGAGAATGATCAATTTGTCAGGTGTGAATAAATTAAAACCTGTTGAAATATTTGATGTAGGAAAGCAACCTAAAAGGTGGGGAAGAGCATATATTCCTTCTCTATCTTTTTTAAAAATCAAGAAAGTGCCTATGCCGCAAAAAGTTGTACTGCACGAAAGGTTCGTCGGCAATTCAACAGAAAAAAGTATGCGAGAGAGAGAGAGAGAGAGAAGGAGAGAGAGAGAAAAGTCACGTACATGGAACAACAAATATTACTTTCAAATTTGTATCAAAATAAGTTTTTCAAAGAACAGCAGTAGCGTACCTACCGGTGGTGCATCAGCGGTCATTTACATGAAAATAAAAACCATAACCATCAAATATGGAAGAAATAATGAATGGGAAAGCTTTAGTATAGACAGAGGGAAAAGAAATCCATTTTCCATCTCTCTCTCACAAATACACACAAGCAGGACATGAATTTGCGGTTGGTTGAGCAAGCATTTCTATAAGGGTCTTATTTGTTTCCAACAATTTTCCCCCAACAAAGCATCGACGTTCTCTGCATTATTCTTCACATTTGCATTCCTCCTCCGAAACACCCTTCTTATCGCTTTCTCCCCGTCTCCTCTCATCGCAATCCCTCGCCTGCATCCTCATTTTTCCCTCTTTCATCCAAATCCAACTTTATTTTTCTTCTCTCCCGACCTCTTCAAATTCAGTCATAAACTGTGAAGGGGAATCTTTGAAGGGGGTCTCGTTTTTTCTCCATCCCCGTCGCAAGTGTTCATAAAAAGATGAGACCGAGAGGATCATCTGTAGGAATTGGCCTTTTGCGACCCCTCCAATGCCATAAATTGGCCTTTTTGTGACCACTCGAATCCCCGGGACTGAATTCCGGTGTATCGGAAGACTCGCGTTAAACTCGTGAAAGAAACATCCAAAATAACTCGATCGTCGTCATAACTGCACCGTATTAAAAATGTCCCTTGTCCTTATAATTTCCGGCTATCATCGTGGAATGAGAGCCATGTATCAAATAAAGCAGTTCACTTTTCAATTTATACTGATCCCATTCAAATCCTCCCCTTCCGCTCCGTGAGTTCTGAGCAATGCCTTGGCGGCAGAGGACTATTTACTTTTAATTATAGGTCGGTGTAGCTTCTCCATATCATCTACCCTCCATATTAGTGTTTAAAGTTTCGCTCAAATCTTTTACCTTATCCACTTCTTCTAACGACCTCCACAAACCAAAAAACATTTCGTAGTGAACAGATATTGAACGTCCTCATCACCTCATGTGGTCGTTTCTGCTCTTTTAGTGCTTCCAGCATCATTTTACCCTGAATAATAATAATATAATAGTAAATATTATATATATATATATATATATATATTATATATATATATATATATATATATATTATATATATATATAATAATATATATATATCATATATATACAAACTTTT
This sequence comes from Macrobrachium nipponense, assembly GCF_015104395.2. NCBI lineage: Eukaryota > Metazoa > Arthropoda > Malacostraca > Decapoda > Palaemonidae > Macrobrachium > Macrobrachium nipponense. The sequence goes on along the minus strand of NC_087213.1, from coordinate 81,250,977 downwards.
CTCTTCTGCAAAATATTACAATTGATGTATTTCTGTCGCTCTCTTTCTCGATTTGTGTGGACATCGCGCACTGTTCAGCTCACCTCGATGTCCTCTACATGAACCCAAGCCCTTTTCATCAGGCCCTCCTCCTCTTTCTGGAAGACAGCTGTGAGGTTTCCCAGTAAAATTTGATAGCCTTCTTGAAACATCTCTCTTACTTTCAAATGAACTCTTCCCCAGAAATTGGCTTTTGTTTTAGTTTCATGCCTCGTGATTTTTCCCACAGACTTTATTGTATTTTGTACTGTATTATTGTATTAACGTTCCTGTCTGGTCATTCACAGACCTGAGTATAGGATTCAGTCCCGTGATGTTGGCTTTTGAGTAGGGTTCTACCAATCCTGTTGTCATAACGAATAATTCTCTAACAGCGATCATTTCTCTAACAGCGATCATGATCAAACTCCCGTATACTATCGTCTATCTTCTATTCTCTTCTGTAAACAGAGAACTATACGGTTCTTTACTCTTCTCTGCCAGTTGATGTTTCCTTCATCTATAATTTCTTATAACATAATGTTAAGAACTAAATGACTCCTTGCTCTTTTCAACGACACTTTTGCCTCTAATTCTGTCCTTCATTAGCCTAAGATTTCCTCCAGATAATCAATACACTCCGAATTCCTCTTACATTTGTGTGTGTGTGTGTGTGATTTTTCTCATACACTGAAATTAAAAAATCTCTGCGTTGGTTCGAGTCCTTCCGCTAAACAAAAACTTCATCTATTCCTTGGATGGATTAAAGACTTGTATCAAAAAGCCTATCCAAAATATTGCGTGGAAGTCAACAGATTTTTGTGGCTAATAAAAATACATACATGCTTACACATATACATATATATATATATATATATATATATATAGATATATATATTCTATATATATATATATATATCACTTCAGGAAAGCCGAAGAACCATTGATGTTTCTAAAAGAAGATTTATTCATTAAGAAACGTTTCGCACATGACTGTGCATCATCAGTCTGAAAAATTACAAAATAATAACATTAAAAATACTAAAAATACACAGGATTCTTAAAATGAAAATTAAAATACATTAGGAACACCAACCTCCAAAGACAACTATGCCAGATATAGTTGAGCAGAAGAGCAACCACCGTTTAACGATGGAACGAGTCTTTTGATATATAATGACTCTAAGGAAGGTAGTCAGATAATCTGCATCCTTAGAATACCCTAATGCGGAAAAGTGCTGCTTCTTGACCTCAATTTTACAATTGATAGCATGATTTTTTATGTTTGAATGTTCTGGTCTGCTCAATCTTTGCCCTGTTCTAAAACTTAACCCTAAGTGACTGCAATAACGCATCTGCAACAACCTTTTCGTTGATCCAATATAAGTACCAGGACATCCTGGGCATGTAAACTTATAGACCACATTGGATCTCATGAAGAGCTGCAGACGGTCCTTGAAGCCAAACAAGGAGCCAATTTTACCTTTGTTCTTTTTAAGTATCAGTGGCAGGCCACTCACTTTTTAGATTTTCTTAATCAGCAACACAGTAACATTAATTTTACTACGGATTTGGAGAAAGATAATTGTTTACTGTTTTTAGATGTTTTAATCACGAGAGTTAATTCTGTTTTTACTACTGCCGTTTAGAGAAAGAAAACTTATACAGTGCAAATAATTTCTACAGTGCTTGTCAAACCAGTTTTAAATTAAATACCATCTATACTTTAGTGTATAGGGCTCTTAGATACTCGTCCAGTTGGGCCATATTTTATAAGGAGATTGAATTTTTAACTACTTTCTTTCATCAAAATTCCTTTCCCAAGGATCTAGTTTTTAGAATCGTCAACCAACTTTTAACTAATTATTTTCATTCTGCCACACTTATGTATGACTCAATCCCTTATATTTTTAACTCCAAATTTTCACATAAACTGAAGCAAATTATTGAAACTGAAATACTGTGCATTAATTTAAAATTGATATCATATAATCCCAGTAAAATTGGCTCCTTGTTTGGCTTCAAGCCCTTCATGAGATCCAATGTGGTCTATAAGTTTACATGCCCACAGGATGTCACTTAAGGTTAAGTTTTAGAACAGGGCAAAGATTGAGCAGACCAGAACATTCAAATATAAAAATCATGCTATCAATTGTAAAATTGAGGTCAAGAAGCAGCACTTTTCCATATTAGGGTATTCTAAGGATGCAGATTATCTGACTACCTTAGAGTCATTATATATAAAAAGACTCGTTCCATCGTTAAACGGTGGTTGCTCTTCTGCTCAACTATATCTGGCATAGTTGTCTTTGGAGATTGGTGTTCCTTTTTTGGTCATTCTATCTTCTTCCGTTGTACCTGAAGGTTGGTGTAACAGCAGTTGTTTTTGCCTTGCTTCTTCTTTTTTATCTTTTAATGTATTTTAACTGTCATTTTAAGAATCCTGTGTATATTTAGTATTTTTAATGTTATTATTTTGTCATTTTTCAGACTGACGATGCACATAGTCATGTGCGAAACGTTTCTTAATGAATAAATCTTTCTTTAAGAACATCCATGTGTCTTCGGCTTTCCTGAAGTGATGTTTGAGGGTCATACTGTGAGAGTATATATATATATATATATATATATATATATATATATATATATATATATATATATATATTATATACGAAAGAAAATTTAAACACTAAAGGTGCTAGTATTTATGTCTTATTACCATGACATGTTCACAGCACTAATGATCTAATGATACACAGAAGCTAGGGCCTATATATATGGTGGTTATAAGTCCTAAAGGAATACAAAAAGGTCGGGATGTTACAGAACGGTCAACAGACTAAAAGCGAAACCTTTAAGGTAATCCAATAAAGAGTCAATGCGAACTTTAGTGAATAAGAAACACATCAAAATTTATTAACCGTGAATCTGGACTGATTGTAATTCAGTTGATTTTGTCAGTCAAATCTAAAGAATTAAAAAGATTCAATGGTTAATAAGTTTTGATGTTTGGAATACCTTAAAGATGAATTGCATAAACTTGATTTGCCACTAACATTTAGCCAGGTCATAGAATTAATAAGATTATGCATATGTGATTGTAAATTTATTTTCAACGGGGAATATTTTAAGCCAACTTTCGGCATGGCAATGGGAACCCCACTTTCGCCTGTTCTTTCAAATTTATATATGGAATTTTTTGAACGCCTGTACATCCCCAAGATTTTCCGTTTTCTTGTGGCATGGTACCGTTATGTTGATGATATTTTAGCCATCATACCCAAAGATTTGGATGTAAATATATTGGCTCAACTAAATGATCAAGTCCCTTCTATCAAATTTACACTTGAGTTAGAGAAAGATGATTGATTACCTTTTTTATGCGTTTTTATTCAAATTTAGTATTTATAAGAAAAAGACAAATAATTTGACATATGTACACTATTATTCAGGACATCATATTGTTCTAAGCTGTTCGTTCCTTCAGTGTAAATGTATTTATGTGACTTTCTAGCACTCCTAAAATGGCCCTGCATGGAGAGACGATGGTCAGAACAACCAAAAATCTATGGCTGAAGGCTGATATCACTGGAAGGAGGAATTTACATAAAACTCTGGACTTTAGTATAAATTAACTATATTTACATTGAAATTACATGTAGGTCCAGAAATTAATGGAAGGTGGTTGATTGCAGGTCCACCGGAAACACATGGCTGGGAAATGACCCAGACACAGAAGATATGAATTGAACAAAGCGGGTTAGTATTTAAATGCAAGCGCCATATCCAAGAGTTCCAATTTCCCTCCCACAACCAGACATGATATTTGTCTGCAAAGAGATTGCATTCTAGCATCAGTACTAAGGTGATGGACATGTGGGAAAACGTTACACATTACTTGCTCTTAGCATTGTATATCAAAGCTCACTCAAGGGGGGCATATAATGACCGGGAGTTTATACAGAAAGGAATGCTATATTGCTTAATCATTACTACCATCAAAAGGGGAATTAATCACAGCATTGAACCAGAATTGGAGAGTGAGAAGCTGAGCCAAGGAGGGGCAGGTGGGTGGGGGGAAAGTCGCCTTGGGAGAATGAAACGAAATACAGACAAGACGCATAAACGATTCACTGACTGCACTAGAAATTACTCTCACAGTGCCTGGAAATCCATGGTCTTGTTGTCTTCTCATTGCTGATTGATCTGTGCACTATGGATGGTAAAAGAACACGTATGGGATCCCCAGAAGAGCAGGGGAGCAAAATGGGGGAAGTGGTGTTCTGCAGGTGAGAGGTGTCTGAGCTGGGAATTCTCAGCCCAAGCTGCTTTGGCCTAGAGATGCTCCTCCCCATTCAGGACACCTGTGGAGGTTACTTCCAAGGCAGCCAATAGGAAGAGAGGTGTTTTAGAGAGAACGAAGGCTTTCAATTCATAAGGGCAACTCAAGAATATGTGAAATTCTTTATAAAGGGGTATTACTTTTACTTGGTTCTGGCTTAAAATCCCGAACAGTGTAAGTATAAAAATGTCAGTATTTTCATCGATGCTTCCTCGAGCCTTGCTAATAGTCAGTCCTGAGTTTTTAGATCAAAAATTCAAAAACATTAGAAAAATACGAACAGTTTTGTGCTAGCCATCCCATATCATGGATATTTGTTATAATAAAGCTATTAAGACCTTCTATGAAAAATTGGAAAGAAAAAAATAAGTGCCCTCAAACACCCTTTGTTTGCCACATTTTATTGGAAAAAAAAAAAGCATTCTTATAGAAATAGCCCCCTAAAAGATGGCAACATCATACACAAAATTGCATGTACGGATTGTGATTTATTTTACTTAGGTCAGACCAGCAAAGAATTGAACACCAGATTAAAACAACACAAATACTCAGTAAGAGCAGGTCAGACAAATTATGCTTTATTTTTACATTTAAGTGAAAAAGTCTGAAAGAATACATTGAACGCAAAGCCAAATATTTTCAGGTTGTAACGATACTATTTCAAGGAACTTGTTAGCATCTGTTTTGCTTTAGTTAACCTGGGTGAATAATTTTAAAATAAGTCAAGGATTATTTCTTTTGACCCGGTTATAAAACATATGCTCTAGAAAGAATTAAGAAATAGAATAAAGAGGATTACCAATAAATAGATTTCGATTTCAATCTGTTGACAGGTCTGTGACCTCCCGACCTTTTTGTATTTCTATATGACTTGTACCCACCATACATATAATCCCTAGTTCCTGTGTATCTTTATTTGCTTTGAAAATGTCTTGGTTACAAGACGAAAGTACTTAGCACCTCCAGTGTTTCAATTGTCCTTCGTGGCTGTAACTTTGTTTGTTTATATATATATATATATATATATATATATATATATATATATATATATATATATATGTGTGTGTGTGTGTGTGTGTGTGTCTGTATATATGTATGTATATATATGTGTTATATATATATATATATATATATATATATATCTATATATATATATATATATATATCTATATATATATATATATATATATATATATATATATGACAAAAGCGTCCGTTAGATTTAAATTAAATTAATTAACATTTTCGAACTACCAGTCCTTCTGCTATATATGTATTTTCGTATAATTTAATATTCAATAACATAATGAAGTTTCACTAAATAAATGTGTAATTTGTTTAAGCACGAACAGGATTCTTTCGAGTTAAATTAATATAAGCTCTTCAAATTGCATGTTAGAATAACGACAAAGGCAAGGCAGCGGACACCTCTGATGGAAACGATAGTGCACATATAGAGCTGAAATTATATACATATCAAACGTAAGCATCCATATACAATAGATGCTAATACGTAACTTCATAGTGCCCTCGTTTACCTTACAAATCTTAACCTATCGACCATAAATCCAATTCTCTCTCTCTCTCTCTCTCTCTCTCTCTCTCTCTCTCTCTCTCTCTCTCTCTCTCTCTCTCTCTCTCTCAAAGAAATAACACTTCGCGGAATGTGACGCTTTGTTGATTAATCATTCTATTGCAAATTCGTTTCGCAAATGAAAAACGCTCAAGTGATACAAAAGGGGTACAACACAGATTCAGAAACATCCGGGACCTTTGAGTGTGGCTCTAAAAACGACCTGATATTTCTAATCAAATTCCTTACATCAAATGTAACAACACCTTGCACTGAGCATTTGAAAAATATTATATTCAAAGATTTGTTTTAGTGGTCCAAGGAAGATTTTCTGGAGATTTATTTGATAATAACTCAGCAGAAGTAAATGCACAAGTTGCTCCATAGGGCAAGATAGAAATACATCGTAGGCAAAAGTTTTCAGTATGAAAATCTCCCAGTAAAAAAAATTGAAAAAGCAATAAGTCAAGAGAATACAACCGATGAGCAAACAGAGACTGAAGTTGCAAGAAAAGTCGCGGGGTAAAGTGCAATGTTCATGTGTAGCGGTTTAGGGGTTTCTTTCCATAAAAGGGATTAAAGTTTTGGGGCAACAGATGCGCTCATCTGCATTTTCATTGTGCAAGAAAAGCTGATAATGAATGAGAAAATATTCTTGTGAATACAGAAACTGAGGCAAAGTTTGAAAAATATGCATATTACCAAGAGGAACGTACGAGGCATGGTAAAAACGTAAAGAAACTTCCTGTTATAGTATGAGTATTAATGTTACCTTATAAGAATGTAGTCGAATACTGAGGATGGAAGATATTACGAATTGAGCAAGCAAAAGTACTCGGTAGATAAATGCAATGCTGCTTTTGATGTCAAGCAGATGTAATCCCGATGACGTCTACGAATAAGTCTATTAAGAGCACAGCATCCTCCTATGTAACTGCAAGGAGGTTCCATTCCTGACTTATAAAGTTGGCAGGAAAATGGACCCATGAGGGTTGTCTTGCATTTATTTCATGCAGATTTCACTCATGACGGAAATACGGTTTCGGACATGCATATACACACTGGGCACATACGAGAGAGAGAGAGAGAGAGAGAGAGAGAGAGAGAGAGAGAGAGAGAGAGAGAGAGAGAGAGAGGAAAATATCAAGGGACCAAAAAATATATAACAAGACGGTCTGGTCCGCTATTTCCTATTCAGTGTCCCTTCGTTTCATTCCCTGTTCCTTTGCCTCTAAACTTATTCTATTCACCTTTTCCTACGATGCAAAGGTATATACCATTTCCATATAACCAATTTGATAAAAGAACAAAGTTTTATGAATTATCATATTCATCATCTGTTGACATAATTATCAATATTCATCATGTGTTGACATTTTGAATGGAAGTAACACAAATTCCTTGAATCCATATAACAAGATCATACAAATTAGAATAACGGAAAAAGAGGCAACACAGTACACTGATAATGAGTAAGAAATAAAAATGCAAACTCCCAATTAATAAATGATTCATTTGATAAAACTAGAGTCAGCAACGCGCGAATACTTTATGTAGTGCAAATGTAAAAATAAATGTAATAGATAATATAGGCTGCAATAAGAAAAAGAGAGAGAGAGAGAGAGAGAGAGAGAGAGAGAGAGAGAAGCAAAGGCGGCGCAAGCGCTTCACCAGCAAAGAAGGAAATCTAAACCTACCATTGTGTGCAGCAGTAATGGTACAGAGGTTATGTCAAGACTCAAAGCTTGAGAACCTTGATTATATGGTCATTATTCGGCGTGAGGCACTTTAGATAACCTGAGGTCAAGATTACGGGCGCACCCATCCAAATCAATTTAAAAGAGCATAAGAATACTGAAAAATGATGAGCACCCCAAAAGTGACTGGCGGTATCCCTTAACACAACAACAACGCAAAGCATTTTTTAAATAACAAAAACAATTCTTTGAAAGAGCTCCGGCCACTAATGATGGCATCAAAGAGGTCTCATTTGCGTCTAGGCTCTGCAGCCGAGAAAGGTCGTTATGAATCTGTACAAATAAATATAAAATTATGGTATTAATTTGGGGCAGTTATTTCAGTGAAGCAAAAACACTCTCCAAAGAATGGTGCTTGATTCATTGTTTATTATAGGACGTTACACTTTCTCTGTCTTACTACATACGCACTGGCATCTGCTAAAATGACAAATATATAGGTTAATTATACATACATATACATATGTACACGAATACTCATACACACATGTAATATATATATATATATATATATATATATATATATATATATATATATATATATATATATATATATTTATACATATATATGTATATATATACACATATATATAAACCCATAAAACGCCAAAATATAGAATGTATGTAATTACTTTATTTCAGAGGACTGCTGTCTCTCTCTTCAGGTAAGTAATGAATGAGAAAACTTACGGAAAAGGCGGTATTCATAACAAGAGATCATCCACAGGTAGCTGTTTGTATTAAGTTACCCCCGCCTTAGGTAATAACAGCAGCTACCTGTGGATGGATCTCTTGGTATAAATACTGCCTTTTCTGTAACTTTTCTCATTCATTACCTGCCTGAAGAGAGAGACAGTAGTTTCTGAGATATAGTACTTACTTTCTGTATTTTGGCGTTTTATGGGCTCCTTTATTTTGATGGAATTTTATTGTAACAGAACATTTTACCATTCTATATATATAGATTAGGTAAACAGTATATAATATATATATATATATATATATATATATATATATATATATATACAATTTTATGTGTTTGTATTTGTGTACGTATGTATGTGTATGTATAATTAACCTATATATATTTTTTATTTTAGCGGATGCCAGTGAGTATGTAGTAAGACAGAAAGTGTAACGTCCATTCTCTGGAGGGCGTTTTTGCTCCAGTGAAATAACTGTCCCAAATTTATATAATAATTTAATATTTGGTTGTTCAGATTCATAACCACCTTCCCCTCGGTTGCAGAGCTAGACACAAATGAGACCTCTTTGATGTCATCATTAAAGAAACGCAGTTAGTGGCGGGAGTTCTTTCAAAGCATTTTTTTGTACTTTTTGCGTCGTTTTGCGATAGGGGATGCTTAACACACACACACACACACACACACACACACACATATATATAATATATATATATATATATATATATATAATATATATATATATATATATATATTATAATATATATGTGTGTGTGTGTGTGTGTGTGTGTGTGTGTGTGTGTGTGTGTGTGTGTGTGAGTGTGATATCCGGACATCGTGATCTCTTCAAATTCTGTTGAAGTTGGAGCTCAAGGCTTTGTAGTGCCAAGCGTATCCAAAAAACATAAATTAATAATAATTTGAGAAGTCAAGAGGGCATTTTGGCTATTACAATTTCATATATGTATATATATATATATATATATATATATATATATATAGATATATATATATATATATATATATACATATATATACTACATATAAACATATACATATATATATGTATATATATATATATATATATATATATATATATATAATATATATATATATATATATATATATATATATATATATATATATATATATATATATATATATATATATATATATATATATATATATATATATATATATATATATATTTATATATATATATATGAATATTATCACGATATATATATATATATATATATATATATATATATATATATATATATATATATATATATATATATATATTTATATATATAAATATAAATATATATATACATACATATATATATATATATATATATATATAATATATATATATATATATATATATATATATATATATATATATATATATATATATATACATATATATATATATATATATATATATATATATATATATATATATATATATATATATATATATATATATATATATTAGGGCTTGTGCCTTGTATGATAAGGCGCCCTATGAGGTAATGTTAGACTTGCGATAATCTATACGCTAAGTCGGTTGGTATTGCACTTCCATCTTCAATGGAGTGTCTGGGGTTTTGTAGATCACTTACGAAGTCGGTATTATCTTTACGACGATGTGTTAAACTCATGGTTCGGTGAGGTTCTTGTAGAAAACACTAAGTTATTATATATTCTTCTGAAGTTTTACATGGTGAAGATCAGATATGATTGTACAAGTCTTCTAATAACGATAGCTTGATCGCTTCTGCCAATGATGATGGCTAATCCTATTCCTCTACATGATAAAGCTTAGGAAAAGAGGTACAGGTCTTCTAATGACGATAGCTAACTCTCTTCCGCCTGTCTACCATCTCTGTTACAAGTTATGAAGGAACAGACAGTAGTTCGAACATATGAACATACATACAATGACATAGTTTCATACGAACACACACTCAAATGAGACACGCTACAGATCACGTAGGCGGTAGTTGTCTCAAGCAGGGAGCTTGGACTAATGTTTATAAACAATTGAATGACTACAGGTGACGGCATGTTATCTTAGCCTACATACTTATTGTATACGTCATCTTTAGCGTCTCTAGTCTGATCACATTCCTGCAAGCAATCTGGTTGACCTCTTTAGTTTTAGATTTATTTATATATATGGACTAACATTCCATATTTTTATTATGTAAACACTTACATTAGCTCGGTCAGCTACCAAAACCAACCACTGAATATTACTCAAACTTGACTTGCATTTGACTTATAGGAGTGTGATAAAACAGACACTATGTGAATATATATATAGTAAATAAAAAATTCATGGTGTACATGAATTGATTCAAGTAATAAATATAAAACAATGATATTGGAAAATATAGTGATCACATGATATATATAATGATACAGTTTTTTCCAACTTCAACTCATTAATTAAATACAATATGCTACAGTAAATACTAATGTACTCTGATAATTGCATAGAATGAAGATTAACATGATAAAAATCATATTTAACTGATAAAAAAGTTCATATGAATTGATAAAATTATTAATGTTTATGCTGATTGATTCGTTGATTTTTATGCTAAATGTTATATATCTGATTCATTAATCAATATACTAACTCATATATAACTGCAGATATTGGTAAGAAAAAAGGTAACAGATTGATTATAGGCTACCTGATTTGTTTATACATATGTATATGGATTCATATAATTATGATTAATATATGTGCACTTTAAATAGATTCCTATTGCGTACACGCAAAGATATATTTCAATTCCGTTATTTATGATCATTTATATATAGATTCCTAGTGCGTACACCGCAAAAAATATTTCTTTCGATTCTGGTTATTTATGGATCATTTATATAAGAAGATTCCTATTTACGTACACGCAAAAAACAAAATATATTTTCGATTCTGTTTTTATTTATGGTCATTTCATTTTAGATATAGGATACATGATACTTTATATATATATGATACATGACCGAGGTTATACTACTTCACTTTTAACTAGCTTTCGAACAACTTTTCGTCCATTACACAGTTCCAGACAACCACCTATAGCCAATGAAACGGCCTTTTTCAATGGTTAAAACAAGGGGAAAATTTGCCTGGGCGGGTCCAACGTTCCATTTTGCGCTCATACTTATTCTCTGCATCCTAAGCTACACGATTACGTTCGCGATGAATAGATCATCCCAGCACGAGTCCTTCGCCAGCAAAGTAGAGTTGAATATCCTTCGGGTCGTAATTGTCGGAAGTATGTCCCTTATTGTAGTCGATTCCGACAGCCGCCGGAGCGTTCAGCATTAAAACGAGATTAACGACGAGATACGGTGTAGGTCGAAGAAGTCCATGAAATTCCTTTCACATTGTAGGCGGTTGTTACTTGACTGTAGTCGTCCGCTGCGACGAACGATTTTTTGAAGTTGCGATGTGAAACTCTCGTACTGCAGGATACTGTAACAGGTTCCATTAATCAGCCTGCAAGTTTAAATTATAACTTGTCACAAGGGCAAAGTAAATTCAGACAACATCCAAATACAGGGGAGGGAAGAGAGCCATTTAGACCAGACTTAACCCCCACCATGAATTCGCTGATATTTTGGAATTCAAAGAGTCCGCTGTACAAACTTTTTTATCCATGGCATTAACAATGAGTGAACCTATCCAGGTTCTATGATGACTGTAAAAATATCCATAATTATAACAAATAAACAGATATCAATCAAATCCCCAAAGAAAATTCGATATTACTGGTAGTAGTTAAACTAGACAAAGAAGTGGAAAACGGAGCTATTTGTAAGATTGCCAGGCAACATAAGAGTCAAAGAGAATATTAATCATGATTCTATGTGCCCTAACAAAAGTTTCATATTCAATTTTCTCGCGCGCATCCTCTGAGGTTAATTTTTTTAAAAACTTTATTAATAGGTAGGAGATGCAACGAAAAAAACCCACTATGTAACTAATTTCTAAATAAACTTTGGGTTTTTTCAAGAAAATGTGACATTTTCCCATGAATGTTTACTTGAATTGTAATAAGCTAATGTTGCAAGTAAATAAATCCATATCCATATCGTGATACTTCTAAATGTCTATGAGGTTCAGAAAAAATTAATTCATTTTGATGTTATAGAAATTCTATTTCCTTATTTTGTTTATTATTTTAAAAATGATTGCAAGTTGCATTGCGCATACCGATAGACACCTGTACCTAATGTCTGCCTTGCCCATGAGAAGTTCGGGCTAAGCATTCCTTTCTCCAGCAACCTGCTTTGCAATCGCGAGATGAAGCCTGTGTAAGCAGATTATTGAGGTTAAAAGGAACAAATGCTGATACGGCAATGATGACGTCGTCACTTGGCAGGAGATTGCTCTCAGCCAGCTAAGAGTTACGTTACTTGCTGTAATACATACGACTTTAGGATAAATTTATTGTCTTTTAATACCTCGACCCACACGAAAAGAATGTCTGAAAAAAAACAGTACCAAAATTGAACAAATATATTAGTTTCATGTTGGAAAAACTGCATAATTGTAATTATGTTTAAATTAAATATTCCTTATTGAAACTAATGAAAAAGGTTTCCATACAAATTCTATATATATTATTAGCCCTGTATAAGATTCATATAGGATTATTCCATAGATAAACAATTTCACTTCTAGACTTCCTGACTTTAAAATCTCTTTTATTTTATTTTATTTATTTATTATTTATTATTATTATTTTTATTTATTTATTTTTTTTTTTTTTTTTCATTGACTACGAAAATAAATTACCGGGACAGACAATATGTCAGTAGGTTTTTGGATATGTGTTTGAACTTTTAGCTTATTTGTCATTACTAAAGCGTTAAGTTAGAGTTCAAATCTTTACGCATATATATTTAGATATTTAATTAACCTTGGGTTACGTTTTGCTTATTGATTTTATCGTGATTCCTTTTTGTATTATAATTTGTAACCCTTCCGACTTCTTACGGAGTGTATTATATGACTCCACTTGTATCCATATTTATTTTTATTTTTTTTATATTTATTTATTTCTTTATATATTTTTTTTTTATATATTTATTTGATAAATTAATGGTTGGCTTGAATATGTGGAAAAGTGTTCTAGCGGCGTACCGTATAAGGCTACTTGCGGCATCAATTCTATAGATACAAGATATAAATGATAAAGGTATTCAAAACCGCGAGAACCGCTATAATCCAGTTCGGATCCAATATCACGAGTTGTAACTCGTAAGACATTGACACTTCCTATTTAATTATCCGGTATTCTACCAAACCGATTGACTCTGGGTGATAAAATATACTATTGGTTTTCTTAATGGATAGGAATTCACACAACGTGTTAAGGAGATTATTATTGATTTACACCACCCGAGTCACAGATTATTATGTGTTGAATTCCATGTTTACTGATTTAGCACTCATAAATATTCCTAACGCACTCAATTGCGGTGTTTGTTTTTAGTGCTATTAATTCTATATAACGTGTCAAGGAACTATTAACACTAAGAAGTGTTTTATTCCCTCTGTCAGACTCGTAATTCTGTTAATAATTCTACGTATATTCTTTCAAGGATTGATTTGGCACAGGATAGGCCCTTAAACTGACAGGTGTCTTAGTGTGTCCCTTGTCTTCATGACACGTGTTACAATCAGTTATGTGCTTTTTATATCTGTAAGCATTGTAGGCCAGTAAAATAGTGATTTGGCTTTCTGTGACATAGTAGGGAACCCTGGATGACGGAATGCAACCAGTTTATGACGATTGGTATGAAAGAGATTATTACTAATACCTGGTCGTTAGTCATCTGCTGTGTTCTTCGGGTTTACCTCGTCACAGACCTACATATAATATTACATTTGATTACATTATTCTGATACACATACTTTAAATATACTTTTGCTTTAGGGTTTCTGCTCGAAGTGTTTATTGTTTGCTTAGCCGCTGACCCTGTTTCCGTTTCGAAGTGTTTATTGTTTGGTGTTTATTGTTTTGCTTATCGCTGTTGACACTTGCTTTGTTCAGTTTGTAACAGTTCTGCGCTCCGACCCAGATATTCAATGCTCGCGATCTCTTGGGTTAAGGAATTTTCTTGTTTAGATACGGTTTTAAAAACAATAGGCACGGATGTTTCTATATCTTTTAGTCTAATTAATGGTTCTTTGCTGTATGGTGCGGGATTGCGGGATAATGCGTCAGCTATGATATTTGCTTTCCCAGGTAGATATTTTATCTTGGCTCCAAAGACCTGAATGATCATTTGTCACCGAGTTCCTTTTTGGACTGTTATTAAAGCCTTTGAAAAACTCGGTAAAGGACTCATGTTCAGTAAGGACTTTATCAGGATAGCCATAGATTATGAACTTAAAATGTACTAGTGAGTTAAAGATACCTAGCCCTTCCTTGCTTATTACTGCATATTTACTTTCAGAGGGCTTTAGTTTACGTGATAAAAACTATAGGAAAGAACTGTTTATCATATTGCTGAAGTAGTATCCCTCTTACCCTTGGTCTGAGGCGTCTGTGCAATAAAAAAAAAATTCCTTATTTAAATCAGGGATTTTTAAGTTAGGTAAGCTGCATTATTCCGCTTTTAAGATATCGAACGCCTGTTGATGCTTTTTAGACCATAATAAATCTACGCTCTTCTTCGTAAGATCTGTTAAAGGAGCTGTCATGATTGAAGAGTTACATATTTACATACGATTGTAATACCCACTACAGCGCAAAAGTGCTGTATCCCCCTTTTACGTTAATAAGTACCGGAAAGTTATGAATAGCCGACACCTTACCATGGACTACTTTTAAGACCTTGACCAGACACATAAAACCTAGATAAACATGTTCGGTTTTAAAAAACTCTCATTTAGATATGTTACTCTGAGATTATTTGTCTTTGTCTCTGTAGCACTAGCTCTACTTTATGTGAATGTACTTCTAAGGTATTAGAAAAGATTACAAGATCATCCATATAGGCATGTAGGTTATCGCCTAAAAATCTCCAAACACTATATTGTAATTGGGGCGCAACGTAAGCCGGAGGCATACGTAAAAATTGATAATGTCCCCTGAGTGTGCTGAAAACTGTGTATGAGGTACAATCACTTAGGTAATGGTATCTGGTAAAAGCCTTTAAGTAAGTCCAAGTTGGTGAAAAAAAATTTATTCTAACCTAACAGAGATAAGATGTCGTCGGTACATGGCACAGGAAACTATCGGAAGTCGTTTCCTTGTTTAAGCGACAGTAATCTGCGCAGATACGCCAAGTCCGATCTTTTATGGCATGACGTTTGAGGGAAAAAATTATATGGGGCTTATTTGATTTTCCTAATGGCTCCTATTACTAACATTTTTCAACTTCGTCATTTATCTCTATTTTAAAATTTCATTGAGAATCTATACGAAGGTAACGTTAAATAGCTTTATGTTTGTCCTTAGACCGTGTTTTGTTTTCAATGACATCCGTTTTTCTCCCAGGGGGGGGGAGATCACTCGCTAGTGGAGAAACTTCCTGGTATTCAGTAGAAGATAAAAAAAAATTCTGCTGAATCACCTCTGCTTGAATGACTTTACGGATATTACTTTAGATAGATTATCAGAGAGATTCATCCCACTATGGTTGGGCGTGATTAAAAATTAGCCAACAATAAAAAATGCGATATTTATAACTTCCGTATCCACGATAATGTATACTTTTTAGGGCTTTGTTCGCGGAAATCGTTATATTTCAGAGTGTCGGGAAGGATTAAAATTTCATTTCCCAGCAAAGTCTTTTTACACGCACTAAGACATTCGAGGGTGCATGCTTCTCGAGATTTTGCGTGCAAAGTGCGACTGCGGTTGTGGGAGAATTCTGTTGGGTCATTTGAACAATGTTACGATTTATGAGACAAATGTATAGTTCCTTTATATAAGTTATTATTTGATTAACTGTCTCATTTTTGTTCAAACGGATTTTACTATGTTTGAAGGTTTATAGGATTTTCCTTTGATAAACACGCCTTATTTTGCAGGATGTAAGATAATATTTTGTATACCCCTAGATGGATCTTACAATTACACTACATACAGATCAATGTATAACTATGGAGGTATCTGTAAGCGCTCGCTTATCCGGACTTCTCATTAGGGAAGTTCGAACAACAGACGGTGATTGTCCGTAAATACAGGATATTACGTCTACTAAAGAAATAAACAAGATATTCTAATTTTTACGGCGCATACAGTCGGGCTTTATCCACTAAAAAATAAACTACTATAATAACTTACGTATTAAAAAAAACGAAAACCGCTCCTGATTACTTTATACGGTCGTGTGTTTCATAGGAAAAATCCATTTTAATTCAAAAAGATATCGGTATGTATGAACCAACATCGCTTTTCCCCACTCTGCTAGAGTCGCTTATTGTGTGGAATTTGCTATGCTTTGAACACTTCGGCAGTTTTTTTGACTGACCTTGACCGCTTGACTAGGTGACACAGTAACCGAGTTTGCTTGTTTGATTCTGAAAGGCTACTGTTTCTATTTCTTTTTGTAATAATTAGGATCCTTCTCTTTATTACCATCGGGCAACGTATTGTGTGTTTTTAGCATTATGTTGCTGGTTACGTATAAAGCAATGAATGACGAACTATTAGGAACTGAGCGATTACTAATAAGACAAGTTATCTCTACTGTATTCAATATTAACTGTTTGTACTTCATTCTTTGCTAAAATTTGAAATAGTGAGGGATCCTGGTCAGCGCATTTAGCCCTGATGAAAGTTTTTTACAGACATGTTATTCCTTGCAATCCAGCCGTATTTTTAAAGTTAAGTTGAGTCATTGAGGTTCGATATTTTATATAACTCAAAAACTCAAGGCTAAAACTGCGATCGGGACTTTGCAAAGGAGCATTTATTGTCATGACCCGAAATAGTGTTACCTCTAATTTATATAGATTTGTACGGGTGTTCCACTTGTTTTGTGTGTCTAATCACTACGGTGCTTAACGACCCTATCCATGCATCTGTATAAATACAGACGTCCACTGCGTAAACGCATATTCACTGTTTAATATGATTTGTTACGTAAGGGATTAATAATCACCCAAAATGATAAAGTTAACATAGTATATGATTATGATATTTCAGTAGAACTTCTGGAAACAGACACTCAAAGATAAAAACTCGCAGTAGCGAAATCTCAATGATATAGATAATTTCTGTAAAAAAGTAAGATTAAGAATGTCTCGTAACTTCAGCCACAGGAATAACGAAATTCGACCTGCAAAGGAAACACTCAAAGTTACTCCAAATGAATAAAAAAATTGTACTTAGCTTGCTTTTGTGGGAAGTCACGGTGTTCCGATAACGACACACAGCCTTGGTCCTCCTTCTCTATTTAGCGGACGACCTGGTTTGGCTTCGTTTTACCCCCGTGCGCGTTGTTTCGATGATTCGAGCCCTTGAAAATCCGATGCTGCAGACGCGTTCGGTTTGTTTCTTGCAGTGCCGGAAAACGCTCACTAACGATGTTTTCTTGAATGATTCTAATGAGAGACGAAGCTTCCGTTGCCGTAGGAAAAGGCAGGAACACGTCGGTTTTGGGTTTCTTGAAGTTATTCACTAACGATGATACCTAAGTTGCTTGACGAATCTTGTTGTTTTCTGCAGTCGCTCACTAATGATGATACTAGGTTGCTTGAAGAATCTGCTGCTTTCGTCGTCGTTGACTTCATGATTTATTATTCTGTTTTTTCTTCGTAGGACGTTGTAGAGTTCTTCTGGTCCGCTGGCCACCAATATTAGGGCTTGTGCCTTGTATGATAAGGCGCCCTATGAGGTAATGTTAGACTTGCGATAATCTATACGCTAAGTCGGTTGGTATTGCACTTCCATCTTCAATGGAGTGTCTGGGGTTTTGTAGATCACTTACGAAGTCGGTATTATCTTTACGACGATGTGTTTAAACTCATGGTTCGGTGAGGTTCTTGTAGAAAACACTAAGTATAAAAATTATATATTCTTCTGAAGTTTTACATGGTGAAGATCAGATATGATTGTACAAGTCTTCTAATAACGATAGCTTGATCGCTTCTGCCAATGATGATGGCTAATCCTATTCTCTACATGATAAAGCTTAGGTAAAGAGGTACAGTCTTCTAATGACGATAACTAACTCTCTTCTGCCTGTCTACCATCTCTGTTACAAGTTATGAAGGAACAGACAGTAGTTCGAACATATGAACATACATACAAGAACATAGTTTCATACGAACACACACTCAAATGAGACCACGCTACAGATCACGTAGGCGGTAGTTGTCTCAAGCAGGGAAGCTTGGACTAATGTTAAAAACATTGAATGACTACAGGTGACGGCATGTTATCTTAGCCTACATACTTATTGTATACGTCATCTTTAGCGTCTCTAGTCTGATCACATTCCTGCAAGCAATCTGGTTGACCTCTTTAGTTTTAGACTTTATATATATATGGACTAACATTCCATATTTTTATTATGTAAACACTTACATATATATATATATGATATATATATATATATATTGCGCACATGTGCACATACACATATATTATGTGTGTTTGTGCACGTGCACATTAATACTAGGCCTTTCGTATTCAAATAAGTCCCCGGCCGAACCATCATTGCAGCATTTGATGAGGCTTTTTCCAGACTCAGACTCCTCAGGTGCAGACAGGCAACTGCATCTTCCAGAGCCTTCCCAGTGAAACAATTTACGTTAACGGTCACTGCCTGGCGCTCTTTCAAATAGTTTCAAATAGTTTTCAACGCGTTTAAAAATGAAGTCAATGCGCTAATCAAATGAGAATATATTTCTGCAATTAAGCAATTTTGTAAACAAATGATACAGTAATCAAAATGGCGAGTCTACTTCAAGATGATGTAGCAGCTTAAATTCAACGCGAGTTACCTTTTGCATCCTGCTGCAGAGGGTTCAATATAATATAAGCACTCTGGAAGTCTCAGTTAACATATTAATGTCATCCTAAGATGGAATAATCTATTTGATGCTACGCTCTCTACCATTCTCCGCTACGCTCCCTACTATATATCCGCCAGGCCTGCATATTCAGTTAGGTTCGCACTAGAACTGGCCTACAGATCTGCATTCATATTCCCCTTAAGAACCAAATGTTATTATGTGGCTGTCTTCAATAAGAACACCAGTCACGAGTTCAAATAAGAATAACTAGTTAAATTTCTATTAAGACATTTCAACATACTGCAGACAACCTCAATTTTCCAGACTCGATTTTAGAAAATACTTGAATCTCCCAGAGGCTCAACATTAATATGGTACAATAATGGCCATCTATAAATCAATAGCTTTCACTCTTTACATTTTAGATCCGGGTTAACTTATTACAGCAGGTAAGTTTTATTTTCATTTAAAACAAACGGAGACACTCGTACCTTAGGCATTTACATCAGTCACTGAGTGATTTGGGTAAATCAGTGCCACGCCAAAAGTAATAAAAAATAATGGGGTGGGGGGTGACTTACCGGTGAACAGGAGGAAAAGCAGATAAACCATAGCGGCGTGAAGAACTTCTCACACAAATAACCAAGTTTCCAAAAAGGTCTTCGTTTCAGTGTTTCAATACGAAATATTCTTGACTTAAAGTCGTGTTTAACATTACCGTTCGCACTCTCTTAATTTCTTTCTTGGTAGGTTCTTTATGCAGCTAAATAAAGGAAGGGCAGTTCAAAGGAACAAAACTACCCAACCTCTTCCTCATTGAAAAGAGAACATGAAAATTCAAAATGTTTTCATTTCCCGACGATGACTCAATTCCCGTTTCCAGTGGTTCATCTCGAGTGAATCCCAACGCCATCGATTCCTGCAAAGAAAGAGTTAACATTACTAGCTTGCTTGGAGAGAGAGAGAGAGAGAGAGAGAGAGAGAGAGAGAGAGAGAGAGAGAGAGAGAGAGCAGTACCAAAAAGCTCTCTTTTGAGTACATTCAACATCAAATTATATTGGATTACAACACAAATCTACCAGAAATTCTTGGGAAGGTAATGAAAGTTTTATAAATAAAATCTTTCTCAACTATACTATAATAAACCACTCATTAATATAAAAAGCACACACACACACATTGAGAATTGGTGCACAAAATTGAGTGAAATTCATCTCATTAACACTACACCATACCAATGGGTTAACAGTGTTTAGAGATCCTTCTTCCTTTTATCACATACCGGAATAACGTAAGGAAACAAACTGAAATGTATCAACACACAACCGAATAAAACAACCGATGGCAAACGCGCATTTCAAGCAAAATATTTAAAAGGAAATTTCAAAGTGAGAGAGAAACTCTGAATGAACTATTTACCAATCATGAATATACCAAAAGTTTTGGATGGACAATAAAACAGATGCCCTCCTTCTGCACAGCAACTGCGATCGCCACCAAAGGTGTCAATGTGAATCTAACGAAGAGGGAAGGGGAAAAAGAAAGGGTCGTTTTGTTAGTCTATTCTGTGGATGACTGCCCTTGCTGCTCACGGCCTGAAGTGCAGTACCATGAAGAAATTGAAACACGGTGCTGACAGAAGTCAAGAATTGGCTGTATCTACGCCATTAAATTAAGTGTTTACGTTTTGAAATGCTAGTTGCTGAGCAAAATTCAAACGATAGGCGCAGTCAAAGCTCCTTCCTGTATCTATACAACTAAGACTTTATATCAATTCATGTGTGTTTCCCAAGTTATTATGATAAGGATTATAATATGACGAATACACGTGCTCAAGTGACCCTTTTTGACGAGCACTGCTCTGTGTATAAAAACATACAAAAAATCTTAATGTATAAAAGTTATCACGCAAGCATCCACACACGCACACTCATACATACGTACACATGTGTACGCTCTCACACAGGTCGTGTGGGTAAACAACAGAGTGCATCTATATCTAGATATTTATAGCCAGAATTTAAATGACACCTCCGAGGGAGCCAAGAAACATAAAATTGTTACATCCTTCACTCTTGTAGTTTTGCTTTCCCAGGGAAATAGAAGAGAATGTATTTCACGAAGACAATAAATGTCAGGAACAGATCTGACTACAGAGCACTGAAATATGTATAAAAACCAGATGGGAATCTTTGAAGAAACATATGAAATAGCAACCAACTATAACAAGAATTTGTGATGATTACTTTCCGGAGCAAAATATATACAGATTGACAAACTCGCTGTTCTTGGGAATCATTGTTTCAAAGATATGTGGTGTTTGTATAAGTATAATTATGAAAAGGATTATACCTTATATAGACGTACATCTTTGATCATGAATGTGAGTGCTGAGCTGTCTGTCCCTAGAGGCATCCCTGATTAGATGTAACAAAAGCCATGATTTCGTCAAATTATTGTTTAGCGTGTGTATATATATATATATATATATATATATATATATATATATATATATATATATATATATATATATACATATATATATATATATATATATATATATATATATATATGAGATAGAGAGAGAGAGCGAGAGAGAGAGAGAGAGAGAGAGAGAGAGAGAGAGAGAGAGATGAATGGATGTATGTACGTGGCCCATACACTTTGAGATACATTGAGCAATTTCAACTAAATTTGGTATACATATGACTTAGTATGTGGAAAAGAACAGGTTGGGGACAAGACATCACCAGCACTAGAGGGGGGGTGTAGGAAGGGATTGAGAAAGGAGTCTAAGTTAAAAACAACTGAAAACGGCAAACATTACTGGCTAATCCATAGTTTTTCAGGTCGCTTAGATGAATAGTGGCATTCCTGTTGCCTTTTAAGTCCAAGTTTAACCCTGATAAGAAGGGAGAGGGATGAGAAGGGGGTAGGAAGGGGGTGATAGGTAAAAATAACTGAAAAAGACAGATATTAGTGTGTAATCCATAGCTTTTAGGTTGCTGAGATGAATAGTGACATTCCAATGGCCTACATGCAAAAATTCAACCCAGATAGGATGGGGGTTGAGAAGGGGTTGGGAGGGGATGACATGTAAAAATAACTGAAAACAACAGATATCAGTGTTTAATTGATAGTTTTCAAGGTTGCTGAGATGAATAGTGACACTTCCAATGTCCTTTACGTATAAGTTCAGCCCCAACAAGAAGGAAGGCGAAAAGGTGATGACGTAAAAATAACCGAAAACTATAGAAATTAGTGTCTAATCCGAGATCAATAGTGACACTCCAGATGCCCTATAAGTCCAAGTTCATTCCCAATAGGAAGGTGGGGATGAGAAAGAGAGAAAAATGAAATGTAAAAAATTTCAAATCCATAGCTTTTGAGGTTACTGGGAAGAATAGACACTCCCAGTGCCCCTGAAGTCCAAGTTCAGCCCCAATTGGAATGGAAGGGTAAGAAGTGGTGCAATGTAAAATGTAAAAAATGCTGGGTAATGTAACTGAAACAACTATCTAAACAGGAGAGAGAGAGAGAGAGAGAGAGAGAGAGAGAGAGAGAGAGAGAATTTATTAGTAGAAATTCAAGAGTTACCCCAGGCACTGCCGAGTTCGTTGGCTAATATATATATATATATATATATATATATATATATATATATATATATATATATATATATATATATATATATATATATATATATATATATATGTATGTATATATATATATATATATATATATATATATATGTATGTATGTATGTATATGGTTCTAGGTATGTTGATTCCCGGTTTTTTTATTCCGGTTATTTGATTCCCGGTAAGCTGATTCCCAGTATTGTTGATTCCCGATAGTTTGAATCCAACTTATTAACGTAGAAATAATGAGCTCCTGGTAATTTTTTTTCAGGACCTATCCCTTGTAAATTTGTTTTGTAAGTAAACGGTCTATTTGCTCATTTACCCAAATGGGAGTTTGTTCATTAATAACAATTTCAATAACACCATTAAAATTTTTAAAAGGAAGCATGTAAAGTCTTTGTACAGAAACAATATTTTCTAATTCGCTCGTCAAAGTCCTTGTAAGTTCGCTTCTCTGGAATACCGTGGACACCGTCAAACGCTGTAGAACACGGTGGTACCCTTTTAAATTGTAATTGGTGCGAGGTTGATCTTGCAAAGTTCTCTCATGTAAATTCCATATATGCATAGGAAAAAGGGGTGTAATTCGCCTTCGTCGACGACCTCCACCACTTTCGAACCCAATATAAGATGCTACAAAATAGGAAACCAGTTCTTGAGGTAAGTCCTCGTCGTCTGCAAGCTCGTCAAAACCATCTACCACATCAACTATAGGAAGTAGTGACATGGCAGAAAAACTGCTAACTTTCACACTGAAATCAGCATCTCTGTGATATCTCTTTAAAACCCAAATCAACGACCTTGCGATAAATGCTTTGCGATAAGTGGAAAAGGCATGATGAAATAGATACATTTGAGAAATTATTACGTACACAGTTCATATGCGCTTTTTCAAAGTCCATCATACGCCTGGGGATTTAAATTGGGGCATAATTCCAAAATTTTCGCAAAAAGCCTGTTATAGTAACTTCTTTCTTGTCTGGAAGGAGGGCATAATTAAAGAAATACCTTGTTTTGTAAAGAATTTTGTAAATAATTGATCGGTTGGCTTATTTACCCGAATATATATATATATATATATATATATATATATATATATATATATATATATATATATATATATATATGTGTGTGTGTGTGTGTGTGTGTGTGTGTGTGTGTATGTGTATATGTGTGTGTGTGTAGTGTGTATGTGTGTAGGATCTACTGGTCAATTTTTTACCAGATACATATGCAAAATGCCCTCTTAACTTCATGAATTCTTTGCTCATTTTTTGGATATGCTTGTCACTAAAAAGCCTGAAGATCCAAGTTCATGAAATTTCTGAAGAATTGTGAAGGCTGGTATCGGGAAACAAACCCAGGTTTGTTTCCGATATCGGCTATCACAATTTTCCTCAGAATTTCTTTGAACTTCGATCTTCAGGCTTTGTAGTGACAGGGACATCCAAAAGAGAGCAAAGAATTCAAGAAGTTAAGAGGGCATGGTGGCTATTACAATTGCATATATATATATATATATATATATATAATATAGTATATATATATATATATATATATATATATATATATATATTATATATATATGAATAAAGCATCTTTCTCCTGCCAGGTAGGCTCTTAAGGGATGAGTAGTACAGAGCAATTAAAGTTCCTGTTAGCAAAAGGAAGTCAATATTATAATAGATTAATGGGTAAGTGACTGGATTTGTGGGAATATGAGTCTGACATAATAGTATTATGTTCCCATGACTGTTTAATATCTTTACGTTTAAGAACTTAGAAAGGAAAAACAGATATTAGAGCAAACTTGTGGGCTTGCGAATAAAGGTACAAAATGTAATGCTGCATTTGCAGATGATGCTGTAACTACTGGTCTAGGGAAGAAACAGCAAAACTATTGCGAATGAAAACATTAGTAAAAGGGGGATGGTGGGAGTAATTGAGAATGAGATTAATGTTAAGGTAAGTGGAAACCAGGAATATGAGGAATGAATGTAAATTTTATTGTGTAAGAATACACACATTTAATTCACAGTATTTGGCAGTAAATATACCAGATGATGTTATGATGAGACATGTGAGAGACATAGAAGGTTGCGGGATGTGTGCTACAGATTGGAAAGAGACTGGGAATGTCTGTGAAAGCCAGGTTATAAATGTATGAAGGGATTGGTGTGCCAAATTCAGTTATGGAAATGAAGCGTGAATGCTGAATGCGAATGAAAAGGTTGATGATGATGTTATGATGAACCTTTAATGAAGTATTAGAGGCTCAACAAAAACTAAGAGGGAAAGAAATGCCAGATATGGTAAAAGTGACAGTAAAGGTGAAGGCTGGATCAACGTTCTTTGAAAGCCATAAGGTCATGTGAAATGGGTGGAGGACAATAGTTTGGTGGA
>NC_087213.1:81213028-81215528 GCF_015104395.2 Macrobrachium nipponense | reverse complement strand
ATTAAGTATTATCAAAGTCGAAGAGTGATGCAGACAATTGAAAATATCACAGGAACTTTATTCACAGTCTTCGTTACTATCAAGGAACAAATCATCTCATTATCATTCTCGATGTTGATAATGGCGGCATCCATAGGTTTGTGAATGTGATCCTCTGACCAGTACTCATCCTCGACGGCTCTGGACAGTCTCATTGCACCTTCCCCCCACACCCCCCTTGTTGTGCTAACACGCCAAAGATGATGTTAACAGAAAATATTGGGAAAAATCAAGGCCAAGAGAGAGAGAGAGAGGTCTGCTCACTACCCGCTCCCCATCTTCCCCAAGTAGGCGGAGCTTTGTCTACCTCCTTATTGTGTCAACAGGTGAATTGCTGTAAAGAAAACGAAAAAATGGGCATAATTTTGGAAAACTGCAATCTATTCATATCGCACAACAATTTCGTTTCTACAAATCTAACGTCAGTAATAACACATATGGCATTATGCAGTACTATAATTATACTAAATAATTATTGAGGAATTTTCAGGTCTACTTTAGTTCAAATTACATCTTAAAGAAAACAGAGATGTTTGCTTTACTATTACCCCGTGACAGTAGGTGAGCACTGGATGGAAATAGACCCCCTCGGATATTAGAACCAATCAGAGCGTGATTTGTAGCGGTGACGTCGTGAGTCTCCGCCCTCCTAGTGCTACCACGTATAAGCTTTTCTTAATTCTTGCAGAAGCACCAGTTATATTAATCTTATCTTATATGATAGGCGTACTATTGGTAAATATAGTTATTATAGATGTATACAGAAAATATGTATCAAATATGTTGTACCAGCTAATATTTACGCTATCGCTTATGCATCATAAGTTACTGAGATATGCAAGGCATATGAGACCATTGTTCAATGAAACACGCAGAAAGCCATGCCCATGACAATCAGCCGCTTCATTACATAATAATTCATGCAGAAGCACCAGTTTTGAGAATATAATCTTGTGAGAGGTTATAATATTGGTAAATATAATTATTAAAAAAAAGTACCGAGATACGCATGGCATATGGCTGCAACATTGCTCAATGAAACACACCGGAAGGGCTATGATCCCATGTCAATTAGCTGTTTCGTTACGTAATACTTTACTCGTTGAAAAATGACTTAAATGCTTATATTGCCTCGACAGGAGGACTATGATCCCCTGGCAATCGGCTGTTTCGTTACGTAATACTTCACCCATTGAAAAAATGACTCAACTACTCATATTGGCCTCGACACTTAGGCATTTAGTACATGAAGTAGGCTGACAGTTTAAAACTTTTGTTACTTTGAATTTTATTTGGAATCATTGTACCCTTCTAAATGCACAAATTTTGCCCTGCTGATCATATATATGTCTTCTGCAAGTTGATTCGTTCTTTGCTGCTTATAGTATACATATATATTTTCTATTGTTGTTTTGTAGTTTTTACTCAATGTTTTTGAAATGTACATATTTAGTCAGGTAAGGCTAGAATACGGATGGTAATTCATGTTCGGAAGTATTCATGGTGTGAGACAGGAAATATAGACCTTTATTTTAGTTGCTAGGGTAAATCTATTTTGCAATAAAAAAAATCATATTCTTATAATAATATCCAACGGAAATGAGTAGCATATTCATTCTAGTCAAAGAAAAATATACCAGAAAAAATTTTCAATTTGCACAGATATGTAATAAAGCACAAGTTTACGCTGTGTATTACAACCAAGGCCATGCTCAGGTTTTGTTGTGCAGATATCCTAAACTATGCAAAATTCTTGCTTTGCTTGTATTATACATATTACCATTGCAGCCTCGGATACCGAAAAGCTTTCCTTTGTTGTTATTCCATTGTAATTTTAAAATCAACTGTATAGCTTGGAATATAGGGGAAAAAATTATTTACAAAAGATTATTTTATAAAAAAGTTTATTATATACAAAAGATTATTCACATAAAATTCTTGATGTTGAATATTTCTCTCCACTTGTCGAAATCTTCCCTTGATTTAGCATTAGTTCGTAAGCACACGAAAACTTTATTTTTTTGCAAAATAATATTATGGAAGCCACTGCCTTCAAAATCTAGCAACTCGGATTTCTTGTACACTCCATAGTGACTAAAGTACAAGTAACACACAACGAAAACAACGATTAGGAGGACTATAGACTACAGACTCAATCAATTCGACAGAAGTTACAGAACAGGAACAGCACATGCACTTTGTTTACATTGAGCAATGGTGCCATATACCTTGCGTACTCAGACTCTCAGTACCTTTTTAATAAGTTCCTGCGTAAATGCTAACTGGTACAGCATAGTTGATACATATATTCTGTATGCATCTATAATAACTAGTATATTTACCAATATTATAACGTATTATATAAGATTAATATTTTCAAAACTGGTGCTTTTGCAAGAATTAAGAAAAGTTTATAGGTGGTAACACTAAGGAGGGCGGAGTCTCACAACATCACCGCTCC
>NC_087213.1:81188028-81210528 GCF_015104395.2 Macrobrachium nipponense | reverse complement strand
AACTCTTGTGACCAACGGAATATGCAAATACAATGTCACAATGCCACATACGAACAAATAAAATGTCACAACGACATATACAGATAAAATTCTAACACCCTTAGTTTAATGTTAGTATAACTATTCACTGTACTAACACCGTGAGGCTCTTTCTTCATAGGATTATCACGCAAAAATGTGTCAACAGACCAGCAAACGGAAACATCAATGACATGGCACTAGGAAATAGTATCAAAGTCTATCTTAAACTGTTTGGAAAGGGTAATTACCTTATAATGAATTACGCCCCTAAAACATATAGAAAAAGAATAATGGTTGACACTCCTAAAACTGCGAAGCTTGTGACAAATCCACGAGTTTCAGGAGTGATACAATTTTCACAGACATTTTCCAAGCACATAAATGACAGCTCAACGAGAAGTAGTTCCAGAAGACTGCTGGGCCTTGACCCAGGCTAACATCCCAAACATCTCTTGAAAATGGGCCACAGATAGGGCCTGAAAGTACTCGAGTGTGTAGTAAAACTAAATGAAAATACTTAGAAGTAAACAAGTTACAAAGTGATTTTGTGGGTTCTTTTTCAATCTTCAGAAGAAAACTGAAAGAAGTTTTTATTTGGTTCATCTTATCCATTACTGACTACTGTTTGTGTTACGGGGCCCTTTCGACCCCTTTAAGCCCATAGGGTGTTATTAATTCTTTCTAATATGATTTTCAGAGTGTAAATATAATTAACTAAGCGTAAAAGTTACCTACTATGAAACAGGCCCTCAGCCTAATCTTTTATATTATGATTGCACCCCCTTGGCCAGGTCATTTGCAATAATATATATATATATATATATATATATATATATATATATATATATATATATATATATATATATATATATATATATACATACATATATATATATATATATATATATATATATATATATATGTATATATCTAATTCTTGTTGAAAAGGATTGCTGCATCAGCTCCATTAATTTTTTTATAGAGTCCTCTGTATTTTCTTTATCAAAGATTTCTCAATGTTGCTGAAACAGGACACCCACGCAGAACTGGATCGAGCTTCACAAATGATGATTCACAACGGTTACTCCAACAAGCTGATCAACAGGGGGATAAGAACAGCTTTAAACAAATGGTACATGGAGGACGAAGAGAATAAAGAATATCCCCCCTCCAGGGATGTACGCATTTTCTACAAGTCCTTCATGCACCACGGATACAAAGAAGAGGAGAGATGCATCAAGGAGATTGTGGAAGAGAACGTCACCCACGTGGATGAAGGGAAGAGGCTCTCTCTTATAATCTATTATAAGAACCGAAGGACATGAGACCCGGTTATGAGGAATAACCCCACCCTGTCTGCAGTAAAACCCCTGAAGCAGAATAACGTCGTCTACCGGTACACATGCCCTATTCAAGGATGTCCAGGAGTCTATATCGGAATGACAACGTTACGACTGTCCAAGAGGATCTCCTGTCACGCCCAGAACGGTGCCATCAAACACCACGCCCTCACCGCCCACCAACAGCACGTCGTGCGAGAGGACATCTTGAAATACACGGAGATAATCGGAAGAGCCCCTGATCGGCGACACCTACGCGTCCTTGAGGCGTTATTCATTCTCGAACAAAAACCACTCCTGAATACAACACAGGAACCCTTCCTGCTGCCCACCTGTGTGAGGAAGGCCAAGCCCCACCCCAACCCCCCAACCCCCAGAAGATAACACCAGCGCCCAGGAAGGGACTTATACAGAAGAGGATGGAAGAAATATCAGGAGTTACGTCACCACGGTCGCAGCCAATGAAAACCCAGCTCCAGGTGACGCAACACACCTGAGAAGGTCAACGCGCCTCGAGCGTTTCCGACGCTTGGCCACCAGCCAATGAAAAGTCAAGTATCCTTTGGGTCCTGCAGGAGCATTCGTGAGCGCCCGCACGACCATGATATAAAGAGAAAGACTCACCACCAAGGATATACGGGCTGCTCTACGAGCAAGAGCCCGTGCTGGCACAAGGCCAGCTTAATCTCAAACAACAACAACCACCAACATTCAGTCCTCCAGCAACCATTGCTGTGATAATACCCTGGCAGATCTAGACGAAACGTCGCGTCAAGAGAGGTAGAGAGAACAAATTGTAGTAGCAGTAGCAGTAATAAAGATAATTCAATATGACTACACTGAATTTGACGATACCCTTTGGCACGTTGCTTGCCAGTTTCAGCAACATTGAGAAATGAGAAATCTTCGATAAGGAAAATAGATAAGACTCTATACAAAATGAATGGAGCTGATGCAGCGATCCTTTTCAACAATACTTGCTTAAAGAGGGTCTAGTCCCAAGATATACTGTGTGTGTATATATATATATATATATATATATATATATATATATATATATATATATATATATATATATATATAACTATAAAAGGCACATTAAATATCCCTGGGCCTGTTATATTTGAGACATATCCTGTTTTAACAGAAGAATTTATTTACACACACACAAATATACATACACACATGTATATATATATATATATATATATATATATATATATATATATATATATATATACATAATACATACATATATATATATATATATATATATATATATATATATATATATATATATATATATATATATATATATATATATATATATATATATATATATATATATATATATATATATATAATATATATATATATATATATATATATATATATATATATATATATATATTCTGCATTTGATCTCCAATTCGGATGAGAAAATTAACAACGTGGCCAAGCTTTCTTAATAAATATAATGAAAAATATAGATGACAATAATAATATTCTTGTAAAACGCTAAAACTACTGCTTCCTAAAACACCTTTATGAAACTGACGATGTCTGACCATTTGATTAATTCGATCCTTTAATATTTAATTATGAGAAACCTTTAAAAAAAATCCGCCAATTTCAAAATATCCAGACTTAATCTCTTGAAACCTTGCCATCAAGAACATGAAGGTCCCTCTCTTTCAACGCCCTCGCGTTAATGAGTCCTCTGTCTTTCCTTATTCATTTGAGGCTTTTGAAAAAGTGTATCACTTGTTTACCACTCAAAATCAGATGCAAGTTTCATATTTTCTGTTTTGTCAAAAAAAGGAGAGAAATCAGGACGCGTTTTTTGATAAGAAATTACATAAATAAGTAATTCCCGAAAATCAGCAAAATTAGCGAGTGATGTCTTTAACAAAAGAAAAATAATAAATAGTGATCTCTTAAAAAAGGAAAACAATGAAAAGTAGGGGTGAGGAGAGAAACAAGGGAACCGTTTTTCATTGCAATATAGGGACAAACTTCAAAGGGAAAGCAATTTCCTCATGCCTTAATGCCTTCGTTCCTCCTAACTACCTCCATGGTCTGGAAAACAGGTCCCTTTATTCACTTTTCATGCAATCCACCCATCCCCGGGGGAAATAACCGCAAAGGACATTTCTGCCAGTCTATTTAACCCAATCTCTTTCTATCCATTACAAGTAAAACAGAGTATTTCAGGATGACACTGATTACCAATTACCAAGAGGACATTGGGACTCCAGGATAACCTGTAAAATGGATGCAAATGTCTTTCGTAAAGTTGAACTGCTCTTTCGAAAAACTGGTGTCTTTCTTGCAAAATACCTGATGATCGAGTGACCCAAGACGTTATCATTATACTTGAAGTTGTGAATGTCGCTAAAAGGTAAACGACTAATCCACGAAAATGTGGTTGCTGAAAACAGAAGGCCATTTTTATTACATGCTTTTATTTAACTTGAATTAGGCACCTGTATCTCTCTCGGTCTGTTTGGGTCAAAACTTGTAATTCAATTTTCGACCTGTTCCCTTTGTCGAATGGTCTTGAAATTTTGCATGGTTTATCAATCCTGGTGACAATACAACCTTACGTAGGTTAACAGTGACCTCTAGTGACCCTATAATGACCTCTCCCAGAATATCAGAATTCCATATCTTCTTTAACTCGGTAGAATAAGTTAACAATTTTACGGATTTTTCAAAGCTTCTTTGGCTCGACAGGACATCACGTTCAATATTTTTTAGTTGCAGTCATAAATTGATGAGAGTTTCGGTTAAAACTAAAAGGTATCAAATAAAAAATTTGAAAAAATTATCAAAACATACTTTATGTATATATATATATATATATATATATATATATATATATATATATATTATATCATATATGTATATATATATATATATATATATATATATATAATATATATATATATTGTGTGTGTGCGTGTGTGTGTACTTGAGAGAACACATAGTACATTCGTACAAGCAAGGGTATCTCTTCTACCGCTTAATTTCACTGAAATATTTTCAGCTACAGTCATTCATTAAATTAAGGACTGTCGTCTAAAATGATTCCATTGGGTAATCATAGAAATTTAACGTTGAGCTCTATTATGTATTTCATGTGCATTTATTTCAATGAATTATGAAAATTCCATAAAGTTTAATCATATCTGCAGCTGCTGGCATGGGATCACTGTAATCTTCAATTTTTCTCCATCAATGTATTGTTTACAAAAATTTTGTCGGCTTGAATGTATAAAATGGCATAATTTCAAACTCATTAATGTTAAATGTCAAAACTCCTCAGGCGAAATGTTCCAAAAATATCAGCTAATTTCTTTGATAAACAGCTCTGAAATGCTTTTTTCGAAGAATATTCGAACTGGGGAGTCAAGTAGCATAAGACTGAAAAAACGTAAATTTTTGTAAATCTATAATACTTCTTAAAATGACAAATGACAGTCAAGATTGATAAATCAATATTCATGAATGTTTTTCGACCAGGCAACTGAATGTCCGTAGTTAGACCGGACATGGCGGAAGCAAGGAAAAGAATGTATGTGTACTCGAGAGAACACATACATTCGTACAAGCAAGGGTATCTGTTCTACCGCTCTTCACAAGCTAATTTCTATATATATATATATATTATATATATATATATATATATATATATATATATATATATATATATATATATAATTATATAATATATATATATATGTATATATGTATATATAGTATATATTATATATATATATATATATATATATACATATATATATATATGTATATATATATATATATATATATACATATATATAACATTATATTATATATATATATATATATATATATATATATATATATATATATAGAAATTAGCTTGTGAAGAGCGGTAGAACAGATACCCTTGCTTGTACGAATGTATGTGTTCTCTCGAGTACACACACACACATACACACACACACATATATACATATATATATATATATATATATATATATATATATAATATATATATATATATATATAAATATATACATATTATATATATATATATATATATTATATATATATAGTATATATATATTGTGTGTGTGTGTGTGTGTGTGTGTGTGTACTTGAGGGAACACATACATTCGTACAAGCAAGGGTATCTGTTCTACCGCTCTTCACAAGTTAATTTCTCGATAGCTGAGAACACAACGTTTGCTGTCTGATAAATAACAAGGCTCTTATTTCAAACTCGGGTCTGCAACAGCTTTATCGTTAGGTTGGTTGGCTTCCTTTGCTTGTATTACAAATACTGCCTTGCTTGAGGTTTTCTCTCAAGAACTGCTTGATTATGTACGCCTCAGTTCTTCATCCGGCTGTGGATTTTAGGGTTCGTAATTCTGCCTTTCTTTTATTTCATTTTAAGAACAAATAACTATTGAATGGGATGCCCTAATGACCTTTTCTAGTCCATACGGGAAACAGATAAGAAACAAGTAATAAATTATATGTTTTCCGTAAAGCGTATAAGCGAGGCCACCGAAAATAGATCTATCTTTCGGTGTCTTGGTATAGAAATGCTTTATGAGCCACTGCCCACGAAACTTTCAGCCACGACCAGGTAGTTGGTTGTCCTATAGCGTTGCCAGACGTATCATCATGGCTAACTTCAACCTTAATTAAAAAAAAAAAAAAAAAACTATTGAGGCTAGATGACTGGAGGGTGGCTGATCAGCATGCCAATTTGCAGCCTTCTGGCCTCCATAGTTATAAGAACTGAAGGTTGGGTTTGAAAAAGTGCGGACGGCCAGACAAAGCCATCTCAATAGTGTTCTTTTACAGACAACTAAAAAGAAAGGATTAAAAACTCCTTTGCATTATTCAATTTAAAAAAATAAAAAAAGATGGAATTCTAAGCCTCCTTCAGCATGTCGTCTATATTTGAACCTGTATTTTTCGACAGGGTAACTTCGGGTCAGGTTCGATCCTTGGCGCTTTTCTTGCGGAACTTGTTTTGGGCATTTTTTGGTAAGCTTTGGCGATTGGGTCTCTATACCATTATAACTATGCATATCACATGCAAATATGTATGTATGTATATATATATATATATATATATATATATATATATATAATGTGTGTGTGTGTGTGTCCAGCAGCTCAAGTACGGATGTGGTAATAGCCTAATCTTTAGATCTTTAGGAGAAATGGCTTGTTCTCTGATTTGACTTGTTTTAATTCATGAAAGTATCAGACCAAACACCAGAACCATTCGAGTATTCAGAACCGTAGCTGATTTGATTGATGAAAGGTAGGCTGAGGCACTTAAAGCAGTGAAAAGCGGGAGTTGGAGTGGTTTTACAGCAAGATGGAAGAAATGAAGTGGAAACGGTGTTGAAGTTAAAGTCTACAAAGCAGTGATAGCCAGGGGTCGGAGGGACGGTATACGTCTCCCATACTGCGGGTCAGTACCGTGATGAGAATGGGTAGATTGTAAAATTGTTAAAATTAATCATTAATAACCTTGTACCTCATTAAAATGGTTAATTGTGATCAATGCAAACGTTCATAGCTCTTCAAAGAACCATGTTATTACCCACATAAAATATATTCACCTTCAAACCATTTCCCCTAACCATAAGAACAAACTTCAACATTTATACTTTACACGCAGAATCGTCAATGAATTTCGTCTGCAAAGTATTAGCAATTGCATTCGCAACTCACTTTCCTATTCCTCAAATCTGCACTTGCGTCTCTCTGTCCTTTCTCTAACTTCGCACATCACTCTCTTGTAAAGATTTAAAACTACCTTGGGAAAATAACGCACACTTGTCTCCGATCCTCTTTAACACCAAACCAGTCACTTCTACGGCTACATACTCTAATACATACTGCTTTTATCGTTAGAACTTTATCACCCTCAATAATTTATCATATATACCATAAATCATCTAGCTTACTGTTTCATCCTTGCACCTTCCCTGGTATACTAAATTTTTTTCATACCCCTATAAGTATTGCATTTGCCTCTATGACTTTAAATCTTATAGATAAAACATTTATTCCCATCACTACTTCTTCTGATAACTTTCCCTTGTCTGGCTGTACTTTACAAACCCTGGTCAGCATTTTGAATATGCCATCGCTGCCATCCACAGCAAAATCGATTCCTTACTAACAATTTACCTAAAATATAAATGCAGCCCAACAGACCCTGGCCCAACAATTAATAACAGTTGAGCATAACATTGCTGACCACTGGAATTTACGAAATACAGCTTGAGGGGTGACCTTTAATGAAAATGTGAGTGTGTTCGTTAATAACTGATTCATTTAAGTAAAATATTTCCTATATAATATGAACTCTGTATTTTCTTCACTATTACTATCCATTTCTGGGATTTCAAATCACCGTTTTCTCAAATATCTTTCAAACTAATAATTTGATCCAAATTGTACTTTAACACAGCGTGTGCAAAACACCTCCCGGTAATTTTTGGTATTATAATACATTGTCAAATAGCATCGCAGCCTATGTATTCG
Organism: Macrobrachium nipponense; assembly: GCF_015104395.2. Lineage (NCBI taxonomy): Eukaryota > Metazoa > Arthropoda > Malacostraca > Decapoda > Palaemonidae > Macrobrachium > Macrobrachium nipponense. Next base: position 81,202,603 of record NC_087213.1, on the reverse strand, counting down.
AACGTCAATTATCCCCAGCCAGTCCTCCATACCTCACTCCTTCTTCCTTCCCCTCAACCCACTTTCTTGGCCTCCCTGTCTCCGGGCCCCCTTCCCTGTCTATTATATTATATTGAGTAATATTGCTTTTTATAAGTATAGTGGTATTTGTTGATTTTGTGTTTATTTTACTATTGGTATTGTATTTTCTTAAGTTATATAAATGGGAGTAGGCTAAGAGCGTATGAATTCCACCCTATTCACCTGGTGAAATGTACATACTGTCACGATCTCGACTTTAAATCCTTTACCCCTTACATCAAAGTGTTTTGTTTGTTTATTTGTTTGTTTGTATGTGTTATTACGTTCCAATGGAACCAGTGGTTATTCAGCAACGGGACCAACGGCTTTACGTGACTACTAAACCACGTCCGAGAGTGAACTTCTGTCACCAGAAATACACATCTCTCCACACTCAATGAAATGCCCGAGAATCGAACTCGCTGGCGGGCCAAGACCATACCGACCACGCCACTCAGGCGCTTACACCACATTGACGTGTTGATTATGAGCAGGTAAGATAAGGTAACCAAAATTAAATCACACAGTTTAACCTACAACCTAGTATATAATTAACACTACTATACAGTGGACAGGAATATTAAATAGCTCTCTCTCTCTCTCTCTCTCTCTCTCTCTCTCTCGTCTCTCTCTCTCTCTCCTCTCCCCTTGTATTAAGTATTATCAAAGTCGAAGAGTGATGCAGACAATTGAAAATATCACAGGAACTTTATTCAGTCCTTCGTTACTATCAAGGAACAAATCATCTCATTATCATTCTCGATGTTGATAATGGCGGCATCCATAGGTTTGTGAATGTGATCCTCTGACCAGTACTCATCCTCGACGGCTCTGGACAGTCTCATTGCACCTCCCCCCCCCCCCCCCCCCAACACCCCCCCTTGTTGTGCTAACACGCCAAAGATGCTGTTAACAGAAAATATTGGGAAAATCAAGGCCAAGAGAGAGAGAGAGAGAGAGAGGTCTGCTCACTACCCGCTCCCCAGCTTCCCCTAAGTAGGCGGAGCTTTGTCTACCTCCTTATTGCGTCAACAGGTGAATTGCTATAAAGAAAACGAAAAAAATGGGCATAATTTGGGAAAACTATTATCACTATCATAATACCATTGTGTGTGTTTCTCTGTTCATATCCACAACAATTTCGTTTCTACAAATCTAACGTCAGTAATAACACATATGGCATTATGCAGTGCTGTAATTATAAAAAAATAATTATTGAGGAATTTTCAGGTCTACCTTAGTTCAAATTGCATCTTAAAGAAAACAGAGATGTTTGCTTTACTATTACTCCGTGACAGTAGGTGAGCACTGAAAGGGTTTCCCGGCCCAGGACCTTTGAGCAAGTAGTACCGGCTTTAAGCTACGCCATTGGCTACGTAGTTACCCCTGGGTGGGAGACGACTCCACCCAATAAGGTAGACCCTTGGGAAAATGAACCATATTATGGTCGTTTCGTCAAACTACTTTTTTCATTATGAACTCTCCAATTATCTGCTGGTACTGAAAATATCATGGAAAACGGTATTTTATTGCATATTGCAAATTATGAGGTAGTGGGGGGCGGGAGAGAAATGAGAAAAACAGTGATAAAGAAAGAGTGAGAGAGAAGCGAGAGGGAGGTCGGGGGGGGGGGGGTGGGGGTGGAGGATGGTGGATAGCGACGTTCGATCGTAGAAGAATCCTGCTGACTCGTGTGACTTTGCCTTTACAAGTCAGGAGTTTACGACTTAACTATTACCATTTGCACCAAAATTAGCGCGATGTCTTGTACCCTGTGCCAAAGTACCGTTTTGATCACCCCGAAACGGTTACTAGGGCTCTCGCGAAGTTATGTTCCAAAAGCATTACATGATTTTCTAAGCATGCAAGAACCATTTTATTAAACTTCCTATGACGATGCTCTTCAGCGTAAAATTCTTAGTGAAGTTTACTCTGCTTTCCTGAGAGAATAATGCTAAAGGGGTGCACAGCCAAAAAGAGCAGAGACGACATGGATAAAGTGGCAATTAAGTTTCCTTACAGAGGCTTTGCAGCTTCTCATATGAATCTCCACAAAATTTAGAATGACTACATCTGCTGAAACAATACACTAAGGTTAATTCTGGACAACTCGCCACATCGTGGATAAATATACGATATGCTCATAGATTTTTACGTTGTGAAAGGTGTGCAATCTACGAGTTCCTTTCAAGTTAGAAATCTAGTGAGGATTTTAGCAATATCGTGATTCATCCATTTTGCTAGGTATAGAGCATACGGACCGGGCCTCTCTCTCCTCTCTCTCTCTCTCTCTCTCTCTCTCTCTCTCTTCTCTCACATATACATACGTACATACACACAGACACTCACACACAAAAATCTTGTTTAAGTAAACATTAATGTGTTTCTCATAAGGACAATGGCTTCAGAGGGAGAAGACAAACAAAGGCCACTCACTGCTGCTTAATATTCAGTTTTTTTTTATATTAAAGCCCGTCGTTTCTAGGACCCCTTCTACACTGTTTACTAAGCAGTAACTGGGTCTTTCTCTCTCCATTTCTCCTAACACTTCAGAATTCTACAGTTTTCCCCAACCTAACAACTTCCATTTTTTTCACACGACAACACATACACACACACACACGCTCGTGTATATATATATATATATATATATATATATATATATATATATATATATATATATATATATATATATACATACATATATATATGTATATTATGGACGATTAACATCAAGAAAACATTGCTCAAAGAAAATAACGTCTTAGACTTGTCCCAAATCGAATTACAACAAAAGCTCACATAAAAGAAATGACAAAAGAAATAAAAACCTAATGATGACACTACAATATGCTCTCTATAACAGTGAACAGAAATGACTTCATTCCCTGGACAGGATAAATTAACAGTGAGGACAAGAGGATGTCAATTTCGTCCCGGGCTTCATTTACGAATAGTCCGCTTTATGATTACACCATTTTCGTCATGAAACCCCCCTAGATGCTGACCCCTTGATGTGGGTAGGGGGCTTAGGGACCAGCAGCTGGGGCATGATGCCTGGTGGGGTTGGTTTCTCACTGGTCCTTGGGGCCCAGCTGCTGATCCAACTAAATTAGTCAGAACTTTTCTTTCTACTAAAAACATTTCATCTTTCTGCCTTCCTCCCTCTTATAAGGTATGGGTTCTACGATGATGACTATTGGCTTGGTTTTGGACATGGTTTAGGCTAAATCTTGGGATTTGAAGGAGGGTGAGGATGGACGGCATGCTACCTCACCCGTAGAACCCCTCTAGTACCTGACGTGATCGAGCGAGGGGAAAGTTTATTGTCAAAACCCTATCTTCAGTGCCGGGTCTGATCTCGACGGACATCATGACACCTTAGCACTGGAGATAGGGTGTATATCCGGTAATTACCCCTAGGACGACCCTAATTAAAGGGATGACCCGTCCTCTAAGTGTGACTCCATGGTGGGTATGGGGGAATATCTGGATGAACTATATTTTTCACGTTATATGGCAACCCCCCTTATTTCGGCTGACGACCCTATGCTTTTGTCAAAGGACTTGTGCACGGAACCCGAACTTCAATCAATCATGGTCGGTCCCTATGATCAGGGTAGTACCCCTGGATCGAATGACAGACGGACACAGATGACGACCCAAAGCAATGCGAGTAGATATACCTCCAAGAAATCTCAACAAAAAGCATCTGGCTCCAGTATTGTCACACTGGAACCATATGCCAGGAAGAAGAATAAAAAGTATGAAATAGCTCCTGGGGTCTTTGTACCCAATTCCTTGAATAAATACCTGAATTTGAAGCTTGAAGGTGACAATATAGACATTTTTCAAGTACACAGGGAAATCGTGAAATGTTGTGGCAGACAGCCAAAAATTACAGCCCAAAATGGAAATATGCTCCTTGTAGAAAGCATATCCCCAGAGGAGAGCAGTAAGTTGATGGGATTGTCGGACCTTGCGGGAATTTCGGTTGAGTGCACTCCCCACTTTAGCCTGAACTCCAGCAAGGGCTTGATTTATGCCCCTCAATTGATGGCTTTTTCTGAGGAGAGACTTTTAACAGAATTAAAAGATCAGGGTGTAATAAAGGTTGACAGGATGTCAAAGAAGGTTGATAATAACAGAATGCCTCAGCCTACCTTAATATTAACTTTTAATGCTTTAAGACTTCCAGAATATGTCTCTGCAGCCTGGTATAGGTTTAAGGTAAAACAGTACATCCCAAGACCCAGAAGGTGTTTCCATTGCCAGCATTTTGGACACACCCTACAATCGTGTCGATCCAAATTGCAAGAAAATCCTGCAGTCTGTGTCAACTGTGGAGAAGACGAGCATGGTATGTGCACCAGGGAACCTAAATGTGTTCACTGTGGTGAGGGACATGCCTCGTCATCTCAGCAGTGTGATATATATTTACTTGAAAAGGAAATACAAGCAATTAGAGTGATTGAAAGAACAACATTTAAGGAAGCACGAGAGAGAGCCAAAGCAAAGACTGTAAGACCCGGTCTAAGTTTTGCTACTGTAGTAGCAAAATTAAAAAGCCAAAGGAAAGAGACAAATAAAAACACCCAAGTTAAGAGCACAAAAGGAAAATCAAATAAAGAATCATTAAAAAGACAGCTAACTGAATCATCTGAGTCAACTGATGATGAGAATATAAAGACAAGGTTCACTAGAACCAACAAGAAAGACCCTAGTGTGGAATTGAAGAAAATTCAAGTGCCAGTTGAGATACACCCTCCACCATCTGCCTCTTTGGAGGCAAGGCCAGTGGTTGCTGGTCTGGTGCCAGCTTCTGTTGGTGCCAACTCCTCTTTGGAGGACAAACCAGCAGATGCTGGTCCCCCGGTGCCAGTCCTCGCTGGTACTTCTGCCTCATCAGAGGCAGAGTTGGCTACTGCCAGCAGTACAAAGACACTTGAGGTGGTCTCTTTAGAGAACACCTCTGCTCTCTCCATCTTAATAGAGATGGAGAGCGAAGAAACTAAAAAACCCTTCAGTATCAAAAACACTGAAGGAAAAGATGTTGGCTCTACGAAGGTGATAGCTCCTCCCAAGAAGCCAACAAAACCTTCCATCAAAATGCCTCCCCCTAGTAGGAAAAAGAACTTTCCCAGTCTTGTAAAAAGGAACCACAATGTTGGTCCTAAACGTGAATAAATTCACTTCCATTATTCAGTGGAACTGTCAGGGACTGCGAGCGAAGTATGAGGAAGTGAAGCTTTTAATCTATGAGCACTCTCCTGTAGGGATATGTTTGCAGGAGACCATGCTAGGTGAATATACCCCTTGTCCTAGGGAATATGTTCACTATAGAACTAAATTTGATTTAGAGGTGGGAAATCATGGTGGATCCCTCATCTACATCCGTCGAGATGCTCCACACTACAAAGTAAAACTAAATACTCCACTTCAAGCTGTGGCTGTACGAATTAATTTAAGGAGGCAATATACTATATGTTCCCTTTACATTCCACCCAATAGCCATGTCTCCCAAGAGAACTTAATACACTTGATGCAGCAACTACCAGAGCCATTCCTTCTACTTGGTGACTTCAACAGTAGACATCCATTGTGGGGAGATGTAACATCAAACCAAAAGGGAATATGATGGCATCATTAATAGAAAATGAAGATATAGGTCTTCTTAATACTGGAGAACCTACCCATTACCACATTCAGACAGGCACCGTCTCCTGCATCGACCTTTCAATATGTAGCTCCAACTGCAGTGTTGATTTTAGTTGGAGAACAAGTGATGACTGGCATACCAGTGACCATTCTCCAATTGTGATCGACACCAATGAAGGCCCACCTATCCTGAGATTACCACGATGGTGTTTAGAAAATGCAAATTGGAGAAAATTCAAAGATTTGAGTGAGTTGGAGGGGAATGCAAAAGATTTCCCAAGTGTAGATGATGCCATTGATCTACTCAATGGAACATTACATACTGCAGGTCTGCACTCGATTCCTCGAACAAAAGGACTATTCAGGAGACGGCCAGTACCGTGGTGGTCAGAAAACTTAAGGCTGTTACACAGAGCTACAAGGACATCATTGACCAGGTGCCGTAGACACCGCACCTTGGGCAATGTCATAATTTACAAACAGTGTAGGGCATGATTTCGAAAAGCCATGAAAGCTGCCAGAAGACAAGCATGGGCCGGATATGTATCCTCTATTAACAGCAGAACACCAGTTTGTAGCATTTGGAAGAAAATAAGAAAAATTCAGGGTAAATTTACACCCAATCCTCCTCCAGTACTTAAAGTGAATAATAATCATGTCTTAGATGCCACAGAAGTTAGTAATACATTTTCAGAACACTTCGCTCGAGTCTCTGAGAAATCAGATAGTTCCCCAGGACATAATTTCAGAATGATGGAAGAACAACAGGTACTTGACTTTTCAGCAAAGAAAGCTGAATCATATAATATGCCGTTTTCTGAAAGGGAATTTGACTCTGCTTTATCTAGGAGCAAGAACACTGCCCCTGGTCCAGATGAGATTCCTTATGAAATGTTTAAACACATTTCAAGGAACACAAAACTTTTTATAATAAGTATTATCAAATAGAATATGGGATGAAAGCAGCTACCCTACCATATGGGAATTAGCTACCATGTTACCATTCCTTAAGCCTGGAAAAGATCCTCTCTGTGCAGCAAGTTACCGCCCCATTGCTTTAACTTGCTGTTTGTGTAAATTGATGGAAAAAATGGTAAATGTAAGACTGGTGTGGTATCTAGAGCACAACAATATTCTAACACCTTCTCAGTGTGGTTTTCGAAAAATGCACTCCACCCTGGACATCTTACTGCAACTTGAAGCCTCTATCTGTGAGGCCTTTGCCTCCAAGCAACACCATGTGACAGTGTTTTTTTGATATAGAAAAGGCATATGACACTGCTTGGAGACATGGGATTCTGAAGACTATGCATAATAGTGGTCTACGAGGCAAATTACCTTTATTTGTGAAATCCTTTTTACATCGTAGGTATTTTAAAGTTAAAGTTGGCAGTATTTTATCAGAGAAAAGGTGCCAAGAAGAAGGTGTTCCCCAGGGTAGTGTTCTCAGTGTAACACTTTTTGCTCTGGCCATAAACAGTGTTGCAGCTGTCATTCCAAGAGAGGTTTTAAAGACACTGTTTGTGGATGACTTGTCAATATCCTTTGCTGCCACCCGGATGACTGTAGCAGAAAGAAAGCTACAATTAACAATAAATAAAATAGTAAGTTGGGCTGAGAAACAGGGTTTTAAAATCTCTGTAAGCAAGACTACTGCTGTCCACTTCTGTCGGATCAGGGGAGTGCATCCTGATCCAGACCTATATTTGTATGGCCGTAGAATCCCATGTGTAGAACAAGCACACTTCTTAGGCCTAGTTTTTGACAGTAGATTGACTTGGGTCCCCCATATCAAACATATAAAAGCAAAGAGCCTAGAAGCTCTACACATTTTGAAGGTGCTTTCTCACACCAGTTGGGGAGCTGATAGAAATCTTTTACTGAAGCTTCATAAATCTTTAATCTTGTCAAAGCTGTCATATGGTTGTGAAGTTTATTCTTCAGCTTCCTCATGTAACTTAAAAATTTTAGATTCAGTGCATCATTCAGGTATTCGTATAGCCACAGGAGCTTTCCATTCGTCACCAATACCTAGTATGCTAGTTGATGCAAGAGAGATGCCCCTTGAACTCTATCGCCAGTCATCATTACTTCGGTACTGGTTTAGAGTGCAAAGACTCCCCAAATCTCTGGCATTTGCTGTGGCAAATAGAAATATTTTTAACGGTTTTTACGAAAGTCATCCAAGGTATCCCACTCCTTTTAGCTATAGAATTAACAAAATTTTAGAGGATACAAATATTAAATTATTTCCCATTATCCCCTTTGTGTATCCCAGTACTCCTGTCTGGAGGTTACCTGATGTGAAATTCTGCAGGTACTTCAGTGGAGCAAAGAGGGATAAATCTGATGAGGAAATGAGGGCCATATTTTTAGAGCATGTATCAGAGCATGTAAATACAAGTTTAATATTTACTGATGGCTCTAAGTCCAGTGCTGGCGTTGGATATGGAGTTTTTAGCCAATCTTTTAACCGAAGAGGTGCACTTCCTTCTGTTGCCTCAAACTTTACAGCTGAATTGTATGGCATCCTAGTAGCACTGGAACATATTACAACACTCCCAGTGTGTAGCTACACAATATTTTGTGACTCCAAAAGTGCCCTACAGTCCCTGGAAGTCTTTAATACTGATCATCCCTTGGTGTTGAAGATATTGCAGTGGATTTTCTTGCACCAGTATAGAGGGAGCATTGTTTCTTTTTGTTGGGTTCCTGCCCATGTGAACATATCGGGTAACGAAGAGGCAGACAAGCTAGCCAAATCAGCTGCGCAAACTTTGATACCAAGAAAATGCCCTGTTCCATATCGTGATACATTCTATGATATATGGAAATCCATCCAGCAGTTATGGGTACTGCAGTGGGACAGAGTAGGCCCCAATAAAATGAAAGAAATTACTAGTCAGACACACCCTTGGAAATATGACCTAATACCAAGGAAGTGGGAGATTGTATTGTGTAGATTACGTATTGGCCATACGCGTTTAACTCATGGCTATCTGATGGATGGGGAGAATGAGCCATTCTGTGACGATTGCTTAGTTCCACTAACCGTTAGGCATTTGCTGGTTGAGTGTCCCAGTCTGGTGGAACTTAGGAATCGTTTTTTAGGTTATAGTAGTGGAGCAGGGGGTAATTATAGCATGGCAAAACTGTTGGGAGAAAACGCATGTATTAATAACATTATCTCTTTTATCAAAGAAGCTGGTCTTCTCAAATATATCTGACAGCTGTGCTGTCTTAGTATATACTTTTTTTTTTCTTTTTAATAGTTTTACTGTTATGTGATCAATCACAATTCTTTTTATCGGAATGTTATTTTTATCAGAAATTTAATTTATTTTTTAAATCAAATTTATATATCTCTCATAAAGATAAAGTTATTTTGAATGTTGTATAATATATTATAAAAGTTAAAAGATCACATTTAGTATTCGGCGTCGGTGACCCTGGTAGTTGTGACGCCAGATAACTCGCAATCAATCAATCAATCAATCGTCATGAAACCCGAGGCCAACGGATCTTGATTACCCATTTCGAACAGCGCTTGGCCTGGAGCTCGAGTGTTTTTCCTATTAAGTTGCAGTCAGTGAATTGAGATTTTATAACATACCTTTCCAAGAGGTGTTATCACTTAATATGGCGTGATACAGACTGTCAAACACTGATTTTCCTTTCTGAATAACCGCTCCTGCAACTGTTATCATATTAGTTACTCACACTTGGAATCCGAAAATATATTCTCAAATAAATTTCAAATGTTCATCGGCGCTTTTGAGCACTTTTACCAGGAATATCTTTAATCCGAATTTTCACACCCTTAAGCCAATAGTAAAATGGTAAAAATCTAGGTATCCATCGATACTTTTCTGAGAAACTGCGTATGATTCACCGCGAGAGAGAGAGAGAGAGAGAGAGAGAGAGAGAGAGAGAGAGAGAGAGAGATTCATCCGACAATTCCCTGAACGCACACTGGATGCAGTGAGTAAGAAGTAGCAATGACCTATGTATATCTTTGTTCTTTTTGGGTACAGAAGACACCAAACAACTACATGAACACTGGTGACCAACGGCATATGCAAATACAAAGTCACAATGCCACATACGAACAAATACAAAGTCACAACGACATATACAGATAAAAATTCTGACACCCTTAGTTTAATGTTAGTATAACTATTCACTGTACTAACTCCGTGAGGCTGCTTCTTCATAGGATTATCTCGCAATAATGTGTCAACAGACCAGCAAACGGAAACATCAATGACATGGCACTAGGATATAGTATCAAAGTATATCTTAAACTGTTTGGAAAGGGTAATTACCTTTATAATGAATTACGCCCCTAAAACATATAGAAAAAGAATAATGGTTGACACTCCTAAAACTGCGAAGCTTGTGACAAATTCACGAGTTTCAGGAGTGATACAATTTTCACAGACATTTTCCAGGCACCTCAGTCTCCTCTTATACATCCTTAAATCTTCTACCGCCAGGTTTTCTCATACGCAGCGCAAGTTTCCTACCGACCTTTTGACATCATCAACAATAGCTATTACCCTACGGCAAGAAATTTCATCATGTAAGAGACATTTGCGCACATCGTTGCCGGCCATGCAGAAAAAAGAAGACGCAGAGAAACGTCACTTCCTCTCCCTTGGGAAATAATTTTCAAGACGACTTTGAATTTCATGAATGAACTATATTTTCTAACAAGAGGTTCTTGTTATGCAAAACTAATAAGGATTAAAGTCTTTAATCCTTTTAAGAGTTCATTCCGCGGACGAGGTCCAAATATAACTTGCACTGACTTTTCATCCGCTACATTGTATGTACTCACCACAGAAAAATTAAATTTTGCCATCTAACGACATTATATCCTCAAAGGTATGTATGCATGTACACACATACACTATATATATATATATATATATATATACATATATTATATATATATATATTTTATATATATATATACACATACTATACGTATATATATATATATATATATATCTATATATATATATATATAGATATATATATATATATATATATATATAGTATATAGATATATATATATATATCTATACTATATATATATATATATATATATATATATATCTATATATACATATATCTATATATATATATATATAATATATATATATATATATATATATATAGATATATATATATATATATATATATATATATATATATAGTATAGATATCTATATATAGATCTATATATATATATATATATATATCTACATATAACACACGCGAGTTTGTGCCAGTCTATTTACCTTGTGCAAAACAGATACATCTAGCCAGTCTGAAATTGGCTCACATATGCAATTTTTCACACGCGAATCTTAACATCTTGCTAAGCGAATGCCTTCCAGGACAAAATTTGAATGTTAACGATTTGTTGAACCCTAAAGCTGGGGGGTCATACATTCACGTATCACGATGGCGTATGCACACGTATGTGGGTCGTGGGCATCTTCGCGGTGAAATGACCTTGAACACATGGTAAACAGGACACGGGCTGACGGACGTAAAGCCAACACCGTACATGGCGCCGCAATGTTGTGGGGCCGTTGGGTACAAAAGGGCCGGCCTGTAAACAGAGCTTGCAGTTCCCCTTGTCAACTCCGTGCAGCAAGAAGTATTCACCCTGTTCTGAATCATCATGAATTAAACAAAACAACAGCAGCCTTAGGAACTTAGATACCAACTGTTGAAATGAGATTCATTCGCAGCCACACAAAACTAATAAAATAAAAATGCATTACAAGAGCCCCAGACTAACCTAGAGCACTTAATGTTCACCAAAACACACATCAATTACATTTTAAGTAAAATATGAAGCTATTTCAACTTAAAAACCACACAATGAGAAGGAAATGAACTGAAAAATAGAAAATAAACAGAAAAACAGACAGGGAGAAAGACTTCAATCAGTACCAGAATTATAAAGATACTTAGAAAATACTTAACATAAAATATATATAATATATATATATATATATATATATATATATATATATATATATATATATACTTGAAAAGTCACTTAACATTGAAAATATAACTATATACATTATATACACTATACTTTCTCGATGAAGCTCGAGGATGGAAGAGAGAGAGAGAGAGAGAGAGAGAGAGAGAGAGAGAGAGAGAAAAGAGAGAGAGAGAGAGAGAAATGTAAAAGCACCAAGTATTAGAAATTCATTTTTTTTCTCATATGTAGTTTTGTAGTTTGTGTTGAAAAATTTTGCTTTTGTCTTCTATGTATATTTTGGTCATTTTATTATTATTATTTTGTCGTGAGTTTTTCTTCATTTCATATGTCTAGACTTTGATGTTTGTTTGCTACTTTCAAAGTGAATACAAAAAATTTCTTTATCTAAAATGATTAATTTTATTGATAGTTTTGTATGTCTTATATGGCACTGCTGACTTGAAGACGCCGACCTGAAATTTTTTAACCGTACTACAGCGTTGCCACGTCGTACAGGGTAGTAAACATGCGAGTCGGTTTCCCGGTACGCTACCGCGCAATGTTAAGGCCCACGTGCTTCGCGGCGAGAAGAAAACCGCGGCTGCGAACAATGCCGTTGAGCCCAGCGCCTACCCCGTCGCAGTCACCGTGGGTCCCACGTGCAATGCCTGGAGGTACGTCAGGTGACATTTGGCGTGACCCCCACCCAACGACTTGTTTTGAACATTTCAAAACTGAAGGGGGCTACGGCGCTCCATTGGGTGGAGCTCAGCGCCGCCGACCCGTCACTACGTCCACGATTTTACGTATGTTTTACGGAACATTTACGGTTTAATGACGTAAGCTGTTGCCAACTACCAATTTCAGCTCAGGCGTGGGCGTGCGTGCGTTGATACGTGAATGTGTGACCTTAGCATTATGCCCTCCCTGGATCGTTGAAATCACGAGAAAACTGTAACAGTGGACTCACAGTTTACAGTCTTTGGTAGGAGATAGACGCCAAAAAGCCACTAATGTCCACTCTTTCTTCTAAGGTATATCTGTATCCTTTGCTCTTTGTTAAGCATTTTTTTTTAAATGGATTGTGACAAATACTGCATTTTTCCGTACCGACCTCAACAATTTGCAAGTGATTAGGCAACGACAATTAGAGCACAGCCATAAATTTCGTCCCTTGGAGGGTTCACTCCCCAAAACTCGTTTCCGTTATATATATTATATATATATATATATATATATATATATATATATATATATTATATATATATATATATTATATATATATATATATAATATATATTGTTTTAAAGGATCAAAAGAACAGAAGGAAAAAATACCGTTAAAAACAAATTTTAAAACATAAAAACAGAAGCAGAAAGAAAAGAATACTGTCAAAACAACTTTATAAGAAATAAAACTTTCCCTTCCCCTTTATGCTATTTTTTCATTTAGAATGCATAAATTATCTACTACATCTCGTCTGAAGTAGATTTCTATTCATGAGCGCGTCAGTAGCTCCGGGAACTAGGCATCACCCTGCTTAGGTTTATATGCAACACTCTTAACTAGGAATCAAAATTTATTAAGAACATATTTGTAATATTTACAGCTACTTCCTGCCCGGGAATGATTGGTATCCTGTTATTTATATATATGTCACGGCCTCTTTGAGCCGCGAATTAGTAATCTTTGTACCTCTTCGAGGCATCTTGTTAACGTTGATAGACACCAACGCCGAGCGGAGCACTTTTCCTCTCTCTCTCTCTCTCTCTCTCTCTCTCTCTCTCTCTCTCTCTCTCAACGAAGTATCCTCATTCTCTCTCTCTCTCTCTCTCTCTCTCTCTCTCTCTCTCTCTCGACCAACCTCAATAGTTAGACCCTATCTTGAATATGCAGTACAGTTTTGGTCACCAACACTAAAAAAAAGACATAAATAGATTAGGAGGAGTTCAAGCAAGAGCCACAAAGCTAATTCCATCCATCAGGCAAGTAGGTTATCGAAGGCAACAAGAGAGCCTGAACATGAATGGCTTAGAAACACGACGATTGCGAGGACAACTAATAGAAACATTTAAAATACTGAAAGGCATAACAAAAGTAAGACAGTAACTTATTTACATTAAACGAAACCCTCAGAACAGAAATAATTGGATGGAAACTAGAACTGAAGAGATACACACATCCCATTCTGGGAACTTCTATACATACAAGATACGCGACACGTGGAATAAATTACCACCAGAAGTTGTAAACAGCAACAGTGTAGAAGAGTTTAAAAGAAAGCTGGACAAAATCATTAGGACACTGTGAATGCACAGTAAAACCTACTTTTACAGATAAGTGAGCACACGATGTCTCCTCGGATGGACTAACAAGTCTTTGAGATATCCTAATCCTTGTAACTCCTTGTAACCTAACACACAACCTACAATTCATAATTACTTAAGGTCGCTAAATCAGATCCAGAATTATCAAAAATAGACAGTTTGTATAGAAACATCAGACAATCTTGTTAACTAAATAAGTCAAGTTCTGAAACTCTAGCTTCTGCATTAAAAATAGGCCTTCTCTCAAAGTTGGTCCATCTCACCCAACTGCCCAAAGTAGTATCGTCTCATCTTTCTTATCATGATATAGTGGAACAGACACTCACGCAATCATGTACGTACGGTTAATAGTCACATCCATGAGATCTGATCAAAACCAGATCGGATGTGTATCACGACACTTCCATTTCTGCCCGTGCACAAAAACATGTGATCTCCATGCCTTGGTCATATGAACATCTGTGCGAGCTGAGTTTACATTCTTCGGCGGATCGCGCCACCTCCAAAGTGGTGAATCCTT
>NC_087213.1:81160528-81183028 GCF_015104395.2 Macrobrachium nipponense | reverse complement strand
TTCTTCGGAAAGGCCTGTAACTATCCCCTGACATTTGCAGCATAAAATCAAAATAACACTGTTGCAGTAAATTCCACTTCTAATCTTCTACTGTTTTCGCTAACGCGGGAATACTGACCTACGTGACCTGCTTCAAGTGCTGGATACATTACAGTCAGCTTGTCTGCCCGCCAAGAGAAAGATAACCTTTCTCAACACAAGAAAACATAAAACTGAACAGACTGCAGCCGTAGAGATATTATTGTTACCGTGCATGATGTCCTTCAAACTGGGATCTTGCGTTAAAAATTCTAACTTACAAATCACTTCCAATTTAGTAGCCCAGTCAAGGCACGAAATCAACACCAACCATTAACAAAAGAAACTGTTCCGATGATTCATTTACGTTAACGCCGACGCTTTAGCCGGTATCTCCAAGAGCAAGAGCTCGCGCAACCATATGGCCAGCTTAATTAATGAGTAACAAAAACTGAAGTTTAAAAAACTAGCCAGCTAATAAGTATTCTCATAAATATCAGCATTGTGGCAGGATCACAAGCTTAAAATACAAGCAGGCAAAATCGCCCCCCCCCCCCCCCCCCCCCCAACATAAACTTAATCAATCCAGCTGCCAAACCCACCCTCAGTCACACTTACCCCTTCACACTACGGAATACGCACAGGACAATTGACCAAAAGAAATCCAAAAACAAAAAACTCTCAAAACACATGTACTTACCCAACTCCAGATACTCCAGGCAATGCTGTGCTATCCGCTGGTCGAGGTCGCTGAGACACTAACAACTACAAGACAAAAACCAAGAACCACAACCCCACAACTCAACAACAACACAACAACCAAGGACCATAACCCAACAACACAACACCCAAGGACCACAACCCCACAACTTAACACAACAACAAACAAGGAACACAACCACAACTCAGCAACACAGCAAACAACAAGGAACTCAACCACAACTCAACAACACAGCAAACAACAAGGAACTCAACACAGCTCAACAACACAACAACAAACAAGGAACACAACCACAACAAAAGACCACTGCACAACAACCACCAACACGAAAACAACAACACAAAAAGGCAACACACACACCCACTAACAACACCAAGGGATCACAACAGCTCACCAACAACAACCATCAACAACTCACAACCACACCAAGAAACCACAACAGCTCCCAACAACAACCCCAAACTATAACAACTCACAAATAACTCAACAGAACCTCACAAACAACAAATCCAACAGCACAGGCACAACAACTCCAAAGCAAATAACATCAACTTAATAAAATCTAACAACAAATGAACAACACACAACCTAAATGACTTTCAATGCCTTCAATAGCCTGCTGCCAACACTACTATCACCAGCTCTCACCAAAGATTCCCCAAAGACTGACTGAAAAACACAGAACTCGAACAGCTAGCTCCAGCTGCACCAGCAGACAACCCAGAACTCACCAACAGCCAATTCAGTCGTTAACTATCAATACAGCAATTACACCCTCTCTCTCTCTCTCACACACAGACATTGTCAAATGGAACTCCACAACTCCTCCGTAGCATATGTACACCTGCCAAGGCTGAAGTCGTCAGAGAGAGAGAGAGAGAGAGAGTGCACTAATGAAATGAATTCCCTGATGCCCTCAGTGGCCTGACACGGTGCACATAGTTACTGGTAATTTCGAAGTTATCGCAACTCCTCGGTTCTATCATAACCAACAAAGCAATCTCAGCAGAGACTAACAACTACAGGACGAATTTATAATTTGTGAGGAATTAAGTCCTCCAGAGAAAATAAAGAGCGAATTAGGAATATTTTACAGAAAAAAGAATAAGTCAATTCCAATAACATTTTAATCGTGAGTTATTTAATGAAGAGCCTGCATATCGGGTCTACAGCATCCGTCTACATTATTTCTTCCATACTTTTAGAAGAATATGGCTTTAACATTGGAAAAAACTACTTAATGAATAATGCTAATTAAAGCAGCGACTCTTGCATGAATAATGTAATAATGTAATTCTTCACTGGTCGTGTATTCAACAATATCCTCAAGAACTCTTTAACCATTCCATGAATACGAAATTTTCTCTTCCATTTCCACTTTGCTGGGTAGATAGAAGGAACTTTTCGTGGCGTTTTATTTATTTATTTATATATATATATATATATATATATATATATATATATATATATATATATATAATATATATATATATAATATGTATGATATATTATGTTTATATATATATATATATATATTATATATATATATATATATATATAGAGATATATATATATATATATAATTATGATATATATATTAATATATATATATATATCTATATATATCAAATATATATTTATATATAACTAGCTGACCAGCCTGGCACTGCCCAGGAAAACTCTGAATAGCCAACTGTAATAACTTTTCTCTCTCTCTCTTCGTCAGCCCAAACCCTGGCCCCCTCTCTCTTTCTCACTTCGTCTCCCTATAATTCTCTCTCACTCGCTCCCTTTCCGGTTAAGATGGGTTGCTTCAGTTACAATGCCCCACATTTTTGACATTTTACATTTCACCATTTCTCACCCACCCCTGCTTCATGTTGGAGCTGAACTTGGAGGCCTTTGGAAGTATGTCTATTTATCTCAGCAATTTAAAAAACTATGGATTAGAGACTAATATCGGCCGTTTCCGGTTATTTTTACATTTCACCCCTTTCCCTTCCACAGTGATGTCTTACCCTGAAGTATTCTTTTCTAGAGGGTAAGTCATAAATATAAGAAGTCTGGTCGAAATTGCTCGATACGTTTCAAAATGAATGTGGGACATACATAACATACATATATATATATCGAGCTACAATGTCCTTTAGTATCTAATTCGCTCTACCTCGGATTAATATATTTTCATATATGCTTAATCGAAGAGGAATTTTTTCTCGATAATAGACTTGCCTGCACCCGGGCGCGAACCCATGGAGCCTTTCAAATCCAGGAACGTCACTGAAGCTATTACCTCTCGCGGTGGTGGGGTAGGTAAAAGCTTCACTGACGTTCCTGGATTTGGAAGGCTCCATTGGGTTTCGCGCCCGGGTCCAGGCAAGTCTATTATCGACAAAAATTTCCCCTTCGGTTAAGCATATATGAAAATATATTAATCCGAGGTAGAGCGAATTAGATGTTAAAGGACATTGTAGCTCGATATATGTATATGAATCACGGAAATGAATATGATGTGACTTACTTACATACATATATATATATATATATATATATATATATATATATATATTATATATTATATATATATATGTATATATGTGTGTGTGTGCGCGCGCGCGCATGTGTGAGTGTGTGTGTTTCACTTTACCTTTGGGGCATTTGCCTTTACTTATACATCCATGATGACGTTCCATATCTTTCTGAATCAGTTATACATACATACATACATACATATATACATACATATACTTATATGAATAATTATAACATCACTGTGATCCATATAAAATATTCAAGCTACAAATGTCCTTTAATATCTAATTCGCTCTACCTCAGTATTGATATATTTTCATATATGTAAACCAAAGGGGAATTTTTTAGTTGATAATATTTTCGTCCTCTCGTGGGTTCAAACCACCGCCCAGCGGACAGAGATAAAATCAGAACATCAGTGATGTTATCAATTTGGCTAATAAGTGAGGTTATAAGTCTATACAGATTCCGACCTTACAAATGACCGTCGAACTTCGGGTATTCGTAATTAGAATCGATATCCAACCCCACCTCTACCATGTTAACAAATTCGAACGTTTGCCGAACGTAGCCATATTATGAATAATTATCACATCACCGTGATTCATATAAATGATTCAAGCTACAAATGTCTTTTGATAACTCATTCGCTCTTCCTCGGAATTTATATATTCATATATGTAAACTGAAGGGGAATTTTTTGTTTAGTTGATAATAGTTTCGCCTACTCGAGGGTTCGAACCACCGCCCAGCGGAAAGAGACGAAATCAGGACGTCAGTGATGTTATCGATTCGGCTAACAAGTGAAGTTATAAGTTTATACTGATTCCGACCTTACAAATTACCGTCGAACTTCGGGTATTAGTAATTAGAATCAATAGCTGTCTCTGCCACCATATTTGAATTAGAGTAACGCAAAGGTAACCATTGTGAAAAAAAAAAAAAAACTTCCAGTTGATTAGCCGCCTCAAATACTTACTAGTACACAGAAAACTCGAAGTCTAATGCTCCTGCAAACTCATTTTCACTTAGGGCTAACTTGCAAACAGACTGGACGTTCCTTGATAATAACGTTCTCCATTTTTAATATCACTTAAAATAATCCATCTGGTACATTCTAGGCCTTCCTCTCACATCCCTTCCAAATCATCTGTTCAACATTCTTTCATTAATACCAAACTAACTCAGAACAATGATCCATGCTCTCAACTATAATGAATTTTTTCTTAATTTATGTACCAACACAATTTTCACCCTTCAACTTTATACCGGTCCCACTTTTATTAGCGTTCTGTAAAAGAAAATTATTGAAATGGCTTTTTTTCTGTCCATACGTTCTCAGACCATAAAAACTACTGAGGCTAGAGGGCTGCAAATTGGTGTGTTGATCATCCACCCTCTAGTCATCAAACATACCAAATTGCAGTCCTCTAGCCTCTGTAACTTTTATTCTATTTAGAGTCAAAATTAGCCATGATAATGCGTATGGCACCGCCATAAGTGCCAAAAACACATGCCAACACCGAGTTGTGACTAAAACTTTCATGAGCCGCGGCTGAGACTTTTATGGACCTGGGCTGAATTTCATACAGCATTATACGCTGTAGAGAAAACTCGATTGTGCCTACGATACTTCGGCGCATTTTTTACTTGTTTTTATTGATTACACAAAGAAGAATTAGCTCAACAGTTCTTCATACATGCCCACTTTGACTTCCGGAGACAAACCATGTCTCTCCATTCTCCAAAATGTCTTGCATAAACTTTGCTACCTTTTATGCTTTGACTACATGATTCGCCTCCTCTCCACCTCTTCTATATATATATATATATATATATATATATATATATATATATATATATATATATATATATATATATTATAGTATATATATATATATATATATATATATATATATATATATATATATATATATACATATATATATATATATATATATATGTATAGATAATATATATATATAAGATCATATATAATATTAGTGCTGCAAAAATTTAGTAAATAAACAATAAAAAAAACATTAAATAGTAACAACACTTACTCTTACAACTAGTACTACTATTACTACTATGAGACTACTACTACTGCTGCTACTACAATTAACGAAGTGAAGTTTAATAAATATTATTCCTTCACTAAAAGGCCACTCTTCCTTTTTTGTTCTGTTTTTGAGTAATCCTATCTCATTGACCAAACGAACTATTCTGATGCCACTGGGTACGTTGAGAGTCTAACTTCGTTAATGAAGAAAGACTATATCGAAGAGAAGTACTAATCTTTTGATAAACTTTTCTTCTCATCTGAACGAAGAGAGAGAGAGAGAGAGAGAGAGAGGAGAGAGAGAGAATGGCATTATCAGAGACTAGTGAATTGGTTCACGATCAATTCCTTCCCATTACTGTCAGTTTTCATTTACTGGAAAGGCAGGTACTCAAATAAAACATTAAAAATATCTTCATTCAATTGTACAATCAATCCACAGGGGCAGTATACATAACGCCTTAGTTTATGCTAAAGAGTATTTCTTTTCGAACTAGATTTCACACAGCATGAGACAACTTCTCTACCTCACTTTTATGAACTCCCTTAATCAGCATTGCTTTATACTTGAAACTTGAATGCGTCTGCAATTTCTAAGCCACTAACACTATTAGCTCAGAGTTATCTACCGACAAGGTACGCAGTCTACTCATGGCCCTTTTCCGCAAGGCGATAAAATCTTAAAAATTGACGAGATTCTGAAAAAATTCATGACATCTGATGGCATTCTTGAGAGCATATACATGTATGTCATTAGTATCTGTCCTAATTTTGAAGTTATAAGGGATTTTACTAACTTCAAGCTTCCCAAACTCAACCCAGTGATATGTATGAATTAGTGAATTTGGCGTTTATTATATTAAAAATCACAATAACTTTTGCTGGAAAAAAAATCCATAGCAAATATCACTACTAACAATTTTACATACACACACTCTACCTCGCTCTACCTCGGAATTAATATATTTTCATATATATCAACCGAAACAACAAATTCAGGACGCACAGTGGCTGAAGGACTATACTTCGGTGGACTGACTCCCACCCATAACAAGCACTGAATGACAAAAGAAGCTACATTTGCGAAATATGTAGTGGGAGATATGCTAATAAGTGACACCTGTAGTCCAGTAATTAAAGAGCTGAGGTTGAAAAAAAATTGCTTTATTTTGTTTCTCAACTGATTTTGACAGTAAATTAGGTTTATTATATTGATAAAAAAATCTACCCTAATCTGCTCACTGTTAATGCCCTAATTTGGCCCTAATCCAAGATGGCTGCCATCGCCAATATTTAATACCAAAAAATTAAACATCTTCCCAACTAATAATGCTATAAATGCAAACAAGTTATGTAATCCTATGTTTTGTGGGTCAGGGAATTCATCTAAAGCATTTTCAATAAGACTGAGACGATTTTAGAGCGTGGCTGTGATAACATTCCTTCGTAGCATTCCCAAATTTAATATCTAGGAAGCCGAGTCATCCAGAAGCTCTGCTTCACTGTTCACTGCAGCATTGTTGCAGGTGATTCCCTTGCAGTAACCACAAGCCAGGGTGCACAACAGTCCCTTTTTGCGACAGGAAAAAGTATTTTTATCACACTTGACTTGACTGTTGCATTTGACTAGTTTCAGCAAAGATGCCGGAACGGCATCCCTCTGTATCCTCATTGGCTTGAGTTTCTCTAAATTCTGGTCTTTGTGGATAACCAACCCCACTTTATTGGATCAAGATGATTGCCTTGCCATGTCTATGCCTAGCGGTACACTGTAACTGTGCTACTTGGCTGCATCACAGGTGGATGGAAGAGAATCAGGAGGCAGATAGACAGACCTGGACACCACTTCGCTATTGAAACTAGCTGTTCTTTCAAAGTAAAGGCTATTTCCAGGCTTTCAGTTGTATAAGATTTCTAGAGCAGCTTGCCTATGCTTGTTGACATCATCATGACATTGATTTCTCTTCATGAGTGATTGGGCATGATCCTTGAGCTGATGGCATTTGCTCATTGCCATGGCCTTTCTTATGCCGTATGGACTTGCCGAAATAAAAACACTGTGATTGCATGCAGGAAGAGCAATGATACAGTAAGGTTTTAGTTTATCGACCCACACTACAATCATGCAATTAATCCATCCACATTCAACCTGTACAAATGAAGTGAAATTCAAACATGATCAACCTTGCAAATAACATTGGTGAAAACATGCTGTAGATTACAAATAAGGCAAAGTAAAATCATTAGTTAATTGTTATTTACCCAGAAATTTAGAGGATGATTGCAATTATCTGAAAATAGGTCACATACAGGCAAATATTACTATGCTAAATGAATTCCTTAACCTGAAAAACATAGGGTTAGAAACTTTGTTTGGATTTATAGCTCTAGTAGTCTGGATGATATGGTAATTTTGGCATACAGTAGCGTAGCGTCGGCCATCTTGAATTAGGGCAATTTTGGGGCATTAGTATTGAGCTGATCAGGGTAGATTTTCTATCCGGAATAGTAAACCCGATCTCCTGATGAATCCAGTTGAAAAACAAAAGAAAGTAATTTTTTCCGACCTGACCATAAATTTTCACTTTAATTACTGGACTACTGGGGTCACCACTATGCCGATGTTGGTTCTGTCATTGTCTTAATCCGCTTCATCGTTACCTTAAGGATCAAGTGGATTAAGGCAATTGACAGAACCAGCGTCAGATTAGCGGTGACCCTAGGCATCACCCAAGGGCATATCTCCCACTGTAAAAAAAGCCAAAAGCAGAACTTATCCAAAACGTTTGTAACAACTAAGCAGTAGGAAAAAATGTATTCTTTCAACTTCGGTAAAGATTTTTAGGATATATAAAATCAACGCTAGTTCCTAACTTTTAAAGAATGCGGTAGGTTTATTAATAAACAGAAACAGCCCATTTTGTTTATATTTTTGTTTGTTCAAATAATATCTTCGGCAGACTGAAAGGAAGAATTTATAGAGTGAAATAAAAAAAAAAACGATTCTTATCTGCATGTGGGAAAAAAAGTTCGCATGATGTTGACAAAATAACATATGGACCAAAGTAATTCTTGATTCATATAGCTATTAAGATTTGAATAACAGGACATCTGTCACTTAAGTAGAAATAGCAAGATTTTCGCTAAAGGAGAATTAAAAAGAATAGCTTACATCCAACAATCCAACGCATTGCTTAAAAACAAAAAGAAAGCTATTACGACTTGAATATCAGCTTTACTGCTAGAAAACAGGAGAGTCATAGGAATGTAGGTATTTTCTAACTAATTTATTAATTAAGGGAATATCAGTGAGATATTTCCTATGCAAATTCGATTCCAACAGCAATTTTTCTTTTGTCAAACTATACTCTGTTTTTTTCCATCTGTCAATCCGGCTGTGGTGTATGCGTATGGTAACACTGCGTCCTGGGCTTTAGATAGTTACATTCAGCTTACATTCAACAATAATAATAATATCCTATTTCGAATATTAACGGTGTAATTAGCATACAATAATTTATTAAAACACTTTTCAGTTGCAAATGTACACCCAGATATCCTTTTATTTACCTAAAACTTACACGTAGCGTAACTATTTAAAGCCCGGGACGCAGTGTTACCATACACAAACACCATACGCGGATGGACAGATGAAAAAAAACAGAGTATAGTAATGCCATAAAATACCAACATAATGTTGCTGCGTTTAATCACTGGAGTATGACATAATAAATAACATTTGAAGCGATGCTGTGTAGAGAATGTTTTCTTTTCCGATATAAAAACAAACGGTGATGACTGTAAGAATATAATATGGTTTCGGAGGTAATACCGAGCAAAGATTTATAGCAAACGCGAGGGGTGGGGGGAGTTACCTTACCTTCCAAGAATTAATTATGACCGGACACATCTGGGTGCCATAATTTCCAAATTTTTGCCAATTTATTTGAAAAAAAGAAAAGCCGTTTTTTTTTTTAATATAGACCTTTAAATTGATCTGTGGCCTTAAAAAGTTCGTCATAGTAAAAAAAAAAAAAAAAAAAAAAAAAACGCACTGGAGGGATAACGCCAATCACAAAACACCTAAAAATTCTCGTCAAAAAACTGGATAGAAATAAGTCCTTAAATTTAAATTGACCTGTAACTGCGAAAAACTTTTGAAGGTCAAACTTATTATCGACAATATGTTTTAACTGTGAGGCTTGAAACCTTTACATATCATAGTTTTTTTTTATCTAAAAGGAAAACATGTTAAGGTGAATACAGACACATATTTTGTGAAAGTAATCTCATATCTCTACACTACCAACCTACCAATCTTCATCGAAAATACAGAAGAGAGATAAGGAAACTAATAATAATAATAATAATAATAATAATAATAATAATAATAATAATACATAGTGAATTGGTAATCATTTTCTATAGGCTGAGAGGTTTGCACGCAATCTAAGGAAAAGTAAAAGATTTGAAACACTTTACCACTTTAGACAAAAATGAAAAATGTTCAGGAGATAAACCAATAGAAAGCTTAATCACTTGATAAAAAGAATCAAAATGATGAATATACAGGTTAAGATCTTTTATACACTAATCGGTTGACAGTTTGTTTGATGTATAATGGCATCACAACAACAAAGATCTTCGATGTACTTCTTGGAGGTTTTTCACCGTTTACGATTACTATGAACGATCTCACATAACCCATTTATCCATTCAATCCATTCAATACAGAAAAAGTAAAAAATGCGCATAAATTTCTTCAGCGCAATCGAGTTTACTGTACACCTTGCACGATTCATGGCTAACCTTAACCATAAATAAAATAAAACATACTGAGGCTACTGGGCTGCAATCTGGTATGTTTGTAGCCCTCTAGCCTCAGTAGCTGTTAAGATCAGAGGGCGGACAGAAAAAGCGGACGGACAGACAAAGCCATCTCAATAGTTTTCTTTTAGAGAAAACTGAAAATTACATGTCATTCAATCACTGAGGACATAAGGAAAAAAATAAATAAAAAGCCCTTCTCAGCTCCACCCAGCCACATTAGGGGAGAGAACCCCTTCTAAGAAAACCAATAAGCAATTTTATTCCCTGGAAAATCAAATCCCGAGAGCGAGACGTAAGAATCGTGATCGAGACACCGTACATCTCCCCGATATGGATAACTGAGTTATCCTCTCAAGATCAAACAGGCAATCAAATTAATATCCGAAGAAATGTCAGATTTTGTTAAATGATGAATAAGGGTGATGAATCACTTTTTATTAAATTTAAATAATGTAAATTAAACGTTTTCGAGAGAATATTCCTCTACATCCCATCAAAATGTAACAGGTTTAATAAACTTAATAAAAGAAAACAATAAACATAAATCTATTCGATCACATAATATCCTTTGAATAAATCACAAAATTCCAGGGAGAAAACGTCCATATTTATGTATTATAAATGCTATATTCATATATCATAATAAATGCTTTCTTTGATGAAACATAGGTAGTCCTTTAATGATCAATCAATACAAAACAATTTCATTCTTAATAGATGTTTTCAAGAAGTCAGCCTTGTCTGACATAGAAAAAGATGTATTTTTATTATACATTATATGTAGACTCCAGGAAAGACTCTATGGCTTAAGCCTTCCCTCACGTAACAAAAGAAACTGTATAACGAACCTTGTAAACCCTTAGATCCTCATGGAACCTGGAGGCCGCATTTCAATTACCTACGGTAGAATATTCTCTTACAGAACTCAGGAAATCCAAAAACCCTTTGATTCTGAAGGAAAAGGACCTTCTGACGAGTACTACATATGTATATCGACGCAATATTTTACTTGTTGAATTATATATTTGGATTCATATCAGATTTGTTAGCAATTTAATTATATAAAACTAATAAACGAATTAAAAGAAACCTTTCCATATTAAGGAGAATCCTACACTGGATTCATAAATCGAAGAGCTCAAAGTACCTTAGCAAAAAACAAATATATATTGAAGTTCGAGCCAAAACTCTTATGCTTTCTTCATCATATCAGGTGACTGATTTTTTTCAGAAAAGTCACCAGAAGATCACTGTCAAAAAGATCATATAATGTATAACGCTTCGAAATTTTACTATTTCGAACAATGAAGGAGTATAACTGATCATTGATTCGTTACCTGGGAGACCCCCTCGCCAGACAGTACGGACCGACGACTTTAGGTGAAGTCGGTAACCATTCGGTATATATATGTGAGTGTGTGTGTGTGTGTGTGTGTGCCGTTTCCCCCTTAAAAAAGGGAAAGTTCCATAGAAGACGACAACCGTCACTGCCATAGTCATACTATTCATACTGAATCGCGGCTGAACACCCTGATCACAAGACATCCACTTAAGTCATTTCACACGAACACATAAAAGAGTTGTCTATATAACTGCGTTTGTTGGAATATGAATTTTAGCAAACAAATTTACATAAAAGGTAAGAAGAAAGTTGTCATCCGACACCCTGTTAAAATAATAAGGTGCCGGATGTGGTGGCTTACGTCGCCTTCCCGAACAAAATGTCATCGGGAACGGCTGAGGGATCGTAATGATCATTTTAAGTAACACACAAGGACATCAAGAAAATAACGGGATACGAAATTAAATAGAACAAAATCGTGCTAACTATAGGAAAGGAAGGAAAAACATTTGCGTCCCGAACAGTGACCTGATTTCTACACTTCCGTGGAAGCCAAATGACAAAATCAATCGTCCTATCGTAGTATCAAAAGAATACTAGAAAAAGGGGAAAGAAAAAGCGACAGAATATTTGGATAGAGGCTTATTTTTTCTTGTCATTATGATGACATCGATGCATTGACCAACATTTGTGCAGAAAGCCGCCTGGACACTTCTTACATTTTCTCGTATACTGAGCAGGGTGATATGTGCTACACGCACAAAATACAACAGTATATTATTGCGCCCGGACAATTCTTACTCTACTCCTCGAATACATTTCCATGTAAGGTACAATGGTAAATAACCTCTGGTGTCCGGTAGAATCCTGCAGTAAAATTAACAGCTTGCTCAATAATAATTATTATTCATTGTTATATGCACAAAATAGTGCATAAACGCGGGCGGCACTCTTTATCATTTTGAATCATGTTATCTCACGTATCTACTAGATTTTGTATGCTATTGTCTATACTTTGCATATTTCATGAGCTGAAACAAAATGTATTATTATTTTATCATCACAACTGGCGTCAGTGTCGGCATACTAAACATTTTGAGACTGAAAAAATAATTCACAATATAAGAAGGTCTTATCAAGTGCATTATCTTGAGGAATTCAATATCTAAATATAGGGCTTGGTAAAATCCAAATACAGAGATCCTGATCCTGTAACAGACCCTAAAAGAATTTATTCTGGGTGTTGAATTTTTAGATATACTAAGAAAAAGGTAGGCTTGTAGTGACCTACTTTTAAGGTTCCTATGCACTCTTTTGCAACAGGGATACATCTCTCAGGGCCCGGTAAGATCAAATCCAGAGGTATGATCTGTCTATGGAAAATCAATAAACACCCGCATTATAACACGTTCATAAACATGGTGGCCTCTGTACCAAGCGGTTGAAATAAGCAAGCCCCACATACGTACACACATTCATTCTAATTCACAGAACCAAATACACGCTCAGGTATACAACCACAATATCATTCGTCTTCTTTCCTTTCTTGTAACGACTATCGAAGATATACAGATGACAATTTTTCGTATCCCATTTTCGCCCGCTGTAATGTGGCAAAAACCCCATTTATAATGTATGGAGTATTCCGTCAACGCTAGTACAGGTAATTAAGTTTTTTTTTTTTTCTTTTTCTTGCCAGAATTTCATGTTCTAATCGTTCCTCTTCCGATGGTCCTACCAAAATTGCATTATAATTTTAATGCTAGCACGCTAAAATCGAGAGATTCGTAGGCAAATATTAAACAGAACTTCAGTAAAATGTAACTAGACATCTCGCCTCAGGTTTCCTGTAAATCTTATTGTTAGTTGAAGGGAAATACAAATGTTGGTATTAGAAATGTTTATGCATTGTTTAAGTCTTACTTCAAAGGGTAGGTCCAATCTGATTGGGTGCTTCTCATTGTTATATATTACTTGTGCGTAACTTAGGAAGTAGATACGAATCATTTACACGTATCTCGATTTTATTTGCGTTTTTGCAAATAATCTTATTTCGTCTGCTACTTGAATGCATACTAGCATCATCTGTCGACATTATGACAAAAACTATTCTAAAATGAGCAGTAACGTGGTTTATTATACGAAAAAGTCGCGAGTTTAGCTACTGACATGTCGGAGGTTGAGTGTGAATTTCCACCCTCCAGATAATGACATGGTAAGGTTACAAGACCTGGATGTTAGTCTCAATGAAAATTGGTACATTTCGAAAATCTGGGTTCGACTAATTTTGGGAGTTGAATCTACCTTCTTAATTACTTTTATCCTTATAAACTCGCTTTAATAGCAATCTATACCCTTCAAGCTACAGCTAACTTCGCATAGTTCTACAGAAATTCTTTGAACATACATACAAGGAATTCCTATTCAGTTACATGGATTACTTTCTTCTTTCCACCAAGGTTTCACAATAAATCTTTGTTTGTGACATTTTCTTGAAATCTCATTTAATTGCAACTGATAACACGTATACACACAAACACACACAAGCATGGAGGTAAAAAACTAGTGAATAAATATTTCTATAAAGTGTTCAGTAATGTGGTCTGTTTTTTCAACATTTGACCATTTTTGTGAGGGAGAAAAATTCTATTTCTAGGAAACGGGACCATTTGGGGGTTGCTCTTACTCTCGAGTACCCGACGACGATTAAGGAAGGCTCTGAGCAGCGTAGGATATCGAAAATATCTCAGCTTCATAGAAAACCGATACATCTGAGACAGCCTTAGCTGAGGTCTGCAGTCTTTGAACAAACACTGTATCAGATATTTTATTTATCTAATTCCAACTTATACAGTACCTTTCTGGTCGTGTGCACGAATGGCATTATGGGAGGCTGTCGCTGTACCAAGTTAAATCCTCAGGCAGCTATTAGCTATTAGCTAATAATAGCTTCAGGGTCTAGAACGTTCAATCCCTTACGCATAAGGTTTTTTTCTTCTGTCTTCTTTTCTTTCTTTTTGCAGTAAACAACTTTTCCAGACCAATTTTTGCACGCTTAATTCCAACGTTAAATTAGATCTCCGATTCACAGGATTCGTCATAAGAGCATATTATTCAAACACCCTCTCTCTCCTCTCTCTCTCTCTCTCTGTCTCTCTCTCTCTCTCTCTCTCTCTCTCTCTCTCTCTCTCTCTCTCTCTATAATAAATATAATATATATATATATATATATATATATATATATTATATATATATATATATATATATATATGTATAGACACGTGAGTATGCATATATATATATATATATATATATATATATATATATATATATATATATATATATATATATATGTGTGTGGTGTGTGTGTGTGTGTGTGTGTGTGTGTGTGTGGAGATGCATGAAACAAAGTAAAACTGAGTATTTTAAGAAGTACAAAAAATAGAGTTAGGGGAAAAAAGTTGGTCACCAAGTTTTCCAACACGTCAGTAATACTTTACGTTCGTCACAATAGCAGCACAATTATTTTATCTTTTTATTTTTTTATCTGCTTATATTTATAATCTACATTATAAAGATATATAAAACGAAAACACATATCTTAAGATGTCTGCAATGCAGGCGTTTATCTCCTTGGACTCCTTGAGGTTCAGCTTTTAGGACGCGTACATAATTTATGAGACTTGCTCAGAGGCAAGCGATTCAAGATACACAACCACGAGAGAGAGAGAGAGAGAGAGAGGAGCGAGAGACGAGAGAGATGAGAGAGAGAGAAGAGAAATGGGGTTATGGAGCTGAACAGAGGCACAAGGGAAAAAAATATTTTATGTAACCTACAGATGCGTAGTTTTCGGGGTGACCATTAATGTTGACTGCCCCGCTCAAATCGCATCCCATCAAGGAATTGTTAGGTTTGCATCTCAGGATCAAGAGCTACTGAAGCTGGTGATCTTTTTAATGAAGAATAATAACAATTAATAGTTGTGCAACAAGCCAGAACTACGATATGTATATATATATATATATATATATATATATATATATATATATATATATATATATATCGATGATACAATTGCCTGGACTGTAATTTCTTTCTTTCTTTGTACTCACGTTTTTGCTGTGTTAGGGTCTCATTTTTCTTCTTCAGTTTCTGTGAAGTTTGTTATTTTTTCTTTCTCTTGTTGGTAATTCAGAAAGTTGCGTACTTTGTAAATCCGCTCACAGAAAACTTTTAGTTCAAGTGAATCATTCGGCTTAATTTACTCTTAGAAGTTTTATTCCTAGCCGTTGTTCACTATTTAATAAAATTAAGGTGTAGATGCTTTGGAATGTACTGAGGCAGTAATACTGCCTTTGATTATTTGATTAAATTTCGCTGTGGTGGCTCCGAAAGTGTCAAAATTACAGTGTTTTCCATTGCAGTTCACACCTCCACCGAAGTCAAGAATTGTACAGATTTGTTAAGAATCCCCCACTCTCTCTCTCTCTCTTCTCTCTCTGGGCCTTATATATAACACACACACACACACACACACACACACACATATATATATAATATATATATATATATATATATATATATATATATATATATATATATATATATATATATATATATATATATATTATATAAGAGAAAGATTAGGACGATTCTTGGCAAATCTGTACAATTGCTTGACTTCGGTCGAGAAGCGAACTGCAATGGTTTATCAACTGGATCATACTAATTTTGGTCTTGTCGGAGGCATCACAGCGAGATTTGAATAGCTAGAACTAAAACTTCTAAATGGAAATTGAGTCCAATGATTTATTTGAACTAAAAGTTTTCTTTATCCGATTTACAAATTACGAAACTTTCTGGAATACCAAGAAAAAGAAATAATAGACTTCACAGACACTGGAGCAAAGTCAAGATCCAAACACTACCAACAACATGAGTACATCAGAAAGAAAGAAATTACAGTCCGGGTAATTGCATAGGAGCCATTGCCTGTAGCATGAAACAGGAACATCGAAGGCTTAACAAAATGAGGGAAAAAACTCAGAATAAACAATTCTCCAGAATCACTAACGAAATAAAGGAAAGATTCCTCTTGGAAAAGCAAACACACACATAAGAAGCCTACGAGAGAAGCAGATTCACGGTCAGTTGAAAGGTGACTTTGGAGGGCATTTTCCAAAAACACACCTACTTGAGGACTGGAGGCAAAAATAACTGTCACTTATCACTGAAGAAAATAAGTGGACTAAATTTTACATGAATGCCTTGGATAAGATGACAAACTGCCTGATGTGCATAGTTGATACGACATGCTATTCTCACTAGACTTAGTAATTAGAGATTGAAAACGTTCACTCCAGGCATCTGCGTAGATATCCCAATATACTTTTCCATTTACTTTTACTACCACCTTTCATCAGGACTGAACAAGCATGATTACATCCTCATATCCTGTATGAGGTCTTTTCTGTTCTCTACCTCAAACAGCAGGAAGCAAGAGGGATTTTTGACCGCACAACGAAAAGTACGTTTAATCCTGAACCCAGATCCAGACCGGAGCGTAAGGAACATTTAAAATATATCCACATCAATCCGCTCATTAGCTTCTACTTATTACGGACAGAAGTCAAACAAGCTGGATCAGCAACATAAATTTCTGGCGGCGAAAAATTGATTTTGCAGTTATTCATGCAAATTGGGCAAAAAAAAAAATTATATTTATATAATGTAATAGCATCAGCTAATAGTCAATTCCAATAACAGCGTCACTGATTAGCGAGTGTATAACGACCAAAAAATAAAACTAAGGTATTAGGTCGGGTATTAATCTATGAAGAGGATAGGCTGCGTATTGGTTTGAATTTTATCACAGATAAACAAAAATGATGGAACTACAGGTAACAACGATTACCGACTTTGCACTTTACCTGAGCACACTGCATCTCTCGTATGCGTTTAAGTCTCATAAAAGAATGTTTATAATATTTGGTATAAGTTCACATGGATGAACATAATATAATATTAAAATTATTAATATTATATTACACTCACTTCCAATTTGCAGTATAATATGCTCTTTTGAATATCAAAGTCACTGGCCTTCGTAAAACAAATAGCTTTGAATTATTGTGTAAGGACACAGAAAACGCTTCATAGTTAGAAAACAGAAATATATTTGGTTTGGAAGGTTGTTGTATAGTGTATGATATATATGTCTATATATATATATATATTATATATATATATAGAGAGAGAGAGAGAGATGAGAGAGAGATGAGAGAGAGAGAGAGAGAGAGAGAGAGAGAGAGAGAGAGAGAGAGAGGAGGAGAGATATTATACACTATACAACAACCTTCCAAACCAAATATATTTCTGTTTTCTAACGTTTTTCTATGAAGCGTATATATTTCAGTAGTACTACCAGGCCTGATGTATGGTTCGTCCACCTGGGCACTGACCAGAACAGAGGAGAGAAGGTTGGATGCTTTTGAGATGAAGCTGCTGAGAAGGACACTTGGCATTAAATGGGACGATTACGTTAGAAATGAAGACATCAGGATGAGCTTGAGGCAAAGGCCAGTCAGTATCAGGCTGAAGAGGGAAGGCTGAAATGGTTTGGACATGTTGAGAGGATGGATGGGAATAGAGACCCCAGGAGAGCATTAGAGCAGTACAAATAGGAAGAAGACTGCTGGGCAGACCAAGAACGAGGTGGATAGACATAATCGTCAGGGATCTTGAGGATGAAATACATAACCTAGAGGAAGCAAGGAAAATGGCTCGGGATAGAGACAGATGGAGAGGAACTGTATCAGCCTTATGCCACTGGCCAGTGGCGGGAAGATAAAGTAAAGTAAAGTAAGTAGATGTATGTGTGTATATATATATATATATATATATATATATATATATATATATATATATATATATATATATATCTGAGGAGAATCGTGCAGGTTCTCGAAAGATCTCTTTTGTATATATATGAAGGTATACATACATACACACACACACACATATATATATATATATATATATATATATATATATATATATATATAATATACTATATATATATATATATATATATATATATATATATATATATATATATATATATATATATATATATATATATACATATATATACATATATATATACGTATATATATAATATATATATATATATATATATATACATATACATATATATATATACATTATACTACAACCTTCCAAACCAAATTTTCTTTGTCCTTATACAATAATTCAAAGATATATGTTTTACAAAGGCCAGTGACTTTGATATTCATAAGAGCATAGTATAATACTGCAAATTTGAAGTAAGTATAATATAATATTAATAATATTAATATTGTAGTAGGGAAAAACTCTATCGCGAGAATATATATAATTTTTAAGACTTTACAAAAGCTTTCGAACCTTCCATGGGTTCGAAAGCTTTTTGTAGTCTTAAAAATTACACACGGACTCTTAACACTTTGTATTATTGTGGACCCTTTAGAACAATAATAATATTATTATGCTCATCTGTGTGAACTTATGCCAAGTATTATAGACATTCTCTTATGAGACTTTAAACGCATACGACAGATGCGGTGTGCTCAGGTAAAATGCAAAGTCCGTAATCATTATACATATATATATATATATATATATATATATATATATATATATATATATATATATATATATATATATATATATATATATATATATATATATATATATATATATATATATATATATATATATATATATATATGTGTGTGTGTGTGTGTGTGTATGTATGCATGGATTTATATACATATATATAAGGCAATTCTTGTCAGTAATTTTGTCTGTTTGTTCGTTATGCAATCTAAAACCTTGAAAGATAAGGCTACCAAATTTTTACCACAAACACCCCCCCGCCCACAAGGAAGGTTTTAGTCAAAATCCGAAATTCGATTGGCCGTTTCTAAAGAGCCCGTCATTCCTTTTTTTCATAACCCCTTGTTTTTTATAACTTTCGGAGTTGACAGCAAACTCTTCAGATTTTCATCACTTCTTAGGCTTGACAGGATCCCAAGTGTTTACTTGCTTTGAAAGTGATTGCATAATCCGCATGGTATACCCCTTGTTATCCCGAGCAATGCCGGGTACAGCAGCCAGTATATATATATATATATATAATATATATATATATATATTAATATATATATATTATATATATATATATAAATAATTTTGCAAATTTAATTCTGTTTTCTAACTATGGAGCCTTATCTTTGTCCTTACTGAATAACTGAAGCTATTTGTTTTACAAAGGCCAGTGACTGATATTCAAAATACCGGAAAATTGTTGCATTGAAGACAATGTAGCTAAATTTCAATAAGTGCTCTGTAAATTAAACATCATGCTAACAATAACAAATATGGTGAAGAAATCCAGTGATGTAGATGTGCATACACACACACACACACACACACACACACACACATATATATATATATATATATATATATATATATATATATATAATATATATATATATATATATATGTACATATATATATGTGATATATATATATATATATATATATATATATATATATATATATATATATATATATATACGTATATATGTATATATATATATATAATATATATTATATATATATATATAAACACACAAAAGAGAGAGTACTCATGGTAAGAAGAGATTTTTACGAAATACAAATACGTTACAAGTAAAGAAAACTTGCAAAGAAAAGTTACAGATGTTATAACAAACCTAAAGAACTAGTGAAAAAAAAATTCTTGGTCAAAGACAATGGAAACCAAAGAAGTAACAAGAGATTAACAACCACTCTGACTAAATCACACCATGATTTAAATAAAATATAATAAATGTTCTCAAATACATCTTGGAAAGCTACATAAGCAAAGTTTAGGTTAGTGTAGCCAACGGTTCTTCCTAATGGCACGAACAAAAAAACTACTTTATTTCTCGCTATCAACATCCTACCTTAATTTCGTTTTAGTTATATGCATACGAGCGTAATTAAATCGTAATATAAACACGTACGTACGAAAGCTAAGGTCGGCGGTTGGGTTTTCTTTTCCCAAAAACGTCTCGTCCATCTTTGTCTATTAATTTTCTCACGTTACAGTCACCAAATTCTCATGACTCATAAGCAACACAAACACAGGCATACCTACTTACATACGTAGTATATACATAAGCAAGAGGTCGCCAGGAAGCTTCTTCCGGTGCCCTAGGATCCACGTCCTTGGGATGAATCGGTCACCTTGCAATTCATCGAAGTTGATATAAGGATTGAAAACCTTTGACTTTTCCAATATTACATGGCATAATTAATAAGGATAGACTTTTTAGAAAATGATAAGGTTACATGATGTGATATAATCATTATGGTCCACATGTAACAAAGTTTGGATAGTAATTCTAAGTAAAGACCAAATATGCACACACACACACACACACACACACACACACACACATATATATATATATATATATATATATATATATATATATATATATATATATATATATATATATATATTATATATATATATATATATATATGTATGTATGTATGAATTTATATATATATATATATATATATATATATATATATATATATATATATATATATGAATTTGTATCACATCATCGTGATTCATATACATGCATTAAGCTACAAATTTCCTTTAATGTCCAATTTGCTCTACCTCGCAATTACTATATTTTCTTATATGTTAACAGAAGGGGAATCGAACCAGAGGACAGAGAAGAAATCAGGACTTGTGACGCCTAAACCGACGAGGCCAACAAATGTCTCCTCTGTGCGCTGGTTCGAATTTATGTGAGGACGAAATTATTATAAAAAAAAAAATTCCCCTTCAGTTAACATATATAGAAAAATATATTAAATCCGAGATAGAGCGAATTAAATATGAAAAAAGGACATTTGTAGCTTAATGCTATATAAATAAATATATATATATATATATATATATATATATATATATATATATATATATATATATATATACATATATATATATATATATATATATATATATATATATATTCGAAATTTCGAGATCTAGATGTATTTTATCAAAAAGAAGGCTAATGGCACAGGCAACATGTCCATCTTAATATAAAATCAAAGGGAAAAAGTTTTCTTTTGACCAAACAGAAACATAAGGCATGAAGGGAATTCCAAAACCTTGCGACGAAGGATCATTGGCCTCCGAGGAGTAATTATGGAATGGAAGGTGGTATATCTAAACTCTAGCTATGAAAGGTTGCGACTTTCCTACAATAGCGGCGTTGACACGTTTCCCATCTTGCCAAAGGAGGTATTTAATACTAATCCAAAAAAGGTACATTTTCAGGATTAACCTCGAGGTTAAGGTTAATCCTGAGAGTGGATATATAACTGTACTGTCCAGATATTTGCTTTTATTCACAAGTGACTTCGTTTTAAAGTGATATATGCCATGTGTATGTAAGCTTTACGTCAAACGCAAGCATACATACACATGGACAGTCCGCTCGTATATATCCACTCTCAGGATTAACTTCAACCTCGAGGTTAATCCTGAAAATGTACCTTTTTGGATTAGGATTAAAATCCTCCTTTGGCAAGATGGGAAACGTGTCAAAGCCGCTAATTGTAGGAAATTCTCAACCTTTCGTAGCTAAAGTATACGTATTCCACCTTCCATTCCAGTGTTTGTAGATCTAAAATAGGAATCATTCCTCTAATCCTCAGGTAGCCACGTATACTACTCTGGCTACAAAAGTTTGAGACTCGAGGGTGATTAGCACTACTGCCATATTTTCTTAAACTCATTCAAGCTTTACAGGAAAAAGGACGACAATTTGGTGGGTTTGGCAAAGTTTTTGAGCGGCTCTGCCATCTCCTCGTGTATGGATGATTAAGGGAAG
>NC_087213.1:81153598-81160028 GCF_015104395.2 Macrobrachium nipponense | reverse complement strand
AGAAGTTTGGGTCGCACCCCGCAAGAGGTTCACGCATTAACGGATAGAGATGACATTGAAACGTCAATTCTCGAGCATGTATAAAAAAAAGGCTGTTCTCGTTAATCCTCTCGCCATTTCGCTCTTGATGTTGGAGACGTTGTACGTATTGCCGATGAGCGTCGCAACGCAATTTTTAGGAGGGGATATACAATTCAAAAATACTCTGGAAATTTTTAAAATCCGAAAAGTGGATACAAGGCAAAATCCGGTCGTATACTTCTTGGAAGATTTACGCGGGTGAAGAAATAAAGGGCGTATTTTATCGTGAAGAATTAATTCGCACAAATCTACCAGAAACGTATGATATCACTATTCTGGGAAGGAGGAGGAAAGATAATAAAACTCAATATTACGTTCATTGGAAAGGTTATCCGAGTCAATTCAATTCCTGAGTCTCAAATTGTACGG
Source organism: Macrobrachium nipponense (assembly GCF_015104395.2). Lineage (NCBI taxonomy): Eukaryota > Metazoa > Arthropoda > Malacostraca > Decapoda > Palaemonidae > Macrobrachium > Macrobrachium nipponense. Next base: position 81,159,578 of record NC_087213.1, on the reverse strand, counting down.
ATATGAAACCGTAAGCAACCTTTAATACGTAAAAATAAAAAACTTTATTTTATTCATCTCTGGTTTATCACCCAGTGAAAGAAGTAAAGTTATTCCCATCTTAAACGGTGGTTTGGTGTCTACTCTCTCGGAAATTTTTAGAAATTTTCTTTGTGGTAATCTAACTCAAGATAAGAAGTTTATTAAACACTTAAGAAATTGTAGACGAGAAATTCATCTTGTGTCCTTGAAAAACAACGTCCATATCTAAGAAGAAAAAATATACTGAAAAGTCGTAAAGGGGGGACTATTCTATCGGTTTTTTATTGCCTATTCTGCGAGTTTGGTATGGGAGTCTTTTAATTGGAAATGAAGAGGTTTTACGTTATCCCTGCCATTACCTATGAGAGGTTAATGAATAGAAAAGAGGTTTGTGATGGTGATATTAATAACCTAGAGGGTACTGGCAAGTTGGATACGGCAGCTGTTAGTAGTAGCGGACACGGTCTCCCCTAATATCCAAAAACCACCTATGCCGGCTATATCGCTCACGGGACCTCCTCCTCCTCCTCCTCCCCCTCCTATAGAAAATGTAGGTGCAGTGACTGGAGGGGAGGAGGTGGTAAACGCCCCATTACTTGAAAACAATTAAAGGGGACATGACTCGCAAAAAGAGCAATCCCGATTTAACAGGTATTATTCCAATATTTTTTAAAGAACCCCAAAAGTCATACGTTACGGCTTTGTTAAAGCACTTACAAGATTCTAACACGGTTGAATGGAATGAAGAAGGAGATTTAACTCATCGCTCGCAGGTTATAATATTTTAGATATAGCTCGAGAATTTCAAGGGAATAAAAAAACCCACGTTGATAATATTCGAATTATCGCTACTTCATTGAAATGGCGGGGGTTAAAGATTGGATGTTAAGGAAATATAGCCATTAAAAAGCAAATCGAAACGTGGCGAAATATGGGGAAAAAGGGAGGAGGAGGGGGAATAGGAGGAGAGGAGAGGAGGGGTTGGTGGGAAGGTGAGGGGGGCGGGCGGGACCATGCGAAAAACAAGATGGCGAGTGTGTGGGTGGCTTATTAACATTTTAAGGTTTTAGGAAACAATGATATCGGAGCTGTTTAGTCGGGCTTGATACTGATTTGATAAAATGAGTCATGTGTGGGATGACTTGAAGGATTGTCACATCAAGACGTGAAACTCTCGCCATGGCTTCATCAACCTCTTCGTACAAGTTAGTGAAAAACTTGTTAGCTAATTTAAAAGCTTTGAGGTGTTAGATGAAACGTCGTCGTCTTCGATACACGGTCGGGAAAGTGCTGGAGAAGATGTTTGTGGTATATACTAAGGGCTGCTGTGATGTGAAGGAACAGGTTAGAAAATATATAGTAGCCGTAGTATGTTTCGTTGAAGTATTGTTTTTTTGAAAAAGCGAATGCGCATATTATCGCGTTCGTGTTTGTACAGTTTTTTTCTAATGTATGTATTTGTATGGAATATTAATTCATTCCCTGTATTTAGGATTGGTTTATAAATATAAAATAACAATTCCGTCTGTAATTTGATTTTCAACCTCTTTCAAAAACTCTGTATAATAAATAAACAAAATTGAAATGTGTACCTTTGTCCTTGTGTTCGCCACCTAGATTATGACTCAAATTCTATGAAATAAAATTTCACGTTGGCGTGGGGAAGTCAGCTGGGCAAATATGGCGATAAGGTCTCGTTTCTTCATATGTGTGTGTGTGTGCGTGATTCATCATCATATAACTTTGACTCTGATATGGTTATTGGGGGAGATATCACATGTGGATGGAAGTCAGTCGCCAAATATCCTTTTATCATGATACTCTGAATATCTAAGCAGCTGTGTATATATATATATCAAAACAAAATGTAACGGCTGAGAGAGAGAGGGAGAGGGGAGGGAGGGAGGGAGGGCGGGAGGGAGGGAGGGAGGGAGGAGAGAGAAGTATATTCGCAATGTGCATATATAAATTTAGAGATTTTATAGGAGGAGGATGAGGTAAACGTCCCGGTTACTTTGAAAACAATTAAAGGGGACATGAGTCGCAAAAAACAGTGAACTGAGTCTATTTGGGGTCAGGGTGGGGTCAAGTTTTATTCCCGTAGAGTTACGTGACATCACAGGGGTAGAAAAGTGGAGTCAATTTGGGGTGGGGGTTGAAATGTTGGTTTTTATTCTGAGAGTTATGTGACGTCACAGGGGGAGGAAATAGTTTGGGGAGGTGAAAGGTTTTGAGTGTTGATGGGGTGGTGGAGCTTTAGGGGGTTCCCGGAGAGTTACGTGAGTCACAGGGGGTAGGAAAGGTGGAGTCAATTTGGGGTCGGGGGTTGAAAGAATGGTTTTTTATTCCAGAGAGTTACGTGACGTCACAGTGGTAGAATAGTGGAGTCAATTTGGGTGAGGGGTGAAATGTTGGTTTTTATTCCCGTAGAGTTACGTGACGTCACATGGGGTAGGAAAGGTGGAGTCAATTTGGGGTCAGGGGTTGAAAGAATGGTTTTATTCCCAGAGAGTTACGTGACGTCACAGGGTAGAATAGTGGAGTCAATTTGGGGTGAGGGTTGAAATGTTGGTTTTTATTCCCGGAGAGTTACGTGACGTCACAGGGGGTAGGAAAGGTGGAGTCAATTTGGGTGAGGGCTTGAAATGTCGGTTTTTATTCCGGAGAGTTACGTGACGTCACAGGGGGTATGTCAGGGGTTGAAAGAATGGTTTTATTCCCTTAGAGTTACGTGACCGTCACAGGGGTAGGGGACTAAGGCAAAGGTGGAGTCGATTGGGGTTAGGGGAGGCCACGCCCCCCGCTAATATGAGCTCATGTACGTAACATGAAGCTTCGCCGTGTTAGACAAATGGAGTCAATTATGTTGGGGTCAGGGGTGTCCACGCCCCCCCCACCCCCCCCAGAATAGTGGAGGGTTGAAAGGATGGTTTTATTCCCTTAAGTTATGTGACGTCACAGGGGTAGAAAAGTGGAGTCGATTTGGGGTTAGGGGAGGCCACGCCCCCCTAATATGAGCCCATGTACGTACATGAGTTTGTAAGACAAATGGAGTCAATTTGGGGTCAGGGGTGGCCGCACGCCCCCCAGAATAGTGGAGGGTTGAAAGGTATGGTTTTATTACCCTTATAGTTATGTGACGTCACAGGGGTAGAAAAGTGGAGTCGATTTGGGGTTAGGGGAGGCCACGCCCCCCTAATATGAGCTCATGTACGTACATGAGCTTGTAAGACAAATGGAGTCAATTATGAGCTCATGTACGTACATGAACTTATCATACATATGGAGTCAATTGTGAGCTCATGTACGTACATGAGCTTATAATACAAATGGAGTCAATTTGGGGTCAGGGGTGGCCACGCCCCCCCACCAGAATAGTGGAGTCTATATGGGTCAGGGTGGCCACCCCCCCCACCCCCCAGACAAGTGGAGTCTATATGGGGTCGGGGTGGCCACGCCCCTTTTGGGGGTTTTGGGGGTTGCCCCGCCCTTTTAGGCCTCACGTACGTACATGAGCCAATCAGGAGGGGGGAGGGGGGTAGCCACGACCCCTTGGGTGGGTGGGGGGCGGGGGGCGGGGGGCGGGGCTAGAAAAGTGGAGTCTATATGGGGTCTTTTCCTCTACTTATATATATATATTATATATATAATATATATATATATATATATATATATATATATATATATATATATATATATATATATATATATATATATCTCGGTAAACTTATGCAAATTCAAAGAAAATTCCCAACAGTTACTTTCGTAGACATTATATTGAAGACATTATATTGAAAACTAATGAGTCTTGGATGTTATTCCCCACGGATTATTTAAAAGACCAGCTACTTCCAAGTCCGTGTAAATTCCCCTTCTTCATTGAATGAATATAAAATTTATGTAAATGCTATCGTCTGTTCTGTTATCATGATTCTCTCTCTCTCTCTCTCTCTCTCTCTCTCTCTCTCTCTTACACAGCTAAATAAATTTATATGGAGATGGAACCAAATGACCATTATTCACTTTAGTTTTTGCTTGTTGGTTGGATGCCATTCCGACGTATATATCTTAGATGGAAATGATTTTCTTTTCGGTGCAGCGGCAAAGATTCGTGATTGATGAATCTAAACATTTGACATTTATCTGTTTCTGCAAAAATCAAGTTTCTGTTTTTTTGCTTGAGTAATGTCGGGAGATTTCTCAGGGGAAAAGTAGAAAGGACTTGAATTAATTTTAATTTTAAACAAGTTTAAAGGTCATTAAATTTACTTGACTATCCATCGCAATTTTTGCAGAACTTTTCTTCGCGAGTTGATTCTAGGGTATGTTGGGAACATATGTGGTGCCAGTGTTGTAATACTTTGAGTGTGTACATCAGTTTACATTTATATTTATGTGTTGTGCATTCATAGTATCATATATGTACTGATTTCAGTGTCAGCGGGCATGAAGATCCTTCTATGGCGATCGAGAGGCCCGAATTCACAGAAAGTTTAATTTCATTTAGAAGGAAAATCGAGAAGGAAACAACTTGGGTCTATCCATGAAAAGACAATCCCGTCTCTTCGAAATAGACATGTTATACGACTCACGGGAAACAAGGGTAGGAAGTGGGTCCTGGGTAGGAGCAGGATCGACTTAGACAGGTCAGACGGACAGAGGCCCGTTTTACGCTCTCTCTGCGCAGTGACGTCAGCTGATCCACATCTCACCTGCCTGTGCCCTCTCACTCCCTCTCCTGCCTGCTCCCTCTCCCTTCCTCTTGATTGATTTAGATATCCTAGATTAACTGACAACATATTTATCGTGTCTATAGTATATTTTTGAAAGAGAATAAATATATAACCTTTACATTACTGTAAAGTTTATTTACACAGTTCATATACAAATTATGTACATATACAGGTTAACATAGTTATGTTTGCCTGTTCTACATACTACCTATCACTTTCCAGGGTTTTTACTTTCACTTCTGCAAGTCTTGTCTTTTTTCTTATCCTAATATCATTATTCAACTTTCTAATTTTAAAAAGAACGCTGATATTTTGGCAAAGAAGGCAATGAAATCATTTGGTAAATCGACTCCCGCACATTCAATTTCGGATACAATTTTTTTAAAGCAATCTTTTCCCGTCTGAAGACTGACTCCATGAACAGTTTGAAATACTTTCCTTATTGTAGTTAATTGAGAATAAAATGACTCTGAGGGAGCACAGTTCACCTCTGTTTACTTCATCTGTCCACCTCTTTTCCTTGGTCACACATTCACTAGCTTTCTTACCTAAGTGAGGATATTTTACACAAAACTTCCTTGCAATATGACCACCAATGTATCTAAGAGATTCTTTTTCTATAACTACATCAATTGATTTACATCCGTGTTCATCATCATCAGTCTCATCATATACATCATTTTCCAGCTCACACTCAACATTCAAGTCTTTGAAGCAGGTACTAGTAATGTACAGTTCGACTGCTAGATCTCTTTCACAGAAAGTGTTACCTTTATTATTTGTTTGCATCAGGCCATCACTTGTAGATAGACAGTCTAAATTATCAGTAGTTACGTTTCCTTTCTCCGATAGAAGAGCAACATCTTTTCCTAAGAGTAATCTCTTTAATCTGAATTTCATAGTGAGAGCATTAGGGTGCTCATATGGAGCATGCATTTGTCGTATGCACCCAAATAAAAGTTCCAAATTATCTTGATTTAATTTTCTAGTCAAAATGTATTCTACACCGAAAGAACTTGCGCAGCATATTGTGCAAGCCAATTAGTGAGTGAGAAGATAAGACTACACTTTTCTGAAACATATACAGCCCTTTACGCTGAGAATCGTTGACTCTCATTGTTGACATTACTACAGCCATTCTATGCAGACCTTGATTTGGTCACATTCGTTAACAACAAATGATTACGTGACTGTTGTCCCCAAACTTATAAGAAGAATTTATTAGA
>NC_087213.1:81133598-81148598 GCF_015104395.2 Macrobrachium nipponense | reverse complement strand
TACTCGTGGGCCCCAAGAGGTTCTCAGGTTACTACACCAAAAATGTCGCTATTGAGAAATGACTGAACTGAGGAACTGAGTACTTTTTATGAATTTTAATGACCTTAAAACTTTACCATTGAAATTAATTACTCATTAAGTTCTACTTGAATACTTTGCTCAAACCATTTTAAGGACAAACATGAATTTCACAAATCCAGTCGGTAGAATCCATCACAGAGAGAATGGGGTTAAAAAACTGTTTATTGCAGACTATTTGCATTAATGATCTTTCATTTAAATGCACCAGTGGCCAACTGGTTTTCATAGTATTTAATCGTTTCTTGCTGTTTTGTATATATATATATATATATATATATATATATATATATATATATATATTGATTTTTTATTCTTTTTTATCTGTTATTTAACTGAGTTGTGTTTTGTTTTATTTTCTTTTGGCTTAAGTCGCTTTGTGGTCTTTATTTCATTTTTATCTTAACGATTGTTGTATTACAAAACTAGAATGATTATAATTATTAGCTAATTTTAGCATACTTTTTAATATTGTAATAACTAATTGTATTTATAGTCCGGAGGATGGGAAAGGATTCCTGAAACGTTGGTGTAAATAAAAAGAAGAAAATTGATTTCCAGTCTTCCCGCTGTCCTCTTCATAATCAAACTTAAGCTCGTCAGAAGCGAAAATCTTACAAGTTATATATATATATATATATATATATATATATATATATATATATATATATATATATATATATATGTTCACATCTCCTAAACTTTACAGAAGGATCGTTTTTCCTACATTCATCAAACACATATAGTATATAATGTACTTGTCAAATTTGAGCTTGTCCCTTTCTTAGAATGTTTCCCGGCATTTCTAGTATGGGCTGTACAAAGCAACAGAAAAAAATTGTATTGTAGATTTCCAAGATGAAGAGACAACAGGTTTGATTATCATATGTGTTAAACGAGAAAATGAATACAAAACGAGACTAATCTAAGGATGGTCGTTACAGCATTGACTATCGATTTTCGACTTTTTGTTTTGTATTTCAGTTTTCCAGTATTGAGAGACAACTGGTTCTGGTTTGATTATCATAACAAGTGTTATATGAGAAAATGATTACATAGTTCTGATTATCAACTTCCGAATTTTTGTTTTTATTCTGAATTGGCGCCAAAACAGCTCATCGCCAAAATAACGAGCGAAAAACTGTCTATTGCCAAAACGGTGGAGCCAAATGATCTGCGGCAAGAGGGCGGCGCCAAACAGTCCTTTATTTAAGTGTGATTCAGTATTTATGTTTAGCTTAGTTTCCATTATAAGTTTTCTTATATTTTGTATATTTATTTTAACTGTGTACTCTGAATGCTCCTTTTTATATAGATGTCTTGATGATGTGACCATGGGTCAAGAAACGCGTTGGCAATAAATGTAGGTACTAGAAGTGTATGTGTTCTTGCACCCTTCTCCTGCCTACTATAGTACCCTATGATGTGTGGATTATGCATATATATATATATATATATATATATATATATATATATATATATATATATATATATATATATTAGAAATGCCGGAAAACGCTCTAAGCAAGAGACAAGCCAAAATTTGCACACTTCAATTATATATGTGTTTGAAAAATGTAGGAAAAACGTTCCTTCCGTAAAGCTTAGATGTGCATTAAAGAACGAATGTAGCTCAAGGTCGCATTCTCACAAAAAACCATGCGCTAGTAAAAGAAGTGAACGGACATTCTTATGGAAGTTGGCTAAAATCAAAGCAAGTGTAAAACGCAAATATAATTGAAACAGCTCTTAAGCTGCTCTAGCAGCACTAGCAACCTCTGATGCCACGCTAAAAATATGTGCGAAGAAATCGAAATCAATTCTATTCTGCTGCTCCAAATCCTGTTAGTTCAAAGGAATTAGTAATCCCTGACGAATATTAACTCTTATGTGACGAATGGTGGTCAACCTAAAGACTTTTTGATTAGCGATAGTGGTCAAGAAGACGAGAGAATTTTTATTTTTGGTAGAAAGCCGAGTAAAGATTTTACGTGAATCTGATGTGTGGTGTGGAACATTTAAGCAGATATATTGATGTATGAGAAAATAATTACAAAGCGGGAGACTAATCTATCAACTTTCGATTTTTCGTTTATATTCTGAATTGGCGCCAAAAGAGCTCTTCGCCAAAATAACGAGCGCCAAACTGTCTACAGCCAAAACGGTGGAGCCAAATGATCTGCGTCAAAACGTACTGGACTCTGTTATTGATAAATAAACTACAGTCTGATAGACCGTGTTGATGAATGAAATGTAGCATCTGTAGAACAGTACTTTGAAAGATGTCCGAGAGGGAGTCTTGAGACCTTTGGCGATGAGGCTTGCAAAATCCACTGTGCATCAGATTCTGTGGAATAAAAAGCTTGAAATGAATGCGCACAGAATCCAAATGCATCCAGTGTTGTTAGAAAAGGATTATCATACACGACTTAGTTTCTATTATCAGTTCAATGAAAGATTCAATTCTGATTATGCATTTTTGAATGGCTATGCAATTCCTGTGTGGCGTTTCTTTATTGTACTTCTTTGGACAGTGACAGTACATTCTAGATCAGCCAACCGAAGAACGTAGTTTACTTTCTTTTCTTGTGAAGCCATTTTGGGTCAACAGCCGTTCAGAAAAAGAAGTCCATTTTAAGTTTCAGAAATTGAGAAAAATATTTGATAAAACAAATAAATAATTAAAACTTAATAAGAACAAAGAACGAGACACATCAAACTCTCTTAACGTTTTCGCTTATTCGGCGAGTAAGCCTACAAAACACTGCTGTTGTTGTTTTTGTTCTTATTTGGGGAGGTAGGAAAGTAGTCTATGGAAGAGTCTAAAAAGGTCTGGAAAATGTGTTTCGATTTGAGTTAGAGATACAGGTATTTTAGGATAGGATATTTATGATTTATTTATCAGAATGAAATGTAAAAAGTAAATAATGTGCATATCAAACAGTACAGAAGAAATATTTCTAATAAAATAAAGCATATTTATTTTAATTTTCGATGTTGAAACAACGCTCTATTTGACCGTAGATTTTAGCATGTTTTAATTTATGTTAAACGTTAGGAATATAATATTTACAACTTACACTTGACTAGATGGACTCCCTAAATATTCATATACATCTAGATCGTTTCTTCTATCTTAGCTTTACTATGTTTTTATTAGTTTTTTTTCAGGTGTTAATTGCCACAATCTTCAGCGGTATTTTCCTTACAATATATTGAGAACTACGTTTGATTAGAAGTCTTTGGTTATTCCCATAACTTACAGTTTTGCCAGCTTTTCTGTTCTCTCCGTCACCTGATATCAGACCCATTCTTTGTATGCATTTTGTTACTAGTATTGGATACCTCACAAATTCTGGTCCCAGACACCACACATTTTTTTTCTTTTTTGTAACCTGTTATTTAGATTTAAACTTCAATGAACAACCGTGTTGAATTAAGATAAATCGTATTGTATTGGTTCGATTTGTAAATCCGGCGGGGGAATGTACCTTTTTTTGTGTTGTGTGAAGAAGCAGTCCAAGGGTTATAAAACAGTCCTTTTAAATACGGAATTCGGTTAATATAGTTTTTTCTTTTTTATGATAGCGAAAGGGGTACCACTGAAGAGTGAAATTAAACGTTTCCCTCGTCATAAGATTTGCTCCGTTGAACTTCGCGAATGTTTTTTATCAAGGAGGAAAAGTTATTCTATCAAATGTCCGCATTGCTTCATGCCAAGGTTTCTCTGCGGAAAAAAGTCATTCCTTTTGATATTCATATGAATGCACTCTTTTGCATATTCTCAGTGGACATAATTTTTTCTTGACGGTGATTTATTCATCTTTGTGAAATTAGTTTTATGGTAATGTGAATGGTCTTTGTTATGATCTTAAATGCGTCCGGGGGTTTTCAATTTTGACGGGTAAATTTCGGTCTGTAAGAAATCGTATTTAACGTGGACGCATCTCTCTTTTAAACAGATTGCAAACTTACAACACGGGCGTATTTTCTTGACAGTTAATACTTGAATATGATACTCGAAGAAACTCCACTTTTAATATGTAGTCTTGAAACCTTAAGGAAAATCAAAACCCTTTCCTTTATATACTATAATAACCATTAAGAAGTAGCCTTGGGTTTGCGTGCGTCTCATTTTCATGAAGTTTTTTTTTTTTTTGGAGGAATTGCACCCATTCTCTTGGTCGTTCACTCCAATTCTTGACATTTATTCTATTAGTAATCTCCCAACCGGTTTTTCTGCTGTCAGTCTTCAAACATACGGCCTGACGATCGATCATCAAAGTCGGAAGCTCTTCCGTAAATTACCTCCACCATCGTCATTTAACTTTCGACCATCTCTTATTCACGTGAACTTTTACGTTGCTGCTACTCCAGAAGGCTTGTGCTGACGTTAGGCCTCTTGCGGCACAATTCTCGCCTTTCATTTCGAAATGTTTTGTAGTCCGTTTCTCTTTGATGTTTGTTCACCTTTGAATTGTTCAGGTCCATAATGTGATTGCAGGGTCATTTTGCATCTTACTGCCGTTCCGTTTGATCATACCACCCAGAACTTCAAATTAAACCATAAAAAAAAAGACCCAAGTAGATTTCAACTGCGTTATGGATCTTAAGATGTGGCAGTACTTGTCTCGCATATAGAAACATTCCTCACTCTGAAAACATGGCTTTAAAACTTAACGGTCTGTGATGGACTATATTCTTTTATTCGAGTTAAAAAGCATTCTTTATTCGTATTTGGTTTCAGTAATTTTGAGATTTCCTCGAAAGGAACTCGAAACTAAGAATTTTACAAATATGATTGAGGGGAATGTATGTTCCGAAGCGCCACCTATTTAGATGTAGTCCACAAAACCCACTCCTCCCTCCCCCTCCTATTAAGAGCAAAAATTATAATTCATGGAAACATTATTATACTTTTTCTTTTTATTAGAATTTAATCATTCTTTTGTATTCCGTTCAACTTTGCATGATGAAGGTGTGTAAACGTACTTTGAAAACCTTGATAGAGTAGGTTGGTGCATCGTCCTAGTGCATTTACACATCTTGAGGAAATCTCAGTCAACGTCTCGTTGAAATTCGAAATACTAGAGAAGATCTCGGCTTACGATTCCCTCCATTTAGTTAGTGAAGAGTAAAGCCATAATTTATTTTTGTTAGGATTGCTGCAGGTTAAATAAATTGCGGGCACTGGCGCTTACGCTGTAAGCCTTATATACGAGTATACACCTTATGAAAGGAATTTTTCTGTTGCACTGGACAGAATTAGGCCGCGGGAAAATATGCTGTCACGTCTTTTGTAGCTGTTGCAAGAGAAGGATGATTGTGGTGGTTGTGTTACTGGACAGGTTTGGGATTTGACTAGACTGTGCGCATGTACGTAAGTTTGTTTGTTTGTGTGTGTGTATATATATATATATATATATATATATATATATATATATATATGTATGTATGTATGTATGTATGTATGTATGTATGTATGTATGCATGTATGTATGTATGTATGTATGCATATATAAACAAAACAGTTTTTATGCCAAATTTAAACAAATAATCGAAAAACTTTATCATTATATTAATTCACAAAAAGGGAAACACAAAGAACTGAAAAAAATCTTTGCTTGCCCAATAAGTTTATGCCTCAGTAAGTAATATGATGAATATTTACAAAGATCACCTTAGGCCGAATATAAAGATAGCTAGGCTTTAATCAACCAAGAGAGCAGGCAGGTTTTAGAAGCAGGTATTCAACAACAGACGGTATTCATGTAATTAACCAGCTAAAGGAAAAACCAACAAAGTATGACAAACCACTATGGAATTTGCAGACTATGAGAAAGCTTTTGACACTTCCAAGACTTCAGCAGTAATGAAAGCTCTTCAAAAGCAAGGAATAGATGAGTCTTATGTTGAGCACTTGGAGACATCTATACGGGTAGTACAGCAATCCTAAAACTACATAAAGACAGTGAGAAATTTCCGATTGAGAAAGGAGTTAGACGGGGAGTATCCCACCTCTCCTAATCATTCACAGCGTGCCTAGAGTAAGAATTTAGATTGGGAAAATGTAGGAATTAGCATTAATGGGGAATGCTGATGACATAATTCTACTCAGTGAATCAGGGGAAGAATTACAAAAGATGATAAAAGATTTGAATAGAGAAAGCAGAAATGTAGGACTGAAAATAGACATGAGTAAAACTAAGATAATATTCAATGCAAATGCAGAGAGACAACAAATAAGAGCTGTGGACGAACCTCTAGAGATTGTTAATGAATATACGTATTTAGGACAGACACTAAGTGTTTCCCCAGGACATGAGACCGAAATTAAAAGAAGTATAAACATGGGATGGAGAGCTTTTGGTAAACAAAATGAGATTATGAAAAGAAAAATGCCACTTTCTCTAGAAAGAAAGTATTTAATCAGATGGCCCCACCAGTATGAAGTTGTGGATCGGAAACTTGGAGCCTTACTAAAGCCTTAGAACATAAGCTAGTTACAACTCACAGAGCTATGGAAAGAATAATGATGGGAATAACACTTAAGAGACAGGAAAATGGATACGAGAGCAACCTAAAGTAGAGGATATTCTAACAACAGGTAAGAAAAAGAAATGGGACGTATAATGAGAATGTCAGATAAAGAATAACAGAATGGGTCCCTAGAGATTGCAAAGGAAGCCGGGGAAGGAAAAGAAGACGATGGATTGACGAGCTAAGAAAATTTGCAGGTATTGAATGGTATAGAAAGACCATAAACAGAAGGGAGTGGAAGGACATGTCTGAGGCCTTTGTCGTGCAGTGAACTAGAAACGGCTGATGACGATGATGATGATATATATATATATATATATATATATATAATATATATATATATATATATATATAATATATATATAATAATATATTATATATATATATATATATATATATATTATATATATATATATATATATATATATATATATATATATATATATATATATTAGTATGTATTTACGTGAAAGTATGCATTTGTAATATAAATATATATATATATATATATATATATATATATATATATATATATATATATATATATATATATATAAAGATATATATATAATTATATATATATATATATAATAATATATATATATAATATATATATATGAACTTGATCACGAAGTATATAAAACGTGATGCTATGTATAAACTAAAAGGTTTTTGCCACGAAGGAAAAAATGAAAAAGCGAAACAGCCAAGTACTTTCGGTCCTGATTTTACAGAGGTAACATAGTCAAAAGAAGGCTTAATATCCAAACTGACACTACAAGATTAGCATTAAGGGCGATTTTGCTCTACAGAAAGGAGGAAACACCTGAGGGTAGTCACACCTTGGGGGACACACGCAGTAAACAAGTTATTCTTCCAGAAAACATTACATTTTGAAAAAACACGGAAGCATATATAATTTAATATCATGAAATTTACACAAATTTTCCCAAAAAATTATTGTTAATGAAAAGACGAAAGAGAATATAAATATATATATAGAGCAAGAGAAAGAGGAGAGGAATATCGAACCAGAGAGAGAGAGAGAGAGAGAGATGAGAGGAAGACGAGAGAGAGAGAGAGAAAGCGAAATAATAACTATATACATGTGGGACTAATTTATTAGTAGTTCATTTATTTAAAGGTCCTTCATAAACATCTTACAAATATATGGGTCCAAATGGTACATTCCCAGACTAAGATTTAGGTTGTTTTTATTAGTGATTTGTATAATTGCCGATTCCAGTAAATTTCTTGAAACATAATCATTAGATCTAGCAATTACCGAGGTATCAACCCCAATTTAATTACAATGAAATTTTTCTTTCACTCAGATGGGTAAAAACAGTGCATTTGAAGCTGGGTGGGCTGTTCTAACTGATACTTATGTTGCTTAATACGTACACAAAAATTTTTATCTTGACTGACCAACGAAATTAAAACGATGGGCAATCCTTACAAGGAATTTTGTAAATGATGTTGCTATTTGTTACGGGACTATTCTTAATTAGCATATCTTTAATAGTATTGTTATAAAAGAAAACTACATTAACATTAAACGATTTAAATATTGATTTTATGGTTTCAAACCCACGAAAGTAAGGTAAGCTAAGTACATTTTTAGGCATATCTTTTTTCATTAATAGCAACACTGTAAAACTTTTTGTGAGCTTTTGATAACATAAATCAATTAAATGTGGTGGGTAGCAGAGATCGTTTCCTATCTCTATGTATTCTATTTCTTGGTCCAGATATTGTGGACTCGTGATACGCAAAGCGCGTAAGAACATAGAAGAAAAAATTGAAATTTTAATATTAAGATGGTGGCCAGAATAAAAATGTACATATGTTAAATTATTTGTGGGTTTTCTGTAAATACTGAATTTGCATTGGAAAGATTCTCTATGTATTAATACATCTAGGAAAGGGATGACATTGTTATTTTCGATTTCAAACAGTGAATTTTACTGGATGGCACTAAATTATTCAATTTAGACAGTAAATCAGGTACATCGATACCAACAGGTAAGACTACTAAGATATCATTGACATATCGGTACCATTTTAATGGGGACAAGTGTGTATTCGGGAGGTGTTGTCTCTCAAAAAAATTCCATATATAAGTTTGAAAGGAGAGGTGATAAAGGGTTACCCATGGCCATACCAAATATTTGTTGGTAATATTCTCCATTAAAAATAAATCTGCAATCACAACTACATAACTTAATCAAGGAAATTATGTGACTAACGGACATAGGCAATTCATGCAGTACAAGTTTCATTACTTAAATATTCTAGCACAGAGTCAATAGGGACTTTTGTAAACAAAGAACATACATCAAAAACTGACAAAGATATCGCTAGGGTTTAGTACAATATATTTAATTTTTCCACAAGATCAAGAGAATTCCGGATGTGTGAATTAGATACAGTTCCTAGTAGAGGGGATAACAATTTAGTAAGATATTTAGATAGTTTATAAGCAATTGATCCTACATTACTAATAATTGGACGCATAGGTTTGTTTTCCTTATGAGTTTTGACTAGGCATCTATAAATAAGGTAATGAGGGACACTTTACAGTTAACTTACACAAAAGTTCTTTTTATCTTTAAGGATTTGTTTGATATTGATATTAAAGTTTTTTATTACTTGGTCCAACGGATTTTTTGCGAGTTTTTGTAAGTTATTTCATCCTCTAGTAAAGTATGCATGCGTGATATGTAGTCAGTTTGTCAAGAACCACTAAACTATTACCAAGGCTGATAAATCCAATAGTTTAGTGGTTCTTGACAAAACTGACTACATATCACGCATGCAGAATATTTAAGTAATGAACTTGTACTGGATGAATTGCCTATGTCCGTTAGTCACATAATTCTTGATTAAGTTATGTATTTGTGAATGCAGATTTATTTTTAATGGAGAATATTACCTACAAATATTTGGTATGGCCATGGGTTACCCTATATCACCTCTCGTTTCAAACTTATATATGGAATATTTTGAGAGACAACACTCCCGAATATCACACTTGTCCCCACCTTAAAATGGTACCGGTATGTCATTTAATTGATTTATGTTATCAAAAAGCTCACAAAAAGTTTTACAGTGTTGCTATTAATGAAAAAGATTATGCCTAAAAATGTATTTAGCTTACCTTACTTTCATGGATTTGAAACCATAAAATCAATATTTAAATCGTTTAATGTTAATGTAGTGTTCTCTTATAACAATACCATTAAAGATATGCTAATTAAGAATAGTCCCGTAACAAATAACAACATCATTTACAAAATTCCTTGTAAGGATTGCCCATCGTTTTACGTTGGTCAGTCAAGTAAAAATTTATGTGTAACGTATTAAGCAGCATATGTATTCAGTTGGAACAGCCCAGACTTCAAATGCACTGTTTACCCATCTGAGTGAAAAATTTCATTGTATTAATTGGGGTGATACCTCGGTAATTGCTAGATCTAATGATTATGTTTCAAGAAATTTACTGAATCGGCAATTATACAAATCACTAATAAAAACAACCTAAATCTTAGTCTGGGAATGTACCATTTGGACCCATATATTTGTAAGATGTTTATGAAGGACCTTAAAATAAATGAACTACTAATAAATTAGTCCCACATGTATATAATTATTATTTCTCTCTCTCTCTCTCTCTGGTTCGATATTCTCTCTCCCTCTTTATCTTGCTCTATATATATATTTATATTTTCTTTCGTCTTTTCATTAATAATAATTTTTGGGAAAATTTGTGTAAATTTCATGATATTAAATTTATATGCTTCCGTGTTTTTTCAAAATGTACTGTTTTCTGGAAGAATAACTTGTTTACTGCGTGTCCCCAAGGTGTGGCTACCCTCAGATGTTTCCTCCTTTCTGTAGAGGAAAATCGCCCTAATGCTAATCTTGTAATGTCAGTTTGGATATTAAGCCTTCTTTTGACTATGTTGTCCTCTGTAAAATCAGTTTTGCCTCAGTAAAGGGTCTGAATAACTTGTTTACTGCGTGTGTCCCCAAGATGTGGCTACCCTCAGGTGTTTCCTCCTTTCTGTAGAGGAAAATCGCTCTTAATGCTAATCTTGTAATGTCAGTTTGGATATTAAGCCTTCTTTTGACTATGTTTGTCCTCTGTAAAATCAGTTTGCCTCAGTAAAGGGTCCGAACAAGACCGAAAGTACTTGTCTATCTCGCTTTTTCATTTTTTCCTTCGTGTCAAAAACTTATATATATATATATATATATATATATATATATATATATATATATATATATATATATATAGATATATATATATAAAAATTTGGTGTAGTATGGGTAATCCTTTAAGTCCTGTTCTAGCCAATCTGTACATGGAATACTTTGAAACTACAGTAATAAATGCAATAAAACCCAAAAAATGGATGTGGGATGAGATAGTGGAGATATCTAACATTTTGGATAATAGGTGGGGCAATTTTAATGAATTCCTCTCGAAAATTAAACACATTAGTGCCCAGCATCAAATTTAAAGTTGAATGCGAAACAGAAACAACAAAATTCCTTTTCTTGATGTTTTAATAATCAGAGTCGACAGAATACAAATTTACCATATACAGAAAACCAACGTTCTCACTTTCATACATTCACTACTTTAGCTATCATGATATTACTATCAAGATAGGTGTAGCTAGTAACTTGTTCTTAAGAGCCTTACGAATTTGTTCCCCAGAATTCCTGGAAAAAGAATTTGAACTAATTCACAAGCAACTTTCGTCTTTAAAATATCCTGACCATATAATTGAGAAAGCAATTCACAAAGCAAACGTAATTTTCTACCGACCCCCTAAAGACAAGACCAGAGATACACCCAACAATAAATAATAATTCCCACCTGGACACGATTAAGAGAATAACCAACCCCCTCGGAAAATCGAACCCTTTTGTATTTACTTACCCAAACACCTTAGCCAAATCCCTGATTAACGTCCAACAAAAGACATCTCCAAAGGACTCTGGGGGTATAGGGCGAAAATCCGTCCCATGCCAGGACTGTGACCAATCTTACATCGGATTTACAGGTAAATCCCCTTCCCCACCCCAGAGATTAATACAACACAAACGGTCAGTTAGGTATGGACAACAGAACTCGGCTATTTTCAACCATATAAATGAACATAACCATAGAATAAACTGGAATTTGTCACGTGTAATTTATAGCAGCAACTGCCGGTACAAGAGTCAAATGATGGAATCGGCCTTAATAAAAGAGAGGGAGGTAATGAACATCTCAAAAGGAGGATGGATTTCGGACACGATCGACAACGTCTTCATTCAACCAACCTTAAGAAGATTAAAGGAAGATTATCAGTGGGGGTGACTTAAAATGGCTTGTTTGTGGATGGACCTCTTGGTATAAACTACCACCTTTTCTGTAAACTTTTCTCATTCATCTACCTGAAGAGGGAGACAGCAGTCTCTGAAATATAGTTACTTTTTCTTCTTCTATATTTTTGGTGTTTTTATGGGCTCCTTTTATTAGATATATATATATATATATATATATATATATATATATATATATATATATATATATATATATATATATATATATGTATATTATACATACATACATATATACATATATATATATATATATATATATATATATATATATATATATATATATATATATATATCTATATATATATATATATATATATATAGAGATGAGAGAGGAGAGAGAGAGAGAGTGAGAGAGAGAGAGAGAGAGCGAGAGAGAGCCGCCGGCTAGCTCCTACGGTTGCCATGGTTGAACCGCAATTTTATCGTAGCCGGATATCCGGCTAAATATTCGGATCAAAGCTGCACCCGATTAAAACCATCCGCTAATATCATCGCAATTTTCATCGCAGAAGAAAAGTTAGAGAATATTTGGAATCTTCGTGAAAAGTTTCTATTAGTTTAAGGCTTTCTCTCTTTTCTACGAATAATAATAAAGAGTTTAGCATGACTGAATATCCGGATCAAAATGGAACCTGGTTAAAATCATCCCTTCTGAAGTCTACAATACGTGGTTCAATTCGGTCCCAATGGTTGGCCGTCTAAAGCGAACATTCACATACTATACTATACAGACAATACATACATTACTCATACATACATACATACACATACATACAAAGTCTGACCGTCAGCTTTATAAGATATGTATATTATGTATTTTACATTACATTAAATTGACACAATTCAAGTATTGTTGGAAACCACGCTCTCTCTCTCTCTCTCTCTAATAGCCACTACTTTTGGTGGTTCAATTTGGAAACTGCCTGGCACAATTCCGCTTCTGGTGCACGCTAATTGTCCTTCTGGCTTTGATGCTGTTTTAATCTATCTAAGATATTGAGAACGTCAGAGTGTTCGATCTACTTCTTGCATCTTCCCATAAATTCTACAGTTACGTACAGTGATTCCTCATCGCTTGAGAAGCTCGGGTGCAATTTCCTAACCGGAAATTGAAAGCGTAGCCTTCATTATTCTATTGTCAGATTGCACCTGAACATTTTCACCTCTGTATCAGCCCTTTGTATACACATATGAGTTTGAATAACAGGTATCTCAGCACACTCAGTGTTGGTAATTTCCCCAGTGCTAGCAATTCCCCCAAAGTATGTACTTTTTTTTTTTTTTTTTTTTTATCATAATGTAATCTCTCTCTCTCCTCTCTCTCTCTCTCTCTCTCTCTCTCTCTCTCTCTCTCTCTCTCTCTCTCAGGATGATAGAACAGTTGCAACCATTTTCATCTCCAACCTTTGTACGATCATTTTCACTTCCAACTTTTGAGTACTAATCCTCGACACAAAGTTTGAGGAGGTCACTAGGGTATCGTACGCATGCCCTAATTAGGCTTATGAGTTAGTCAAGAACTCTGTGTTATTTTTTGAAAGGTTCGTAGAATTGATTGTGTAGTCTCCCGTGAAGAATTTAATGAGGAAAAAACATTAAACTGTATTCTAAATTCAAAAGTACTCGAAAACTTATTTTGCATTAAAATTCAATGAATTTTCATTGTAATATTTGTAATTTATTGATCATGGGCTTATTGTATTTCAATACATAGCTTTTCATAATCATTTTTACGTTCAGAGTTTGTTATATGGCATTTAGGTATCATGCACCCCCCCCCAAAGGGTATGTCATGATTTGTGTAAGACCATTATTTTCTATAATAATAAGGTGTATATGGTTAATTTTATTGTTTTTTTGATACAAGAAAAGACTAACGTATATAGTTCATTCAGGAGTTCTTTGCAATATGGATATATCGTTTTTGAAAATCCCTTAGGCTACGATTCGTGAAAGGTCAGTATGCAATCAACTCAGATTGTTTGTACGATGCACTGAAAAGTTTTGTTTTACATAAACTTTTATTTTTCTATTCTATTAAAAGACTACCTAAGTTTACTGTAACAAGCCTTTTCAGAATATAAATATGGCCTATTGTTCCCAGGATATTTTAATGATCCATTTCAACCCATGACATATTTTAGCGAATATTTTTGTTTTAGTTCTAATGAATCGTACATATACCGATTTTTAACAGAGTATCGAGAAAAATCTTGCAAGATTTGTCGTCGTTCACGGTTTGTAAAACCTTTTTCTTAATGTATTAAACTTTTACTAAATATAGCATTTATAGGATATCTGTCCGTTGATAGCTTGTGGGAGATTGACGATAAAGTTAAGTATATCTTAGTTTTACCAGACCACTGAGCTGATTAACAGCTCTCCGGGTAGGGCTGGCCCGAAGGCTTAGATATTTTTACGTGGCTAGGGACCAGTTGGTCACCTAGCAACGGGACATACAGCTTATTGTGGGATCCGAACCACATTAAATCGAGAAATGAATTTCTTTCACCAGAAACCAATTCCTCTGATTCCGCGTTGGCCGAGCCGAGCATCGAACTTCGGACCACCGGATTGGCAGCCGAGCGCGAAATTTATTTTATTTTGACAATAAAAGTACTAATTGGGTTCTTTTCTGGTTGCCTTTGATTAGTCAAACAGCACTTTTTAGTTTTCTGTAAAAGACAACTATTGAGACGGCTGGAGGGTTGCAAATTGCAGCCTTCTCACCTCAGTAGTTTTTATTTTATTTAAAGTTAAAGTTAGTCGTGATCGTGCGTTTGGTACCGATACAGGTGCCAACAACACAAGCCACCACCAGGCCTAGCCGAAAGTTTCATGGGTTGCAGCTGATAGTTTCATAAGCATTATATGCTGTACCGAAAACCCCGATTTTGCGCCGGGGCGAAGAAACTTCGGTAAATTTTTTACTTGTTTCTATTTTCTTTCCTCCAACGATTATGGGAACTGGAAAGTAATTTC
>NC_087213.1:81126098-81128598 GCF_015104395.2 Macrobrachium nipponense | reverse complement strand
GTGCCTACGAGACGTTTGTTTGGCGGCCTCGATTGGCTGGTACCGGGAGGCAGACTGCTCGCTCAGTGGGTCATATTTTCGTTTGTTGCTTAGAAAAACTAGCATTATGTTTACATTTCTTCATTTATCTCACGTTTTACAAAAGATAGGAAAGTTTTGGTCATACCAAAGGATTCGGTATTAGATGTACAATTAATTAATCTTTTCCTGAAATCAATAAGTTAAAATACAAAGGAATTACAACGAGTAGAAGTGAGAGAGAAAACATTTCATTCTTTCAACGAGTAGAAGTGAAGGAGGAGAAACATTTCATTCTTTATACCTGTTTTTATTTATCGTCGGATTTTGCATAAGTCATGAGATCAAGATAAAATAAAATCTGTGTTTTTAAACAATAAAATCACCCGGAATACGCAGGTGCTTTCAGATTTTAGATGCGTGTAATATGTAAAGAGAAAATGAAGAATATGTCTAATTATGTTGCATCCGTACTTGACTCGGTTTGACAGTAGTGCCCAGAGACGCCTCTCAGCTAGAGCCGTTGGCGCGTTGGCAGTTGCCAATTGGCGATATGAGAAGTTTGCAGTTTCGAGGATATGTATTTGCCGAATTATTATATCATTACATTTTTTCTGTAAATAAATGCATAGATTCCCATTATGACTTTCGAACATTTTTACTCAAATATCATATATGTCCGTATTTCTGGACATATCTGATAAAAAAAAAAAAAAAGTAAGTATCAGATGGATGCATCTGGGTGTTGGCTTCAATTTAGTCTACGTGAGAAATGTTAATATTAGCTTTATGAGGCTGACTGATAAATAACAAAACTTGTTTCTCTGGCCGGCCAATAACATCAAAAGCTTATGGTTTTTGCATTATGTTCCCGTCAATAAACAAAAGTACAATCTGTTTATTTCTTACCATAAAATTTGTTGACGATGTAACGAATATGATATAATGGAATAACACACGTTCCATATATTTTTTATGTAACACTTACACATGCACCGATGCACTTTACGTTTACTGCATTTCATTTCATAATATTTTTATTTTTCAAAGAGTTTCGTAAATATAATAAATATTCTATAATATAAGAAATTAGCAAATTGAAATTCTTTCTATAAGTAGCCTAGATGGTAGTGAGGGGTGGAGCCAAGGCCCATCACACTCAAATACTGGTAACTCTAGTTATGCCATAAATACAAATCCTGTAGTACTAGATTAGCATATCCAGTAATGTGTTCTTAGTATAGATAATTAATAAAATAATATCCTTGCAAAACAGATGTTTTGATGACTTATACAACCCATGGCTACAAAACCTGGTGTGTAACATCTTTGTGACCAGATTCGTATGATATTGGTAATACAAGTAATTATAGTCCAGTCAATTTGGAGCAAAAATAGATACAGCCTAGCACAAGTTGGTAGAGTAGCCATTACGGTTTTGGGATCCTTGGCCACATCCAAATAACATATCAAACATCTACCATTACTTAAATAATCAATCCAGGCGATAAAAGACGGAGAACAGCATGAGAGAGAGAGAGAGAGAGAGAGAGAGAGAGAGAGAGAGAGAGAGAGAGAGAGCAATACAGCTGTTTATAGGATAATTAAAAAGGATATTTTCGTCTGAATAATATTAATATGAATAATCAGTTCCAACAATATTTAAGGCATTTTTATTTGAAAATGTGATAACGATTAAAAACAATACGATATGATAAGATTTCATGATAATTATTTTTCCAAAACAAAAAAATATATGGTAACATGTTTCTTAGAGCTTAAGGTCTCAAGTATATCCGTCAGATTAATAACTAAACAGGAATAAAAGCTCTCTCTCTCTCTCTCTCTCTGTCCATATATATTTCATTCAATATTGCATTTCTTTGCGTGACTACCATAATTTCCCTCCTCCTCCCTTTCGAAACCATTCTAGCTATGTACTGGTTTGTTTGAACGTGGGCCACTTTTCAGGGCAAGAAGGGCATGATCTCACCGAGCCAGGCCTGGCGGGGTGGCACTGCTTTTGTAACTGGGTATACATCATTTGTGTATATAAACTGTGTAAATAAACTTTACAGTAACGTAAGAGTTATATATTTATTCCTCTTTCAGAAATATACTATAGACATGATAAACAGGCTGTCTGTTAATCTAGGATATCCAAATCAATCAAGAGGGAGGGAGAGGGAGCAGGCAGGAGAAAGAGGGAGAGGGCACAGGCAGGTGAGATGTGGATCAGCTGAAGTCACTGCGAGGTGAGAGCGTAAATCGGTTCTCTGTCCGTCTGACCTGTCTAAGTGGGTCCTGGTCTCAAACCTTTCGTAGCTAAAGTATACGTATTCCACCTTCCATTCCAGTGTAGATCTCAAGTAGGAATCATTCCTCTAATCCTCAGGTAGCAACGTATACTACTCTGGCTACAAAAGAAGTTTTCTTGAGACTCGATGGGTGCATTTAAGGTGGTCACTTCCCTTAATCATCC
>NC_087213.1:81114317-81125598 GCF_015104395.2 Macrobrachium nipponense | reverse complement strand
GGATGATTAAGGGAAGTGACCACTAATCACCCTCGAGTCTCAAACTTTTGTAGCCAGAGTAGTATACGTTGCTACCTGAGGATTAGAGGAATGATTCCTACTTGAGATCTACAAACACTGGAATGGAAGGTGGAATACGTATACTTTAGCTACGAAAGGTTGAGACCAGGACCCACTTAGACAGGTCAGACGGACAGAGAACCGATTTACGCTCTCACCTCGCAGTGACTTCAGCTGATCCACATCTCACCTGCCTTTGCCCCCTCCCTCTTTCTCCTGCCTGCTCCCTCTCCCTCCCTCTTGATTGATTTGGATATCCTAGATTAACAGACAGCCTGTTTATCATGTCTATAGTATATTTCTGAAAGAGGAATAAATATATAACTCATACGTTACTGTAACGTTTATTTACACAGTTTATATACAAATGATGTATACCCAGTTACAAAAGCAGTGCCACCCCGCCAGGCCTGGCTCGGTGAGATCATGCCCTTCTTGCCCTGAAAGTGGCCTACTTCAAACAACCAGTACATAGCTAGAATGGTTTCGAAAGGGAGGAGGAGGGAAATCACGGTAGTCACGCAAAGAAATGCAATATTGAATGAAATATATATAGACAGAGAGAGAGAGAGAGAGAGAGAGAGAGAGAGAGAGAGCTTTTATTCCTGTTTAGTTATTAATCTGACGGATATGCTTGAGACCTTAAGCTCTAAGAAACATGTTACCATATATTTTCTGGAAAATAATTATCATGAAATCTTATCATATCGTATTGTTTTTAATCGTTATCACATTTTCTAAATAAAAATGCCTTAAATATTGTTGGAACTGATTATTCATATTAATATTATTCAGACGAAAATATCCTTTTTAATTATCCTATAAACAGATGTATTCTCTCTCTCTCTCTCTCTCTCTCTCTCTCTCTCTCTATCTCTCCTCATGCTGTTCTCCGTCTTTTATCGCCTGGATTGATTATTTAAGTAATGGTAGATGTTTGATATGTTATTTGGATGTGGCCAAGGATCCCAAAACCGTAAATGGCTACTCTACCAACTTGTGCTAGGCTGTATCTATTTTTGCTCCAGATTGACTGGACTATAACTACTTGTATTACCAATATTATACGAATCTGGTCACAAAGATGTTACACACCAGGTTTTGTAGCCGTGGGTTGTATAAGTCATCAAAGCATCAGTTTTTCAAGGATATTATTTTATCAGTTAACCTATGCTAAGAACACATTACTGGATATGCTAATCTAGTACTACAGGATTTGTATTATGGCATAACTCGAGTTACCAGTATTTGAGTGTGATGGACCTTGGCTTCACCCCTCATAACCATCTAGGCTACTTATAGAAAGTATTTCAATTTGCTATATTTCTTATATTATAGAATGTTTATTATATTTCCGAAACTCTTTGTAAAAATAAATTATATGAAATGAAATGCAGTGTAATGTGTGCATCGGTGCATGTGTAAGTATTACATAAAAAATATATGGAACGTGTGTTATTCCATATATAAATAAGCCGATGACCCAAGGGGTAACTGACGAGATAGCAAGGAGTGTGATAGGGACCGATAAAAGAATGCAGGCTAAGCCTTGGCTTGTTGTATCAGCGCCCTGGTTGCATTCGGCCTGTTCACGGCCTGTTCACGGATGTTCATCGCTGCGGACGGCTGCAGTGGAGCAACGCCCAACTACACGGTCCGTGGAGTAAGCACCATCATAAGGGAACGAGCTTACTTCTCGAATTTTTCTTGGTCGAGTACCATCATCCCAACTTTACCCCTTCCATACAAGGCGAAAGTGGCCCATCAACTATCAAAACTGTCTAGTATGGACCGCACTTCACGGGCTTACCATGTCAACGAGGATCTACGGTTCTACACACTGCTGGCTGTGACATGCGTGTTGGTGGTGGTTCTGGTCACCGCTAACGTATTTGCTTGGCGTAGGTTGAGGTGAACACGGATGGATCATCAACAGAACGTCGTACCCCGCCTGGACAATTTCCCAGTAGCCCTTAAGGCATTTGACTTTAGAGCCACTTGAAATTGGTTATTTCATTTGACTCGGGGGAAGTTGTTTGGAATTGTGTTTTGTGTGAAAAGCGGTTTGAACGCTGGCTAAATGTGTAACAGGAACCTCCGTGACATTGCATTCCATATGTAAAGTATGAGAAGCTTAATTATCATTTATCATTCAATATATCTGGTAGCGCACCTAATATAATCAATTGAAGTTCTACAATGAATCAATATGTCTGTGTGTGTACGCACTAGGAATCTATATGATGTGCACACTTATCTGAATCTATTTGAATCATTATATACATATATATATATATATAATATATATATATATATATATATATATATATATATAATATATATATATATACTAATCAGGTAGCAACTATACTTAATCAGTTACCTTTTATCTTATCACATTTTTGGTACCATTTATTTCTTAACAATATATGATTTTTAGCATGTAATTCTTGTGTCATGCAATCATCAGAAGTACGGTAGTACTTTCTGTTGAATATGTATCCTCATGCCTAACAGTATATAACTATCATTATGTATGACATGTTATCTTTAATATTAGTATGATATCATATGCATTTATCTTGTATGTGGATTTGTACCTTCCATGTATTATTCTTTTTACTTATGAGTATTTTCTATACATCTGATTTTTTTCTTACATATAATCAGTTGAATATCATTCCTTAACCACTTGCTGGTAACTATGGGTTAACTATATATTCACATTGATGTCTGTATCACACTCCTATGGGTCAAATGCAAGTCAAACTTTCTGCCTTGAGTAATGTTAAGTGTTTGGTTTTGCAGCCGACCAAGCAATTATGTAAGTGTTACACAAAAAATATATGGAACGTGTGTTATTCCATATATAAATAAGCCGATGACCCAAGGGGTCACTGACGAGATAGCAAGGAGTGTGATAGGGACCGATAAAAGAATGCAGGCTAAGCCTTATCGTGTTGTATCAGCCCCCTGGTTGCATTCGCCTGAGGTAATCAAATCTATTGTTGTGTAAAACAGGTCACAGTGCTTTCGTTTTGGAACTGTTAACCTATATCCCACAGACGTCTACGTGACTTCCTCTCATATGTTCATCTGTCTGTATGTCAGTATGCTGAGCTAAGGTTTGCTCTCTTATGATTTTGTAAATGCATTGTAACTCAGAACTCTACTTCCTCTCCTAGAATCAAGTTCTCTGAACCACTTCTTGCCTCTACTCATGAGGTGTAGTTTTGCTAATATATTGTTAAGTTTACCAACATGAGTTTGAAACGTCTCGCCTTTATACCCAAAGAAGATGCTGACGCAACTTAGAACTCTCATCGCAATCGATGATACTCCGACGAGGATGGGAAGTATACAACCAGATACTTGTGTATAATATCGCAGGTCTTAATATCTAACGGGGTGCCTTGTTAAGACATAGGCCCAGCCCCTACACATGGCGGGGTATAAATTATGTAGGTGTTGCAAAACTGTACACTATTAACATATTTAGTCTCAAATTATTTGGGGACAGTCTTTAAACCTGGTCAGATCGGTTACGTCTTAGCTAACCATCCCCCCCACCGCCACCCCCTGCCCTCCGGCTCACACTTGCTCACTCACTCTGCCTTTATTCGTGGCTTCAGCTCGTCCAACACACTTTGTTGGTGTTCTCTCTCCAAGCTATTCAAGAACCCCACCACTTTCGATATCTCCTGTTCATTAGTCTTTTATATAGCCATGTTTTTATTTTTTGTAATGAAAAATTGTAAACATTTGGAAAATATATGGTGTATGAAATACTGTCATCCGAGTATTATTTTACCTTCCAAAAAACATCCATCAGAACAATCTCATAATAACTGTAAGACATTGAAATCCCGAATATGAGGAGGTGCGGGGATAGAAGGATATTTATAACAAGGGGGTTAAAGGTGATGGGGGACAGGTGACATTGGGTGACCTTAATTTAAGTCTTGACGGGTTCGCTTATCAACATTTACAAGGTGATGATAGTAATACCTTTACTGATAGCAGTTGATATCAATGATTCTAAGTCGCCATCACGACTGGCACATAGCATTATAGGGTTACTGAGATCATCTTTGTATAGCTGGTAACTATCGTTTACGTTATGAATCCTGGTTTTCACACGAGGTAACGTGCCACACATCCGTTGACGATCTGTATAATGCCAGTGGTCTTGACAGTCGTGTTTGCAGCCTTTGAGGTATATGCTCAACAGAGTTGCCTTTGTTTGCTGCCGCCATCCCTACAAGCGTTGCCATAGATAAGTATATAATACATAGATTATAGTGCACAACATTGTTAGAACAGTTATTACAAATGTATAGATAACCACAATGACCTCGACTAACACTTATCTAAGTGTAGATAATCGTAATTAGCAAATAAACCTCCACAAAGGCTGTAAACACGACAGTCAAGACCACTGGTATTATACAGCTCGTCCACGGTTGTGTGTGGCACGTTACCTCGTGTGAAAACCAGGACCGATCTGACCAGGTCTAAAGACTATCACCAAATAATTTGAGACACTGAATAATACGGTTTTGCAACACCTTCATAATCTATACCTGTAGTACTAGATTAGCATATCCAGTAATGTGTTCTTAGCATAGATTAACTGATAAAATAATATCCTTGAAAAACTGATACTTTGATGACTTATACAACCCATGGCTACAAAACTTGGTGTATAACATCTTTGTGACCAGATTCGCATAATATTGGTAATACAGGTAATTATAGTCCAGTCAATTGGGGCAAAAATAGATACAGCCTAGCACAAGTTAGTAGAGTAGCCATTTTCGGTTTTGTGAGCCTTGGCCACATCCAAATAACATATCCAACAAAATCTACCATTACTTGAAATAGTCAATCAAGGACGGACGGAAAAGACGGAGAAACAGCATGAGGAGGAGAGAGAGAGAGAGAGACGAGAGAGAGAGAGAGAGAGAGAGAGAGAGCTGCTTATAGGGTAAAAAGGATATTTTCGTCTGGATAATATTATGAATAATCAGTTCCAACAATATTTAAGGCATTTTTATTTAGAAAATGTGATAACGATTAAAAGCAATATGATGTGATAAGATTTCATAATAATTATTTCCCAAAAAATATATGATAACATGTTTCTTAAAGCAGAAGGTCTCAAGTATAACAGTCAGTTTAATAACTAAACAGGAATAAAAACTCTCTATCGCTCTCTCTAGAAATCACAAGGACTGGACTATTCTCCTATCTGAAGACTTTAACTTTCCTTTCGTAGACTGGAAAGAACGAATAGGAGATTGTGGTTGCTTTATACATATAAAAAAAGAGAGTAATAGTAGTGCAGAAGATAAGAGGCAATTCGAAAAGCTATTAGATATGCTACTAGAATACAACATTCAACAAATAAATCACCTGCCAACAAGAAAGGAAAATACTTTAGACCTAGTGTTTGTGAACGAGGTGAATTATGTTAAAGAAATAATAGTTTATAATGCGAGTATTTCAGACCATAATGTCATAGAATTAACAGTCCATTCCAAAACAAGTGAAAACAGAGATAAGCAAGAAATGAAAGAGTGGGAAGGATATGGAAAATACAACTTCTACAGTAAAAATATAAGATGGTCAGAAATAAATGAAGAATTAAACAGATTGGGATAACATTTTCGTAAGTGATGACATAAGGGTAAATACGGAGATATTATATAAAATATTAGAAAAAATAGTGGATAAATATATACCGAAGAAGAAAAGTAAACTTCAGTCATGCATACCAAGAGACAGAAGGATCTTGTTCCAGAAAATCAGAAAGTGGAAAAAAGGTCTTGCAAAAGAAAAAAAATGCATGGAAAGCTATAGAACTAAAAAGTAAGATAGAAAATACAGAACAAAAGATTATACAATCAAAAGAAAATGAAAAACGGGACTTGGAAGAAAAAACCCTAGTAAATATCAAGCAAAACCCCAAACTATTATACTCGTACGCGAAAAAGATGAATAAAAGAAGAATAGAAATAGGCCCTCTAAGAATTGAAGGGAGATTAACGAATGAAAAAAAGGAAATATGCAACATATTGGCAGAACGATATAAGAGAGAATTCACCCTTAGAATTGATAATGAAGATAATGATATAGAAGTAAGGGACGAAAATAGTGAATATTTAGCTGACATAGATATTAATGAAGCTGATATTGTGCAGCTATTGATGAAATTAAAAATGGAGCTGCTGCAGGTCCTGATGGTGCCCCTGCTATTTTGTTAAAGAAAGTAGTTCATTCTATCGTAAAGCCACTTGCAATATTATTAAGACAAAGTGTAGATACAGGCAAGATTTATGATGAGCACAAATTAGCATATATTACCCCTACTTTCAAAAGTGGATCAAGGCCTGTGAGTCTAACATCACATATTATGAAAGTGTATGAAAGGGTAGTGAAGAAAAATATTATGAAACATTTAATAAAAAATAATTTGTTTAATATAGGACAACATGGTTGTCCTATATTAAATGCAGCTAACACCGTGCCTTGTAGCACACCAGATATTACCTTAGCTTCATCCGATTTCTCATCGTTAGTAATAACTATCTGTTTTCGTTTGTGTCAAAATTCTTTTAACTATTTTCCTACTTTATCCACTATATGCTTTCTAATTTTCATCGCTAATATATTATGGTCTACCTTGTCAAAAGCTTTTGCAAAGTCTAGATAAACCACATCTGTTTCATTTCCGCTTTTCATATTTTTATATATGTTCCCACGGTGGACTAACAGTTGGGTTTGTGTACTTTTTCCGGGTACAAAAACACAAACCCAACTGTTAGTCCACCGTGGGAACATATATAAAATATGAAAAGCGGAAATGAAACAGATGTGGTTTATCTAGACTTTGCAAAAGCTTTTGACAAGGTAGACCATAATATATTAGCGATGAAAATTAGAAAGCATAATATAGTGGATAAAGTAGGAAAATAGTTAAAAGAATTTTGACACAACAGAAAACAGATAGTTATTACTAACGATGAGAAATCGGATGAAGCTAAGGTAATATCTGGTGTGCTACAGGTACGGTGTTAGCTGCATTACTGTTTGTTATTATGATTGCAGACATAGACAGTAATGTTAATTAAGGACTCAGTAGTAAGTAGTTTCAGCGATGACACAAGAATAAGTAGAGAAATTACTTGTGATGAAGATAGGAACGCGCTGCAAAGAGACCTTAACAAAGTGTATGATTGGGCAGAGGTAAATAGGATGGTATTTAACTCTGATAAATTTGAATCAATAAATTATGGAGACAGAGAAGGAAAGCTATATGCATATAGGGGACCTAATAATGAGACAATCACAAATAAGGAAGCAATTAAAGACCTTGGTGTGATGATGAATAGGAACATGTTATGCAATGATCAAATAGCAATTCTATTGGCAAAATGTAAAGAAAAAATGGGAATGTTGTTACGGCACTTCAAAACAAGAAAAGCTGAACACGTGATTATGCTTTATAAAAAATGTTCGTAGTCCACTTGAATATTGCAATATGATATGGTACCCACACTATCAAAAGGATATTGCACAAATAGAGTGTACAAAGGTCCTTTACAGCTAGAATAGAAGAAGTTAAGGACCTTGACTACTGGGAAAGACTACAATCCTTAAAATTATATAGTCTAGAAAGGAGAAGAGAACACTACATGATAATTCAGGCATGGAAACAGATAGAAGGAATAGCCGAAAACATCATGGAGCTAAAAATAACAGAGAGAGCAAGCAGAGGTAGATTAATAGTGCCCAAAACTATACCAGGAAAAATAAGGAAAGCAGACAGAACATTAATCCACTACGCACCAGCATCGATAATGCAGCGTCTATTCAATGCGTTGCCAGCTCAACTGAGGAATATATCAGGAGTGAGCGTAGATGTGTTTAAGAATAAGCTCGACATGTATCTAAGCTGCATCCCAGACCATCCAAGATTGGAAGATGCAAAATATACCGGAAGATGTGCTAGCAACTCTCTGGTAGACATTAGAGGTGCCTCACACTGAGGGACCTGGGGCAATCCGAACAAGATGTAAGGTCTGTAAGGTAAGGTCTCTCTCTCTCTCTCTCTCTCTCTCTCTCTCTCTCTGCCCATATAAATTTAATTCAATATTGCATTTCTTTGCGTGATTACCGTAATTTCCCTCCTCCCTTTCGAACCATTTTAACTATGTACTTATTGTTTGAAGTGGGCCACTTTCAGGGCAAGAAGGGCATGATCTCACCGAGCCAGACCTGGCGGGGCGACACCGCTTTTGTAACTCGGTGTACATACACAGGTTAACACAGTTATATTTGCTTGTTCTACTTACTACTATTACTTATCACTTTCATGTTTTTTACTTTCACTTCTGCAAGTCTTGTCTTTTTTCTTATTTATCCTAATATCGTTATTTAACTTTCTAATTTTAAAGAACACTGATATCTTGGCAAAGAAGGCTATGACATCATTTGGTGAATCAACTTCCACACATTCAATTTCCGATACAATTTTTTTTTATCCAGTAGACTGACTCCATGCACAGTTTGAAACACTTTTCTCATTGTAGTTAATTGAGAATAAAATGACAGGGGGAGCGTACAGTTCACCTCTATTTACTTCATCTGTCCACCTCTTTTCTTTGGTCATATGCCCACCAATGTATCTAAGAGATTCTTCTTCTATAACTACATCAATTAATTTACATCCATGTTCATCATCGTTAATCTCATCATCTACATCATTTTTCCAGCTCACACCCAACATCCAAGTCTTTGAAACAATTACTATAGTCCATTCACATAAGGTAGATTCTTGTGCCTACGAGACGTTTGTTTGGCGGCCTCTGATTGGCTGGTACCGGGAGGCAGACTGCTTGCTCAGTGAGTCATGCGTATTTTCGTGTGTTGCTTAGAAAACTAGCATTATGTTTACATTTCTTCATTTATCTCACGTTTTACAAAAGATAAGAAAGTTTTGGTCATACCAAAGGATTCGGTATTAAATGTACATTTAATTAATCTTTTCCTGAAATCAATAAGTTAAAACGAGTAGAAGTGAAGAGAGAAACATTTCATTCTTTATACCTGTTTTTACTAATCGTCGGATTTTGCATAATTCATGAGATCAAGATAAAATAAATTCTTGTGTTTTTAAACAATAAAATCACCCTGAATACGCTGGTACATTCAGATTTTAGATACGTGTAATATGTAAAGAGAAAATGAAGAATATGTCTAATTATGTTGCAACCTTCTTGGCTCGGTTTGACAGTAGTGCCGAGAGACGCCTCTCAGCTAGAGCCGTTGGCGCGTTGGCAGTTGCCAATTGGCGATATGAGAAGTTTGCAGTTTCGAGAATATGTATTTACCGAATTATTATATCATTACATTTTCTGTAAATAAATGCATAGATTTCCCATTATGGCTTTCGAACATTTTTACTCAAATATCATATATGTCCGTATTTCTGGACATATCTGATTAAAAAAAAGTAAATAGTCAGATGGATGCATCTAGGTGTTGGCTTCAATTTAGTCTAGGTGAGAAATGTTCATGCTTTATGAGGCTCACTGATAAATAACAAAATTTGTTTCTCTGGCCAATAACATCAAAAGCTTATGGTTTTCATATGTTCCCTCAATAAACAAAAGTACATCTGTTTATTTCTTACCATAAAATTTGTTGACGATGTAACGAATATAATATTCTGTCTTTTTCAGAATTTCTTGAGTTACTCTTTATCATGTGGAAACGTAATATTACTGTTTACCTAATGCTTTATTTTGTATATTTGGGACGGTAATCACGTAAAGCAGTCCCATACGTATATGTATATGTATGTATATATAATCGATGAACCTCAGGTCAAACGGCTGCGCATGCACATTGCAACGTTAATGCGGTATAGGCAACTTTTTTGGCTCAGTAACCTCCTCTAGAAAAATCTGCCAACTTGTCCATGATTATTTTATCACGGTTTTATATCCTGTCTTCTATCGATTTAGTTACTACAATCAACTGGTAACACTGGCACAGACGCTTTATCTTCCCTCCAGGGATTTATTTGACAGAACTTATCTTGCAAAAGTGTTGCAACTTGCAATTCTGCAACTAGCAAGATGCTGCCGATCGGAAAATACAATTCACTGAAAATACAAAATATTTTATATAAATATCTCTCATTATTATCACACAGACAATGGCAAAAATTGTCTGTACGTACTGTATAAATATAAACAGAACAACAAGTCCACAACCATCCTGCAGTCAAATTTGTCCATATGTTTTGTACTTAATTTTATCCCGTGATTTCCCGGGATGTACGACAATATCAAGGGATTATTAAACCTTGAAAACTGTCCGGGATCCCGGGAACCCTACTCGCCAGTCTCTTGAGGGCAGCCTGGAAGGGAAGAGTCCGACGCAGAGGCTTGCTTCCTCGGAGGAAGGCAGGTATCCTTCTGGCTGGGGAAGCACGTCTAGAGAGGGGCCCAAAAACTTCAAAGATGAGACCCAAAAAAACCCATGGCTCGCCAGTCTCTTGAGGGAAACCTGGAAGGGAAAAGTCTAACCCAGAGGCTGCTTCCTCGGAGAAAGGCAGATATCCTGCCGGTCTGAAGGAGCGTGCCTGGTGAGGACCCCGCGAGTTGGGGCCAAAGGCTCTTTACGGAGGCCAGTTCTTTAAGGGCAGGATTCCTTGGAAGATCTGATAGGAAGATCATTGTAGCTTTATTTCCCATACACAAAATGCTTTTTATTACTCTGTTTCTATTTTCCAGATTAAAATGTTTTCATTATTATTTTTTTATTGTATTCTGCCTCATTTACTCTGTATCAGAATTATCCCATGCTAAGAATCCATTCTGAGGGAAATGTAATTTGTATTACTACTACCAGTCTCCGTGTAGCATTTTGGGAGAGTTCAGTGCCGCAGCAACCTCGGGGAAATTGGGAAATCGTTTCTTCTCAGAGCTCATTGAAGAGGGTAATTATCGTCTTTCCTGGGATCTTGGAAA
The DNA here is from genome assembly GCF_015104395.2 of Macrobrachium nipponense. Classification (NCBI taxonomy): domain Eukaryota; kingdom Metazoa; phylum Arthropoda; class Malacostraca; order Decapoda; family Palaemonidae; genus Macrobrachium; species Macrobrachium nipponense. Next base: position 81,114,496 of record NC_087213.1, on the reverse strand, counting down.
GGATATTTTGAAGCTCGTGTAGGAAGCTGGTTTTCTTCAACATTCATAATGTGTCGACAATTCATTTTTACCATTTTATCAATTTCTTGGCAATTTGATTTTTGTTTCTTAATGGCCATGATGATCATAGGTATTGTATTCAGGGTTGCCAAGTTGGCAACTTTGGTGCCAAAATCATG
>NC_087213.1:81089317-81101817 GCF_015104395.2 Macrobrachium nipponense | reverse complement strand
GTCTTCTTTTCCTTCCGCGGCTTCCTTTGCAATCTCTAGGGACCCATTCTGTTATTCTTTATCTGACATCTCATTATATATGTCTCATTTCTTTTTCTTACATGTTGTTAGAATATAATCTACTTTAGGTTGCCCTCGTATCCATGTTGCTCTTTTCCTGTCTCTTAAGTGTTATTCCCATCATTATTCTTTCCATAGATCTCTGAGTTGTAACTAGCTTATGTCCTAAGGCTTTAGTAAGGCTCCAAGTTTCTGATCCATAACTTAATACTGGTGGGGCCATCTCATTAAATATTTTCTTTCTAGAGAAATTGGCATTTTTCTTTTCATAATCTCATTTTGTTTACCAAAAGCTCTCCATCACATGTTTATACGTCTTTTAATTTCGGTCTCATGTCCTGGGGAAACACTTAGTGTCTGTCCTAAATACGTATATTCATTAACAATCTCTGGAGGTTCGTCCACAGCTCTTATTTGTTGTCTCTCTGCATTTGCATTGAACATTATCTTAGTTTTACTCATATTTATTTTCAGTCCTACATTTCTGCTTCCCCTATTCAAATCTTCTATCATCTTTCGTAATTCTTCCCCTGATTCTCACCTTTCTCACCTTTCTCACCAGACGACAGGTAGGCCTCCAGGCCTGTCAGTCGTCCTGCTTCAGGAACTGTCTCCATTCTTGGCGATCATCATAGAGCCTCATCTCATCAACATTCCCCGCAAACTAGAGCCTCTCCTCTCTACTCCTCTCTCTATGTTTTGTAGCCATCTCATTTTTGGCCTTCCTACCGGTCTCCTTCCTTCCGGTGTCCATTCCAAAAACCTTATAGGATATCGCTCCTCCATTCTTTTGGTGTGTCCAAACCATCTAAGCTGTCCTCTCTCCACAAAATCTAGTATCCCCTCCACTCCCAGTTCTCTTCTAATGTCTTCATTTCGTAGCCTATCCAGTCTTGTTACACCTTTTATGAGTCTAGGGCTTCCATTTCTGCTGCTTGAAGTTGGCTTCTAGTTCTTGATGTTAATGTCCATGATTCATGGCCATAAGTCAATATTGGTCTTAAAATAGAGAGGTATATTATTGTTTTCACTTTGCGAGGTATATTTCTGTCTTTCATTAGTGGGTAGAGCAGATATAGATTGTTACTGAATTTCTGTATTCGGGTAGTTATTTCCAGTTTTGAATCGTTTTGGTCACTAAACTCTACTCCTAAGTATTTGAAATTTCTACACTGTTTCAATGTCTGACCTTCTAATTCTACATCTACGTTACGTGGTGTTCGTGATAGGTGCATGATCTCTGTCTTATTCTTGTTGATCCGCATTCCATTAGCTGTTAAGATCGCGTTCCAGTTGTTGACGTTTTCTTGGAGAGATTCTGCGCTGGGGGCTATCATTGCATGGTCATCTGCATACATAAGGTTGATGGTCATATCTGCAGCGTCATCCTCACCTAGTTCCCTCATATTGTTTATCTAGGAACAATATAAAAAGAAGTGGAGAAAGGACGCTGCCCTGTCTTACTCCTGATTTAATTTCAAACCAGTCTTCATTCTCTTGATTTGTTTTTACTCTGGATCTGATGTTTTGATAGGTGTTTTAATTGCTCTTATAAGTTTCTCAGGGATTCCATTGTAAGGGTCTTTTAGGGCATCCCATATTTTCTTGGGACTCTATCAAAAGCTTTTTCTAGATCTATAAAAGCAATATATCTGTCCCTGTCCCATTCCCAGCTCTTCTCAAATATCATCTTGAGGGAGAAAATCATATCAGTTGTCCCTCTTCCTGGTCGGAAACCGTTTTGCCATTCACCCAGCTTTGGTTCAACATATCCTCTCAATCTAGTTTCAAGTATTCTTTCATATACTGCAATTTGTCTTGTCACCTTTCTTATAGATTGGGCATATTAGATCTCTTCTCCAGTCTTCAGGTGGCATTTGCCCATTCCAAAGTATGTCGATTAGCTCTAGTAGCCAGATGACTCCATCCTCCCCCATGTTTTTAAGGAGCTCTGCAGGTATTGTTTCCACTCCAGGGGCCTTACCATTTCTCATCCTCTTGAGAGCATTTTTTACTTCCAGTGTTATGTCAGGTCTCGCATCCCCAACCACATCAAATTCTACATGCTCTTCAAGGTCATTGTTTTCGTTGTTTAGTAGTGTTTCAAAGTGATGTTTCCATCCTAATTCAATTTCTCGGGGTTCGGTTAAAATTGTAGAATTATGTCATCAGCATTCCCATTAATGCTAATTCCTACATTTTCCCAATCTAAATTCTTAAAAACTTCTAGGCACGCTGTGAATGATTAGGAGAGGTGGGATCTCCCTGTCTAACTCCTTTCTCAATCGGAAATTTCTCACTGTTTTTATGTAGTTTTAGGATTGCTGTACTACCCGTATAGATATCTTCAAGTGCACAACATAAGACTCATCTACTCATTGCTTATGAAGAGCTTTCATTACTGCTGAAGTCTTGACAGTATCAAAAGCTTTCTCATAGTCTTCAAATTCCATAGTGGTTTGTCATACTTTGTTGGTTTTTCCTTTAGCTGGTTAATTACATGAATACCGTCTGTTGTTGAATACCTGCTTCTAAAACCTGCCTGCTCTCTTGGTTAATTAAAGTCTAGCTATCTTTATATTCGGCCTAAGGTGATCTTTGTAAATATTTCATATATTACTGAGCGTAAACTTATTGGGCGGCAATTTTTCAGTTCTTTGTGTCTCCCTTTTTGTGAATTAATATAATGATAAAGTTTTTCGATTATTTGCTTAAATTTGGCATAAAACCTGTTTTGTTACATACATACTCATACATACATACATACATACTACATACATACATCATACATACATATATATATATATATATATATATATATATAATATATATATATATATATATATATATACACATAAACAAACAAACTTACGTACATGCGCACAGTCTAGTTAAATCCCAAACCTGTCCAGTAACACAACCACAACAATCATCCTTCTCATGCAACAGCTACAAAAGACGTGACCGCATATTTCCCGCGGTCTAATTCTGTCCAGTGCAACAGAAAAATTCCTTTCATAAGGTGTATTACTCGTATGTAAGGCTTACAGCGTAAGCGCCAGTGCCCGCAATTTATTTAACCTGCAGCAATCCTAACAAAAATATATTATGGCTTTACTCTTCACTAACAAAACGGAGGGAATCGTAAGCCGAGATCATCTCTAGCATTTCGAATTTCAACGAGACGTTGACTGAGATTTCCTCAAGATGTGTAAATGCACTAGGGCGATGCAAACACCAACCTACTCTATCAAGGTTTTCAAAGTAAGTTTACACACCTTCATCATGAGTTGAACGGAATACAAAAGAATGATTAAATTCTAATAAAAAGAAAAAGTAGAATAATGTTTCCATGAATTATGATTTTTGCTCTTAATAGGAGGGGGAGGGAGGAGTGGGTTTTGTAGACTGCATCTAAATAGGTGGCGCTTCGGAACATACATTCCCCTCAATCATATTTGTAAAATTCTTAGTTTCGAGTTCCTTTCGAGGAAATCTCAAAATTACTGAAACCAAAGACGAATAAAGAATGCTTTTTAACTCGAATAAAAGAATATAGTCCATCACAGACCGTTAAGTTTTAAAGCATTGTTTTCAGAGTGAGGAATGTTTCTATATGCGAGACAAGTACTGCCACATCTTAAGATCCATAACGCAGTTGAAATCTACTTGGGTCTTTTTTTTTATGGTTTAATTTGAAGTTCTGGGTGGTATGATCAAACGGAACGGCAGTAAGATGCAAAATGACCCTGCAAGCACATTATGGACCTGAACAATTCAAAGGTGAACAAACATCAAAGAGAAACACGAACTACAAAACATTTCGAAATGAAAGGCGAGAATTGTACCGCAAAAGGCCTAACGTCAGCACAAGCCTTCTGGAGTAGCAGCAACGTAAAAGTTCACGTGAATAAGAGATGGTCGAAAGTAAAATGACGATGGTGGAGGTAATTTACGGAAGAGCTTCCGACTTTGATGATCGATCGTCAGGCCGTATGTTTGAAGACTGACAGCAGAAAAACCGGTTGGGAGATTACTAATAGAATAAAAGTCAAGAATTGGAGAGAACGACCAAGAGAATGGGTGCAATTCCTCCGAAAAAAATGAACCTTCATGAAAATGAGACGCACGCAAACCCAAGGCTACTTCTTAATGGTTATTATAGTATATAAAGGGTGTTGATTTTCCTTAAGGTTTCAAGACTACAAATTAAAAGTGGATTTCTTCGAGTATCATGTTCAAATATTAATTGTCAAGAAAATACGTCCGTGTTGTTAGTTTGCAATCTGTTTAAAAGAGAGATGCGTCAACGTTAAATACGATTTCTTACAGACCGAAAATTACTCGTCAAAATTCAAAACCCCCGGACGCATTTAAGATCATAACAAAGACCATTCACATTACCATAAAACTAATTTCACAAAGATGAATAAATCACCGTCAAGAAAAAATTATGTCCACTGAGAATATGCAAAAGAGTGCATTCATATGAATATCAAAAGGAATGACTTTTTTCCGCAGAGAAACCTTGGCATGAAGCAATGCGGACATTTGATAGAATAACTTTTCCTCCTTGATAAAAAACATTCGCGAAGTTCAACGGAGCAAATCTTATGACGAGGGAAACGTTTAATTTCACTCTTCAGTGGTACCCCTTCGCTATCATAAAAAGAAAAAATATATATAACCGAATTCCGTATTTAAAAGGACTGTTTTATAACCATTGGACTGCTTCTTCACACAACACACATAAAAAAAGGTACATTCCACCGCCGGATTTACAAATCGAACCAATACAATACGATTTATCTTAATTCAACACGGTGTTCTTGAAGTTTAAATCTAAATTCAACACGGTGTTCTTGAAGTTTAAATCTAAATAACAGGTTACAAAAAAGAAAAAAAAATGTGTGGTGTCTGGGACCAGAATTTGTGAGGTATCCAATACTAGTAACAGAATTGCAATTACAAGAATGTCTAGATATCAGGTGACGGAGAGAACAGAAAAGCTGGCAAAACTGTAAGTTATGGGAATAACCAAAGACTTCTAATCAAACGTAGTTCTCAATATATTGTAAGGAAAATACCGCTGAAGATTGTGGCAATTAACACCTGAAAAAAAACTAATAAAAACATAGTAAAGCTAAGATAGAAGAAACGATCTAGATGTATATGAATATTTAGGGAGTCCATCTAGTCAAGTGTAAGTTGTAAATATTATATTCCTAACGTTTAACATAAATTAAAACATGCTAAAATCTACGGTCAAATAGAGCGTTGTTTCAACATCGAAAATTAAAATAAATATGCTTTATTTTATTAGAAATATTTCTTCTGTACTGTTTGATATGCACATTATTTACTTTTTACATTTCATTCTGATAAATAAATCATAAATATCCTATCCTAAAATACCTGTATCTCTAACTCAAATCGAAACACATTTTCCAGACCTTTTTAGACTCTTCCATAGACCTTTCCTACCTCCTCAAATAAGAACAAAAACAACCACAACGTTGTTTTGTAGGCTTACTCGCCGAATAAGCGAAAACGTTAAGAGAGTTTGATGTGTCTCGTTCTTTGTTCTTATGAAGTTTTAATTATTTATTTGTTTTATCAAATATTTTTCTCAATTTCTGAAACTTAAAATGGACTTCTTTTTCTGAACGGCTGTTGACCCAAAATGGCTTCTCTAGCAAAGAAGGTAAACTACGTTCTTTGGTTGGCTGATCTAAAATGTACTGTCACTGTCCAAAGAAGTACAATAAAGAAACGCCACACAGGAATTGCACAGCCATCCAAAAAGGCATAATCAGAATTGAATCTTTCATTGAGCTGATAATAGAAACTAAGTCGTGTGTGATAATCCTTTTCTAACAACACTGGATGCATTTGGATTCTGTGCGCATTTATTTCAAGCTTTTTATTCCACAGAATCTGATGCACAGTGGATTTTGCAAGCCTCATCGCCAAAGGTCTCAAGACTCTCTCTCGACATCTTTCAAAGTACTGTTCTACAGGTGCTACATTCCATTCATCAACACGGTCTATCAGACTGTAGTTTATTTATCAATAACAGAGTCCAGTACGTTTTGACGCAGATCATTTGGCTCCACCGTTTTGGCGGTAGACAGTTTGGCGCTCGTTATTTTGGCGATGAGCTCTTTTGGCGCCAATTCAGAATAAAAACGAAAAATCGAAAGTTGATAGATTAGTCTCTCGCTGTGTAATTATTTTCTCATACATCAATATATTTGCTTAAATGTTCCACACCACACATCAGATTCACGTAAAATATTTACTCGTCTTTCTACCAAAAATAAAAATTCTCTCATCTTCAAACAGTCTTCAGGTTGACCACCATTCGTCACATAAAAGTTAATATTCGTCAGGGATTACTAATTCTTTTGAACTAACAGGATTTGGAGCAGCAGAATACAATTGATTTCGATTTCTTCGCACATATTTTTTCGTGGCATCAGAGGTTGCTAGTGCTGCTAGAGCAGCTTAAGAACTGCTTCAATTATATTTGCGTTTTACACTTGCGTTGATTTTAGCAACTTCCACACTTACTAATGAAGCACCACAAGAATGTCCGTTCACTTCTTTTACTAGCGCATGGTTTTTTGTGAGAATGCGACCTTGAGCTACATTCGTTCTTTAATGCACATCTAAGCTTTACGGAAGGAACGTTTTTCCTACATTTTTCAAACACATATATAATCGAAGTGTGCAAATTTGGCTTGTCCCCTTGCTTAGAACGTTTTCCGGCATTTCTAATATATATATATATATATATTATATATATAATTATATATATATATATATTTACTAGTATATAAAATTAATTTATATAATTAATTAGTTATATATATTATATACATATATATACATAATCCACACAACATAGGGTACTATAGTAGGCAGGAGAAGGGTGCAAGGACACATACTCTTCTAGTACCTACATTTATTGCCAACGCGTTTCTTGACCCATGGTCACATCATCAAGACATCTATATAAAAAGGAGCATTCAGAGTACACAGTTAAAATAAATATACAAAATATAAGAAAACTTATAATGGAAACTAAGCTAAACATAAATACTGAATCACACTTAAATAAAGGACTGTTTGGCGCCGCCCTCTTGCCGCAGATCATTTGGCTCCACCGTTTTGGCAATAGACAGTTTTACGCTCGTTATTTTGGCGATGAGCTCTTTTGGCGCCAATTCAGAATAAAAAACAAAAATTCGGAAGTTGATAATCAGAACTATGTAATCATTTTCTCATATAACACTTGTTATGATAATCAAACCAGAACCAGTTGTCTCTCAATACTGGAAAACTGAAATACAAAAACAAAAAGTCGAAAATTGATAGTCAATGCTGTAACGACCTTCCTTAGATTAGTCTCGTTCTGTAATCATTTTCTCGTTTAACACATATGATAATCAAACCTGTTGTCTCTTCATCTTGGAAATCTACAATACAATTTTTTTCTGTTGCTTTGTACAGCCCATACTAGAAATGCCGGGAAACATTCTAAGAAAGGGACAAGCTCAAATTTGACAAGTACATTATATACTATATGTGTTTGATGAATGTAGGAAAAACGATCCTTCTGTAAAGTTTAGGAGATGTGAAACATATATATATATATATATATATATATATATATATATATATATATATATATATATATATATATATATATATATATAACTTGTAAGATTTTCGCTTCTGACGAGCTTAAGTTTGATAATGAAGAGGACAGCGGGAAGCCTGGAAATCATTTTCTTCTTTTTATTTACACCAAAGTTTCAGGAATCCTTTCCCATCCTCCGGCTATAAATAGAATTAATTATTACAATATAAAAAGTATGCTAAAATTAGCTAATAATTATAATCATTCTAGTTTTGTAATACAACAATCGTTAAGATAAAAGGAAATAAAGACCACATAGCGACTTAAAGCCAAGAGAAAAACAAAATAAAACATTATATATATATATATATATATATATATATATATATAAAACAAGCAAGAAACGATTAAATACTATGAAACTGGATACAGTTGGCCACTGGTGCATTTAAGTGAAAGATCATTAATGCAAATGGTCTACAATAAACAGTTTTTAACCCCATTTTCTCTGTGATGGATTCTACCGACTGGATTTGTGAAATTTATGTTTGTCCTTAAAATGGTTTGAGCAAAGTATTCAAGTGGAACTTAATGAGTAATTAATTTTAATGGTAAAGTTTTAAGGTCATTAAAATTCATAAAAAGTACTCAGTTCCTCAGTTCAGTCCTTTCTCAATAGCGACATTTTGGTGTAGTAACCTGAGAATCTCTTGGGGCCCACGAGTAATTTTAGCTGTTCATATTATTTATACGTATATATATATATATATATATATATATATATATATATATATATATATATATATAATATACACACACAATATATATATATATATATATATATATATATATATATATATATATATATATATATATATATATATATATATATATATATATATATATATATTATGCTTAAAAAATCACAGTAGATGCACGTGACTTCATAAAATAAGCGGAACTTACCCACGGGAAATGATAGACAGGATCCAAGCGCTTTCGTCTTTATTCAGACATCGTCAAGGAGCTACTAAAAGTACAATCGGAGAGGAAGGCCTCAGGTACAAACAAGATCAGGAATACCAGATGGTTAATTATCAAAAGGGTAAAAATTAAAAGGGATAATCCAGGATTATCGGATATCACACGGTCACAAACTTAAACAGATTCTGACCCTAACCGAAATTACAAAGTATCTTTACAGTCCAAAACATGTAAAAACTGAATATATTAATTTTGTTGCTTATATTTATCTACAACTTTTTTCATTATGAAAGCATCAAGTTTAAATAAACCAAGACTTAAATTTAGAACATTTCTATTATTTGACTTGATAAAACAAGATTCAATGATATTCCTTTTAACTGTGTCATTACATGGGACTAAGGCTCTTGCTTGACTCCAGTTAATAGGATGGTCTAAATCTCTCATATGTACAAATAATGCATTCGATATTTGCCCAGTTCTCACAGAATATTGATGTTGCTTAAGACGCTGTGAAAGAGATTTGCCAGTCTGTCCGTAATAGATTTTATCACACTTTTTGCAAGGAATTTCATGTATGCAGCCTGGAAGATCTTTAGGAGAATTTTTGATTACTAAACTCTTGACATTAATATTACTGAAAACAACATTTAGGTTAAAAAGCTTTAAAATTCTAGGAATATCTAAAAACCTTTCATCATAAGGTAATTTTAGAATGTTATACTTACTAAATTCAAGTTTTTCCACTAGGCATACGTCAATAATGAATTAAAGTTAATGAATTAAAGTTAACAGTTCTTGATCTAAAGGCACAACATAGTCAAATGTATTCGTATTCTGATCTTGAGATTCTCCTAAGTTCCATTATCAGTAAGACACAACTTGATGCTATTCTAAACAAAAGGAGAGTGAAGCACTGGCCAGACGAAGATGTCTCAGCAACTTTTACTCTAAGAAGCATTAGTCCTAAGTGTTACGAGTATTTGAGGACTAGAAAGGGATTTCCTTTGCCTTGTAAAACTACGCTAATGAACGAGCCAAGAACTTTTCTTGTGAACCTGGCATACTGAAATCTGTCTTGTCTGTCATGAAGATGAAGTCTGATACCTTTACTCATCTTGAAAGGTTGGCTGTAATATCACTTGACGAAATGTCCATCAGTAGTGAGTGGTGTTATGATAAAGGTAGTGATACTCTTTATAAACCCCATGAAAAGGTACAAGTCGTGATGCTTAACGGATTGGTAGGAAAATGAAAGCAACATTTTCTATGGTTTTGATGTTGCAAGCATGTATCAAAACGTAATAATGTTAATAGAAGAGGCTGAGCATGCAGGTTACCCTGTTGTTGCTCTAGTCCCCTTTTTAGGGCCCACTAATATTAAGAACCCAGTAGCTGATCGGGATGTATATGTGTTTGCAGATGTACCACATTTAATTAAACTAATAAGGAATAATCTTGTTGATTCTGGGTTTTACCTGAAATATGGTAGTTTCATATCTAATGCCTGTATCAGGGAAATATTAACAGCGACAAAGACCGAGTATGGTTTAGCATACAAACTTAGTGAAATGCATTTGAATGTATCTGGTCATCAACGACAGCGAGTTAAATTTGCAACCCAACTTTTATCAAATACATGCTCAAGTTCAATTTCATATCTTGGAGAAAAGGGACTTTTGGTGAATAGGAACTGGAAGGAAACTGTTGTGTTCATCAACATGGTGGATCAGTGGTTTGATCTAATGAATTCTTCTTATAAGTTTGGGGACAAACAGTCACGTAATCATTTGGTGTTAACGAATGCGACCAAATAAAGGTTCTGCATAGAATGGCTGTAGTAATGTCAACAATGAGAGTCAAAGATTCACAGCGTAAAGGGCTGTATATGTTTCAGAAAGGTGTAGTCTTATCTTCTCACTCACTAAGTCTTTCGGTGTAGAATACATTTTGACTAGAAAATTAAATCAAGATAATTTGGAACTTTTATTTGGGTGCATACGACAAATGCATGCTCCATATGAGCACCCTAATGCTCTCACTATGAAATTCAGATTAAAGAGATTACTCTTAGGAAAAGATGTTGCTCTTCTATCGGAGAAAGGAAACGTAACTACTGATAATTTAGACTGTCTATCTACAAGTGATGGCCTGATGAAAACAAATAATAAAGGTCACACTTTCTGTGAAAGAGATCTAGCAGTCGAACTTTACATTACTAGTACCTGCTTCAAAGACTTGAATGTTGAGTGTGAGCTGGAAAATGATGTAGATGATGAGACTGATGATGATGAACACGGATGTAAATCAATTGATGTAGTTATAGAAAAAGAATCTCTTAGATACATTGGTGGGCATATTGCAAGGAAGTTTTGTGTAAAATATCCTCACTTAGGTAAGAAAGCTAGTGAATGTGTGACCAAGGAAAAGAGGTGGACAGATGAAGTAAACAGAGGTGAACTGTGCTCCCTCAGAGTCATTTTATTCTCAATTAACTACAATAAGGAAAGTATTTCACACTGTGCATGGAGTCAGTCTTCAGACGGGAAAAGATTGCTTTAAAAAAATTGTATCCGAAATTGAATGTGCGGGAGTCGATTTACCAAATGATTTCATTGCCTTCTTTGCCAAAATATCAGCGTTCTTTTTAAAATTAGAAAGTTGAATAATGATATTAGGATAAGAAAAAAGACAAGACTTGCAGAAGTGAAAGTAAAAAACCCTGGAAAGTGATAAGGTAGTATATAGAACAAGCAAACATACCTATGTTAACCTGTGTATGTACGTACATAATTTGTATATGAACTGTGTAAATAAACTTTACAGTAATGTAATGGTTATATATTTATTCTCTTTCAAAAATATACTATAGACACGATAAATATGTTGTCAGTTAATCTAGGATATCTAAATCAATCAAGAGGAAGGGAGAGGGAGCAGGCAGGAGAGGGAGGGAGAAGGCACAGGCAGGTGAGATGTGGATCAGCTGACGTCACTGCGCAGAGAGAGCGTAAAACGGGCCTCTGTCCGTCTGACCTGTCTAAGTCGATCCTGCTCCTACCCAGAACCCACTTCCTACCCTTGTTTCCCGTGAGTCGTATAACATGTCTATTTCAAGAGACGGGATTGTCTTTTCATGGATTGACCCAAGTTGTTTCCTTTTCGATTTTCCTTCTAAATGAAATTAAACTTTCTGGGAATTCGGGCCTCTCGATCGCCATAGAAGGATCTTCATGCCCGCTGACACTGAAATCAGTACATATATGATACTATGAATGCACAACACATACATATAAATGTAAACTGATGTACACACTCAAAGTATTACAACACTGGCACCACATATGTTCCCAACATACCCTAGAATCAACTCGCGAAGAAAAGTTCTGCAAAAATTGCGATGGATAGTCAAGTAAATTTAATGACCTTTAAATTTGTTTAAAATTAAAATTTAATTCAAAGTCCTTTCTACTTTTCCTCTGAGAAAATCTCCCGACGTTACTCAAGCAAAAACAGAAACTTGATTTTTGCAGAAACAGATAATGTCAAATGTATAGACTCATCAATCACGAATCTTTGCCGCTGCACAGAAAAGAAAATCATTTCCATCTAAGATATATACGTCGGAATGGCATCCAACCAACAAGCAAAAACTAAAGTGAATAATGATCATTTGGTTCCATCTCCTTATAGATTTATTTAGCTGTGTAAGAGAGAGAGAGAGAGAGAGAGAGAGAGAGAGAGAGAGAGAGAGAGAGAGAGAGAGAGAGAGAGACTCATGATAACAGAACAGACGATGGCATTTACATAA
>NC_087213.1:81079317-81086817 GCF_015104395.2 Macrobrachium nipponense | reverse complement strand
CTTTCTATATCCTTTGTATTTATCTAACACAGTGTTCCCAACCTTTGGCACCTAGAGGAACCCCTGAGACAATTTTCCTTATCCCAAGGACCCCAATATATATACCCCACATATATATATATATATATATATATATATATATATATATATATATATATATATATATATAATATATATATATATATATTATTAGAAATAACCAATACATAATCACGTGTGGAACAGATCCGGGGTGGTGAGTTAGAATTATATATATATATATATATATATATATATATAATATATATATATATATATATATATATATATATATATATATATATAATATAATATATATATATATATATATATATGTATATATATATATACACACATATATATATATATATATTATATATATATATATATATATATATATATATATATATATATATAACCATTTGTAATAATTATACCTAGTAAAACAGAGGAAAAAATCTTGCATGATATGTTAAGATAAAATAAATTATAGTACTTCGGTTTTTCACCCTTATGTTTAACGAAGAAAAGTATATACTTATAAATAACAAATAATTAAATAAAACATGAATTCTCACGAAACCCCTGGCGATCGTTCACGCAACCCCGGTTGAGGATGGCTGATCTAACACAAAAATTATTTATTTGTTTCATATAAATAAGTCATCTGTAGGCCCATAATAATTCAGTCATGTTATCATTTGGCAAGCAAGCAACTGACTTCAATTATAGTACTCGCTTTAGCTTTGTTTACGAGATGAAAATTAATGCAGCGGTGGCTGGAAGACTGGCACTGTAAAGGTGCATATAAGTTCTTATCATTATTAGAGTTATAGCTGAAAATTGTCTATGTACATAACATTTATTAAATTAGAGTAATACGCACCCATTAAATAGATAGTAATACACAAGTAATATATACGCTATAGTCAGGGTACAGATCATAATAATACTAATCAAAATCATGGATACATTTTTTTTTTTATTATCAGTTTTATGAAGATCAGTTGTTATTATAGCCGATTCTTTTTCGGCTGGTGTAGAATTCGTCAGATATAATGCACCTGGCTGAGGAATGACACAGAGGATCTCTGTTTTTAAACAATCTCTCACACACCAAGTTATTTCGACCATTTCCATTCTCTCAAGAAGATTATGAACAAATATAAGAGCAAACTAGACTAAAAAAAAAATAATCACCTAGCATTAATGTAAAGAAAACAAGAAAAATAAAAAATTAGTGCGATTATCAACTTTTTCTATCGTTAATGTTTAATGAGTAGGTATTTGGCGAATTGTTAGGGTTTAGTGAGTAAGCGTTTAGTGAATGTTTATGAGTAAGTGTTTGATGAATGTTTAGGGTTTAGGACTGTTTAATGTGTCAGTATTCAGTGAATGTTTACTGAGACTAGGGTTTAGTGAATGTTTTGTGAATGTTATTGAATGTTTATTGTGTAAGTATTCAGTAAATGTTTTCTCTTTAGGGTTTTAGTGAATTTTTTGTGAATGTTAAGTGAGCGTTTAATGAATGTCTTGTGAATGGTAGTGTTTAATAAATATTTAGTGTGTAAGTATTCAGTGAGTGTTTAAGGTTTTAGTGAATGTTTTTGCGAATGCTAAGTGAGCGTTCAGTGAATGTCTGTGCATGTTAGTGTTTGCAAATGTTTAGTGTGTAAGTGTTTATTAAGCTTTTAATGAGTGGATGTTTATTCACTGTTTAGTATTTAATAAGCATTTAGGGTTTGGTAAGCATTTAGTATTTAATGAATGCTTAGGTTTTGTGAGTGTTTATTATGTTTAGGATTAAGTGAGTGTTTAGTGAATGTTTTACGGGTGTTTGGGGTATAATGAGTATTTACTAAATTTAGTGATTTTAAGTGTTTAGTGAGCATTTAGTGTATTGTGAGTGCCTAGTGAGTGTTGGGTATTCAGAGTGTTTTGTGTTATTGAGTGTGAGTGTATGTTAAGTGTGTGTGTGTGTGTGAGTGTATGTTAAGTGTGTGTGTGTGTGTGTATAGTGAATGTATGCAATGTAGTGCTTACTGAGTAAGCGCATTGTGAGTGTTAGTGTTTAGTGATTGTTCTACATTACTGTTTAGTTAGTTCTTCGCTACTGTATGCAAAGAAAGTCCTATATTTAAACAGGAACCATTTATGCTTGACACTGCTTAGATCCAAGAGCAGATGCTTAGGCCTTGACCACAATAGTTGGAGTGCTTAGGCATGTTTTCGTAAGGTAATTTTTTCTCTGTGAAATTGGGTCGAATAATAATAATAATAATAATAATAATAATAATAATAATAATAATAATAAAATATAGTCCTAAGAGGTGGACGAGACCTTTCAATATGGCCTTCGAAGTCACTCTCGGCAGGGAGATCGCTACTCCAGTGATTGACATATTGCACACTCCGGTTGTCCGATTTTTATGACTGCTGGAGACGCATTATAAATCATATTAGCAATGGTAAACACACTGAACAGACTTGAGGATATAAATATGATATTAGTGCCTTTCTACTGGATATAATGAACAATTAAAGTAAAAATATTACTAGGGAGAAAAATTAGCCGAATAATGGTCGTCAAAGCCAGCATCGATAGATGTATTGAAAAACAAACATCACATAGGCTGCTGTGGTGCGTTTCCGGCGGGAAGTTAAGAGACAAACACACTCAGCTGGCTTTAAACATCAAACTGCGTAAGTATCATATATATATATATATATATATATATATATATATATATATATATATATATATATATACTATAAATATGTATATATATACTATATATATATATATATATATATATGTGATATGTGTGTGTGTGTGTGTGTGTGTGTGTGTGCGTGTATATATATATATATATATATATATATATATATATATATATATATATATATATATATATATATATATATATATATATGACTGGTAAAGGTGTTCTGTAACAACAGAATTCCATCTAATAAAAAGGAGCCCATAAAAACACCAAAATGTAGAGAGAAAAGTTACTATATTTCAGAGACTGCTGTCTCTCTCTTCAGGTATATGAATGAGAAAGTTTACAGAAAAGGTGGTATTTATACCAAGAGATTCGTCCACAAGTAAGCCAATTTAGGTCACCCCCGCTGATAATCTTCCTTTAATCTTCTTAAGCGTTGGTTGAATGAACACTGCGTCGACGATGTCTGATGTCCAATTCCCTTTTGAGATGTTCATTACCTGCTTCTCTTTTATTAAGGCCGATTCCATCATTTGACTCTTGTACCGGCAGTTGCTGCTATAAATTACACGTGACATATTTCCAGTTTATTCTATGGTTATGTTCATTTATATGACTGAAAATAGCCGAGTTCTGTTGTCCATACCTAACTGACCGTTTGTGTTATATTAATCTCTGGGGAAGTGATTTACCTGTAAATCCGATGTAAGATTGGGTCACAGTCCTGGCATGGGATCTCATATACCCCCGAGTCTTTGGGGCGATGTCTTTTGTTGGACGTTAATCAGGGATTTGGCTAAGGTATTTGGGTAGGTAAATGCAAAAGGGTTGGATTTCCCAAGGGTGTGAGTTACTCTCTTAATCGTCTCCAGGTGGGGAATTTTTATTTTATTGTTGGTGTGTCTCCTGGTCTTGTCTTTAGGGGGTCGGTAGAAAAATTACGTTTGCTTTTTGAATTGCTTTCTCAATTATATGGTCAGGATACTTTAAAGATGAGAGTTGCTTGCGAATTAGTTCAAATTCTTTTTCCAGGAAATCTGGGGAACAAATTCGTAAGGCTCTTAAGAATAGGTTGCTAGCTAGACTTATCTGATAGTATTGTCATGATAGCTAAAGTAGTGAATATATGAAAGTGAGAACGTTGGTTTTCTGTATATGGTAAATTTGTATTCTGTCGTGTCTCTGATTATTAAAACATCAAGAAAAGGAATTTTGTTGTCTGTTTTCCCATTCAACTTTAAATTGATGCTGGGGCACTAATGCGTTTAATTTTGAGAGGAATTCATTAAAATTACCCACTTATTATCCAAAATGTTAGTATGTCATCCACGTATCTCATCCACAGCATGTTTTTGGGTTTTATTGCATTTATTACTGTAGTTTCAAAGTATTCCATGTACAGATTGGCTAAAAATAGGACTTAAAGGACTACCCATATACACCCATGAATTTTTGCTTGTAGAATGATTCCCCGAATGAAAATACGTTATTAGATGCACATAATTCAACTAACTTTATTATTTTGTCAAGTGCCAAAGGGAAATGATCTGAATAGGGGGATAATTTTTCCCTTAAAAACTGAAGAAACGTCCCGTACTGGTACTTTTGTGAATAGGGAGTCTACGTCAAGGCTTAAAAGTTTTATGTTGTGAAGTGGTATATGTGCTTCTCGAATTTGTGACAAAAGTCTTCCGAATGTTTGATGTGACTGGGAGAAAAGTGCCTAAAAAAGGAGAAAGGAGGCCAGCTAACCATTTAGAAATTTTGTAATTGAAAGCTCCGGCGCATGAAACGATGGGTCTGAATGGAAGATTGTCTTTGTGAGTTTTGGAAGACCATAAAAGTAGGGTAATTTAGGATTAATTACTTTAAATTTCTCTAATAGTTCAATACTCTTTTTGTCTTGGCCAATTAATCTTACTTTCCGAAAACAAAATTCTGTGGAACGTTCTGGAGTGGGGATTTTTCGTCAGTTTTTCGTAAGTATTTGTGTCGCTAAGGAGCTGGTGATTTTGTCGAGGTAGAAGTCTTTGTCCATTATTACAATTTTGCCGTCTTTGTCGGATCTACTTATTATAACATCTAACTTTTTTAGCGAGTGGATGGCTATCATGAATCTGCGGGGAACAGGATATTTCTTATGAAGGTCAGTTAAAGCATTTAGTAACACTCCTTTTAAACATATCTCTTCACGGCTGTAGTTTTTGTCAGATATTGAATTTATCAAAAGCCACTATGAAGTCTAGGTTGTTTTTGCGGTCTGGCATTAGGGCAAAGGATAAGCCTAAATTTAAAACTAAATGTTGATTTACAGTAAGGGGGGTGGGGGGTGTTGGATAATTTTAAAACTTGTCTTGTTGTTCAAGATTATTCATGCGCTATTATCTATTAGGTTATTTAACTTGCGTAAAAGTCTGTTGGAATGAGTCACGCTATTATAGGCAGCAATGTCGGAACAGAATGAAATCAGATACCTGTATACGTGGTCCGTAGTGAGGAGGCGAAGATTAGATTGAGTTCCATATATCACTCTGCGTAGCACGAAGATGTCGTTTCTCGTATTGGTGATTCTTTCTTCCAGGAAAATCTTGTGTGATAGAGGGAATGGGGTTTTGATTGCAGAGTCCATCTCCCGAATCCGTACATTTTTGGAAGTACTTGTTCTTTGAGGCATTCTTCCAAAAGTGTTTTTGGTTTTTCAGCCGGTGTAGTCTGTTCAGTTCTTTTGCAAACTTGCGGAAAACTGGCTTGACTTCTGGAAGTGAGTGAAGAATCGTGGAAAGGCGGTTGAATTCCATAATGGCTGACAATGACTGGTAAAGGTGTTCTGTAACAACAGAATTCCATCTAATAAAAGGAGCCCATAAAAACACCAAAATGTAGAGAGAAAAGTACTATATTTCAGAGACTGCTGTCTCTCTCTTCAGGTATATGAATGAGAAAAGTTTACAGAAAAGGTGGTATTTATACCAAGAGATTCGTCCACAAGTAAGCCAATTTAGGTCACCCCCGCTGATAATCTTCCTTTAATCTTCTTAAGCGTTGGTTGAATGAAACACTGCGTCGACGATGTCTGATGTCCAATTCCCTTTTGAGATGTTCATTACCTACTTCTCTTTTATTAAGGCCGATTCCATCATTTGACTCTTGTACCGGCAGTTGCTGCTATAAATTACACGTGACATATTCCAGTTTATTCTATGGTTATGTTCATTTATATGATTGAAAATAGCCGAGTTCTGTTGTCCATACCTAACTGACCGTTTGTGTTGTATTAATCTCTGGGGAAGTGATTTACCTGTAAATCCGATGTAAGATTGGTCACAGTCCTGGCATGGGATCTCATATACCCCCGAGATAATAGCGCATGGAATAATCTTGAACAACAAGACAAAGTTTTTAAACTTATCCAACACCCCCCTTACTGTAAATCAACATTTAGTTTTAAATTTTAGGCTTATCCTTTGCCCTAATGCCAGACCGCAAAAACAACCTAGACTTCATAGTGGCTTTTGATAAATTCATATCTGACAAAAACTACAGCCGTGAAGAGATATGTTTAAAAGGAGTGTTACTAAATGCTTTAACTGACCTTCATAAGAAATATCCTGTTCCCCGCAGATTCATGATAGCCATTCCACTCGCTAAAAAAAGTTAGATGTTATAATAAGTAGATCCGACAAAGACGGCAAAATTGTAATAATGGACAAAGACTTCTACCTCGACAAAATCAACCAGCTCCTTAGCGACACAAATACTTACGAAAAACTGACGAAAAATCCCCTCCAGAACGTTCCCACAGAATTTTTTCGGAAAGTAAGATTAATTGGCCAAGACAAAAAGAGTATTGAACTATTAGAGAAATTTAAAGTAATTAATCCTAAATTACCCTACTTTTATGGTCTTCCCAAAACTCACAAAGACAATCTTCCATTCAGACCCATCGTTTCATGCGCCGGAGCTTTCAATTACAAAATTTCTAAATGGTTAGCTGGCCTCCTTTCTCCTTTTTTAGGCACTTTTTCTCCCAGTCACATCAAACATTCGGAAGACTTTTGTCACAAATTCAGAGAAGCACATATACCACTTCACAACATAAAACTTTTAAGCCTTGACGTAGACTCCCTATTCACAAAAGTACCAGTACGGGACGTTCTTCAGTTTTTAAGGGAAAAATTATCCCCCTATTCAGATCATTTTCCCTTTGGCACTTGACAAATAATAAAGTTAGTTGAATTATTATGCATCTAATAACGTATTTTCATTCGGGGAATCATTCTACAAGCAAAAATTCGGGTGTAGTATGGGTAGTCCTTTAAGTCCTATTTTAGCCAATCTGTACATGAATACTTTGAAACTACAGTAATAAATGCAATAAAACCCAAAAAACATGCTGTGGATGAGATACGTGGATGACATACTAACATTTTGGGATAATAAGTGGGGTAATTTTAATGAATTCCTCTCAAAATTAAACGCATTAGTGCCCAGCATCAAATTTAAGTTGAATGGGAAACAGACAACAAAATTCCTTTCTTGATGTTTTAATAATCGAGACACGACAGAATACAAAATTTACCATATACAGAAAACCAACGTTCTCACTTTCATATATTCACTACTTTAGCTATCATGACATACTATCAAGATAAGTCTAGCTAGCAACCTATTCTTAAGAGCCTTACGAATTTGTTCCCCAGATTCCTGGAAAAAGAATTTGAACTAATTCGCAAGCAACTCTCATCTTTAAAGT
>NC_087213.1:81062845-81078817 GCF_015104395.2 Macrobrachium nipponense | reverse complement strand
CGGTCAGTTAGGTATGGACAACAGAACTCGGCTATTTTCAATCATATAAATGAACATAACCATAGAATAAACTGGAATATGTCACGTGTAATTTATAGCAGCAACTGCCGGTACAAGAGTCAAATGATGGAATCGGCCTTAATAAAAGAGAAGCAGGTAATGAACATCTCAAAAGGGAATTGGGACATCAGACATCGTCGACGCAGTGTTCATTCAACCAACGCTTAAGAAGATTAAAGGAAGATTATCAGCGGGGTGACCTAAATTGGCTTACTTGTGGACGAATCTCTTGGTATAAATACCACCTTTTCTGTAAACTTTTCTCATTCATATACCTGAAGAGAGAGACAGCAGTCTCTGAAATATAGTACTTTTCTCTCTACATTTTGGTGTTTTTATGGGCTCCTTTTATTAGATGGAATTCTGTTGTTACAGAACACCTTTACCAGTCATTGTCAGCCCATTATGGAATTCAACCGCCTTTCCACGATTCTTCACTCACTTCCAGAAGTCAAGCCAGTTTTCCGCAAGTTTGAAAAAGAACTGAACAGACTACAGGCTGAAAAACCAAAAACACTTTTTGGAAGAATGCCTCAAAGACAAGTACTTCCAAAAATGTACGGATTCGGGAGATGGACTCTGCAATCAAACCCTTCCCTCTATCACACAAGATTTCCCTGGAAGAAAGAATCACCAATACGAGAAACGACATCTTCGTGCTACGCAGAGTGATATATGGAACTCAATCTAATCTTCGCCTCCTCACTACGGACCACGTATACAGGTATCTGATTTCATTCTGTTCCGACATTGCTGCCTATAATAGCGTGACTCATTCCAACAGACTTTTACGCAAGTTAAATAATCCTAATAGATAATAGCGCATGGAATAATCTTGAACAACAAGACAAAGTTTTAAACTTATCCAACACCCCCCTTACTGTAAATCAACATTTAGTTTTAAATTTAGGCTTATCCTTTGCCCTAATGCCAGACCGCAAAAACAACCTAGACTTCATAGTGGCTTTTGATAAATTCATATCTGACAAAAACTACAGCCGTGAAGAGATATGTTTAAAAGGAGTGTTACTAAATGCTTTAACTGACCTTCATAAGAAATATCCTGTTCCCCGCAGATTCATGATAGCCATCCACTCGCTCAAATAAAAAGTTAGATGTTATAATAAGTAGATCCGACAAAGACGGCAAAATTGTAATAATGGACAAAGACTTCTACCTCGACAAAATCAACCAGCTCCTTAGCGACACAAATACTTACGAAAAACTGACGAAAAATCCCCTCCAGAACGTTCCCACAGAATTTTTTCGGAAAGTAAGATTAATTGGCCAAGACAAAAAGAGTATTGAACTATTAGAGAAATTTAAAGTAATTAATCCTAAATTACCCTACTTTTATGGTCTTCCCAAAACTCACAAAGACAATCTTCCATTCGACCCATCGTTTCATGCGCCGAGCTTTCAATTACAAAATTTCTAAATGGTTAGCTGGCCTCCTTTCTCCTTTTTTAGGCACTTTTTCTCCCAGTCACATCAAACATTCGGAAGACTTTTGTCACAAATTCAGAGAAGCACATATACCACTTCACAACATAAAAACTTGTAAGCCTTGACGTAGACTCCCTATTCACAAAAGTACCAGTACGGGACGTTCTTCAGTTTTTAAGGGAAAAATTATCCCCCTATTCAGATCATTTCCCTTTGGCCACTTGACAAAATAATAAAGTTAGTTGAATTTTATGTGCATCTAATAACGTTATTTTCATTCGGGGAATCATTCTACAAGCAAAAATTCGGGTGTAGTATGGTAGTCCTTTAAGTCCTATTTTAGCCAATCTGTACATGGAATACTTTGAAACTACAGTAATAAATGCAATAAAACCCAAAAACATGCTCGTGGATGAGATACGTGGATGACATACTAACATTTTGGGATAATAAGTGGGGTAATTTTAATGAATTCCTCTCAAAATTAAACGCATTAGTGCCCAGCATCAAATTTTAAAGTTGAATTGAAGGGGGAAACAGACAACAAAAATTCCTTTTTTCTTGATGTTTTAATAATCAGAGACACGACAGAATACAAATTTACCATATACAGAAAACCACGTTCTCACTTTCATATATTCACTACTTTAGCTATCATGACAATACTATCAAGATAAGTCTAGCTAGCAACCTATTCTTAAGAGCCTTACGAATTTGTTCCCCAGATTTCCTGGGAAAAAGGAAAAGAATTTGAACTAATTCGCAAGCAACTCTCATCTTTAAAGTATCCTGACCATATAATTGAGAAAGCAATTCAAAAAGCAAACGTAATTTTCTACCGACCCCCTAAAGACAAGACCAGAGACACACCCAACAATAAAATAAAAATTCCCCACCTGGAGACGATTAAGAGAGTAACTCACACCCTTGGGAAATCCAACCCTTTTGCATTTACCTACCCAAATACCTTAGCCAAATCCCTGATTAACGTCCAACAAAAGACATCGCCCAAAGACTCGGGGGTATATGAGATCCATGCCAGGACTGTGACCAGTCTTACATCGATTTACAGGTAAATCACTTCCCCAGAGATTAATACAACACAAACGGTCAGTTAGGTATGGACAACAGAACTCGGCTATTTTCAATCATATAAATGAACATAACCATAGAATAAACTGGAATATGTTCACGTGTAATTTATAGCAGCAACTGCCGGTACAAGAGTCAAATGATGGAATCGGCCTTAATAAAAGAGAAGCAGGTAATGAACATCTCAAAAGGGAATTGGACATCAGACATCGTCGACGCAGTGTTCATTCAACCAACGCTTAAGAAGATTAAAGGAAGATTATCCAGCGGGGGTGACCTAAATTGGCTTACTTGTGGACGAATCTCTTGGTATAAATACCACCTTTTCTGTAAACTTTTCTCATTCATATACCTGAAGAGAGAGACAGCAGTCTCTGAAATATAGTACTTTTCTCTCTACATTTTGGTGTTTTTTATGGGCTCCTTTTATTAGATGGAATTCTGTTGTTACAGAACACCTTTACCAGTCATTGTCAGCCCATTATGGAAATTCAACCGCTTTCCACGATTCTTCACTCACTTCCAGAAGTCAAGCCAGTTTTCCGCAAGTTGAAAAAGAACTGAACAGACTACACCGGCTGAAAAACCAAAAACACTTTTTGGAAGAATGCCTCAAAGAACAAGTACTTCCAAAAATGTACGGATTCGGGAGATGGACTCTGCAATCAAACCCCTTCCCTCTATCACACAAGATTTCCCTGGAAGAAAGAATCACCAATACGAGAAACGACATCTTCGTGCTACGCAGAGTGATATATGGAACTCAATCTAATCTTCGCCTCCTCACTACGGACCACGTATACAGGTATCTGATTTCATTCTGTTCCGACATTGCTGCCTAAATAGCGTGACTCATTCCAACAGACTTTACGCAAGTTAAATAACCTAATAGATAATAGCGCATGGAATAATCTTGAACAACAAGACAAAGTTTTAAACTTATCCAACACCCCCCTTACTGTAAATCAACATTTAGTTTTAAATTTAGGCTTATCCTTTGCCCTAATGCCAGACCGCAAAAACAACCTAGACTTCATAGTGGCTTTTGATAAATTCATATCTGACAAAAACTACAGCCGTGAAGAGATATGTTTAAAAGGAGTGTTACTAAATGCTTTAACTGACCTTCATAAGAAAATATCCTGTTCCCGTTCGCAGATTCATGATAGCCATCCACTCGCTAAAAAAGTTTAGATGTTATAATAAGTAGATCCGCAAAAAGACGGCAAAATTGTAATAATGGACAAAGACTTCTACCTCGACAAAAATCAACCAGCTCCTTAGCGACACAAATACTTACGAAAAACTGACGAAAAATCCCCTCCAGAACGTTCCCACAGAATTTTTTTCGGAAAGTAAGATTAATTGGCCAAGACAAAAAGAGTATTGAAACTATTAGAGAAATTTAAAGTAATTAATCCTAAATTACCCTACCCTCTTTATGGTCTTCCCAAAACTCACAAAGACAATCTTCCATTCAGACCCATCGTTTCATGCGCCGGAGCTTTCAATTACAAATTTCTAAATGGTTAGCTGGCCTCCTCTTTCTCCTTTTTTAGGCACTTTTTCTCCCAGTCACATCAAACATTCGGAAAGACTTTTGTCACAAATTCAGAGAAGCACATATACCACTTCACAACATAAAACTTTTAAGCCTTGACGTAGCCTCCCTATTCACAAAAGTACCAGTACGGGACGTTCTTCAGTTTTTAAGGGAAAAATTATCCCCCTATTCAGATCATTTCCCTTTGGCACTTGACAAAATAATAAAGTTAGTTGAATTATGTGCATCAAAAACGTATTTTCATTCGGGGAAAATCCATTCTACAAGCAAAAATTCGGGTGTAGTATGGGTAGTCCTTTAAGTCCTATTTTAGCCAATCTGTACATGGAATACTTTGAAACTACAGTAATAAATGCAATAAAACCCAAAAACATGCTGTGGATGAGATACGTGGATGACATACTAACATTTTGGGATATATAAGTGGGGTAATTTTAATAAATTCCTCTCAAAATTAAACGCATTAGTGCCACAGCATCAAATTTAAAGTTGAATGGGAAACAGACAACAAATTCCTTTTCTTGATGTTTTAATAATCAGAGACACGACAGAATACAATTTACCATATACAGAAAACCAACGTTCTCACTTTCATATATTCACTACTTTAGCTATCATGACAATACTATCAAGATAAGTCTAGCTAGCAACCTATTCTTAAGAGCCTTACGAATTTGTTCCCCAGATTTCCTGGAAAAAGAATTTGAACTAATTCGCAAGCAACTCTCATCTTTAAAGTATCCTGACCATATAATTGAGAAAGCAATTCAAAAAGCAAACGTAATTTTCTACCGACCCCCCCCTAAAGACAAGACCAGAGACACACCCAACAATAAAATAAAAAATAAAAATTCCCCACCTGGAGACGATTAAGAGAGTAACTCACAACCCTTGGGAAATCCAACCCTTTTTGCATTTACCTACCCAAATACCTTAGCCCAAATCCTGATTAACGTCCAACAAAAGACATCGCCCAAAGACTCGGGGGTAAATGAGATCCCATGCCAGGACTGTGACCAATCTTACATCGGATTTACAGGTAAATCACTTCCCCAGAGATTAATACAACACAAACGGTCAGTTAGGTATGGACAACAGAACTCGGCTATTTTCAATCATATAAATGAACATAACCATAGAATAAACTGGAATATGTCACGTGTAATTTATAGCAGCAAACTGCCGCCGGTACAAGAGTCAAATGATGGAATCGGCCTTAATAAAAGAGAAGCAGGTAATGAACATCTCAAAAGGGAATTGGACATCAGACATCGTCGACGCAGTGTTCATTCAACCCAACGCTTTAAGAAGATTAAAGGAAGATTATCAGCGGGGGTGACCTAAATTGGCTTACTTGTGGACGAATCTCTTGGTATAAATACCACCTTTTCTGTAAACTTTTTCTCATTCATATACCTGAAGAGAGAGACACGCAGTCTCTGAAATATAGTACTTTTCTCTCTACATTTTGGTGTTTTTATGGGCTCCTTTTATTAGATGGAATTCTGTTGTTACAGCAACACCTTTACCAGTCATTGTCAGCCCATTATGGAATTCAACCGCCTTTCCACGATTCTTCACTCACTTCCAGAAGTCAAGCCAGTTTTCCGCAAGTTTGAAAAAGAAACTGAAACAGACTACACCGGCTGAAAAACCAAAAACACTTTTTGGAAGAATGCCTCAAAGAACAAGTACTTCCAAAAATGTACGGATTCGGGAGATGGACTCTGCAATCAAACCCCTTCCCTCTATCACACAAGATTTTCCTGGAAGAAAGAATCACCAATACGAGAAACGACATCTTCGTGCTACGCAGAGTGATATATGGAACTCAATCTAATCTTCGCCTCCTCACTACGGACCACGTATACAGGTATCTGATTTCATTCTGTTCCGACATTGCTGCCTATAATAGCGTGACTCATTCCAACAGACTTTTACGCAAGTTAAATAACCTAATAGATAATAGCGCATGGAATAATCTTGAACAACAAGACAAAGTTTTAAACTTATCCAACACCCCCCTTACTGTAAATCAACATTTAGTTTTAAATTTAGGCTTATCCTTTGCCCTAATGCCAGACCGCAAAAACAACCTAGACTTCATAGTGGCTTTTGATAAATTCATATCTGACAAAAACTACAGCCGTGAAGAGATATGTTTAAAAGGAGTGTTACTAAATGCTTTAACTGACCTTCATAAGAAATATCCTGTTCCCCGCAGATTCATGATAGCCATCCACTCGCTAAAAAAGTTAGATGTTATAATAAGTAGATCCGACAAAGACGGCAAAATTGTAATAATGGACAAAGACTTCTACCTCGACAAAATCAACCAGCTCCTTAGCGACACAAATACTTACGAAAAACTGACGAAAAATCCCCTCCAGAACGTTCCCACAGAATTTTTTCGGAAAGTAAGATTAATTGGCCAAGACAAAAAGAGTATTGAACTATTAGAGAAATTTAAAGTAATTAATCCTAAATTACCCTACTTTTATGGTCTTCCCAAAACTCACAAAGACAATCTTCCATTCAGACCCATCGTTTCATGCGCCGGAGCTTTCAATTACAAAATTTCTAAATGGTTAGCTGGCCTCCTTTTCTCCTTTTTAGGCACTTTTTCTCCCAGTCACATCAAACATTCGGAAGACTTTTGTCACAAATTCAGAGAGCATATACCACTTCACAACATAAAACTTTTAAGCCTTGACGTAGACTCCCTATTCACAAAAGTACCAGTACGGGACGTTCTTCAGTTTTTAAGGGAAAAAATTATCCCCCTATTCAGATCATTTCCCTTTGGCACTTGACAAAATAATAAAGTTAGTTGAATTATGTGCATCCTAATAACGTCAAATTTTTCATTCGGGGAATCATTCTACAAGCAAAAATTTCCGGGTGGTTTTAGTATGGGTAGTCCTTTAAGTCCTATTTTTAGCCAATCTGTACATGGAATACTTTGAAACTACAGTAATAAATGCAATAAAACCCAAAAACATGCTGTGGATGAGATACGTGGATGACATACTAACATTTTTGGGATAATAAGTGGGGTAATTTTAATGAATTCCTCTCAAAATTAAACGCATTAGTGCCCAGCATCAAATTTAAAGTTGAATGGGAAACAGACAACAAAATTCCTTTTCTTGATGTTTTAATAATCAGAGACACGACAGAATACAAATTTACCATATACAGAAAACCAACGTTCTCACTTTCATATATTCACTACTTTAGCTATCATGACAATACTATCAAGATAAGTCTAGCTAGCAACCTATTCTTAAGAGCCTTACGAATTTGTTCCCCAGATTTCCTGGAAAAAGAATTTGAACTAATTCGCAAGCAACTCTCATCTTTAAAGTATCCTGACCATATAATTGAGAAAGCAATTCAAAAAAGCAAACGTAATTTTCTACCGACCCCCTAAAGACAAGACCAGAGACACACCCAACAATAAAATAAAAATTCCCCACCTGGAGACGATTAAGAGAGTAAATCACACCCTTGGGAAATCCAACCCTTTTGGTATAAATACCACCTTTTCTGTAAACTTTTCTCATTCATATACCTGAAGAGAGAGACAGCAGTCTCTGAAATATAGTACTTTTCTCTCTACATTTTGGTGTTTTTATGGGCTCCTTTTATTAGATATATATATATATATATATATATATATATATATATATATATATATAATATATATATATATATATATATTATATATATATATATATATATTTGTATGCGTGAAACTATAAAAAGTAGACCAAGCCTAGTAAGTCTCATACATAGTTTTTTTATATAGATTTGATGGAATTAATGAAGTGAAATATTCCATACTTCAATAGGAATTTAAAAAAAAAAAACTCCAGCAGTAATTCTCATCCTGAAACATCACAATATTTCTTGAATTTTTTGCCTTTTACATTTTATCAGGCTCACGATTTTCAGATAATTGCCATATTTCTAATATTAATATTGCCTATGACAGAATTTGAATCATTTCAAGTTGTCCCATCTCTCCCTTCCAATCGTAGGTTATGTCTGTGAAGGGGTAACCACCCACTAAAATGTCGGGCATTACCATCACAGCATCCTAGGATGTGCAGTGCTATTGTAGTACAAATTTTACTTGGTACTCCGATGTTGGATGCAGACCTTGTCTCCCCGTCCCTTTCCCCCTTCCCCCAACTCGTTGAGGTGTGTATGTCAGGGGTACTACCCACTAAAATGTCTGTCATTACCACCGAAGTACTCTAGGATGTGCAGTGCTTTTGTAATACAAATTTTACTTGGTATCTCCGATGTTGGATCCCGATCCTGTCTCCCCCTCCCCAACCCCCAATTCGTTGTGGGGTGTCTTTCAGGGGATACCCACCCACTAAAATGTCTGTCATTACCACTGCAGTGCTCTAGGATGTGCAGTGCTATTGTAGTACCAATTTTACTTGGTATCTCCGATGTTGGATGCAGATCCTGTCTCCCCCTCCCTTCCCCCCCCCCCTCCACTCGTTGTGGGGTGTCTGTTAGGGGGTAACTACCCACTAAAATGTCTGTCATTACCACCACAGTACTCTAGGATGTGCAGTGCTATTGCAGTACAAATTTTACTCGGCATCTCCCGATGTTTGGATTTTCAGATCCTGTCTCCCCCTCCCCCTCCCCCTCCTCACTCGTTGTGGGTGTCTGTCAGGGGTTAACTACCCTCTAAAATATTTGTCATTACCACTGCAGTACTCTAGGATGTGCAGTGCTATTGTAGTACAAATTTTACTTGGTATCTCTGATGTTGGATGCAGATCCTGTCTCCCCCTCCCCTTCCCCCTCCCCCCACTCGTTGTGGGGTGTCTTTCAGGGGGTAACTACCCACTAAAATGTCTGTCATTACCACTGCAGTATTCTAGGATGTGCAGTGCTATTGTAGTACAGATTTTACTTGGCATCTCCAATGTTGGATGCAGATCCTGTTTCCCCCTCCCCCTCCCGACTCGTTGTGGGGTGTCTGTCAGGGGGTAACCACCCACTAAAATGTCTGTCATTACCACCACAGCATTCTACGATGTGCAGTGCAATTGTAGTACAAATTTTACTTGGTATCTCTAACGTTGGATGCTAATCCTGTCTTCCCCTCCCCACTCACTGTGGATTGTCTGTCACGGGGTAACCACCCACTAAAATATCTGTCATTACCACTACAGTATTCTAGGATGTGCAGTGCTATTGTAGTACAGATTTTACTTGACATCTCCAATGTTGGATGCAGATCCTGTCTCCCCCTCCCCCTCCCAACTCGTTGTGGGGTGTCTGTCAGGGGGTAACCACCCACTAAAATGTCTGTCATTACCACCACACTATTCTACGATGTGCAGTGCAATTGCAGTAAAAATTTTACTTGGTATCTCTAACGTTGGATGCAATTCCTGTCTTCCCCTCCCCACTTGCTGTGGATTGTCTGCCAGGGGGTAACCACCCACTAAAATATCTGTCATTACCACTACAGTATTCTAGGATGTGCAGTGCTATTGTGGTGTAAAT
The DNA here is from genome assembly GCF_015104395.2 of Macrobrachium nipponense. Lineage (NCBI taxonomy): Eukaryota > Metazoa > Arthropoda > Malacostraca > Decapoda > Palaemonidae > Macrobrachium > Macrobrachium nipponense. The sequence goes on along the minus strand of NC_087213.1, from coordinate 81,069,114 downwards.
TTTACTCGGTATCTCCTAAGTTAGATCTAGATCCAATTAACAACCCCCCCCCAACTTTTCAGTGCATCTGTCAGGGGGAACCCACCCTCCAAAATGTCTATCACTGGTCATTCTATAGTCAGTAGAGTCTGCAGTTATATTATATATTAGTTTCACCTGGTATCTCACATATTGGATCTAGACCAAAAATCTAACAAGCAATTAGTGGTGCTTGTTAAGTAAGCACCCATATATTTTCAGCAGATGGTCAGTTTCACAATTTACAAGTCAACTCCTAAATATCGGTAGGGGTTACAGTCGGTATCTCGTTCGTTGTATCTCAATGGACTTTGCTGTGTCATTCGACATGGCAATAGTAAACACATTCTTTAAGAAGAAAAGGGAACGCCTAATAACATATAGGAGTGGGGGAAGATGCTCCCAAATAGACTACTTCCTGTATAAAAGGATAAAGCTGGTGGAGGTCAAGAACTGCAAAGTTATTCCAGGCAACCATGTAGTCCACCACCACAGACTGCTATGTATGGATCTGAAGTTAAAAAGGGAAAGTAAAACCAAAGCTAAAGGGATAAGAAAAATTAAATGGTACAAATTAGAGAAGGACAGGAATAAGAAGAGAGAGTTTAAGAGGAGGGTTTTGGAGGATATTGATATAGGGATTGAAGATGTTCAAGAATGCTGGGCACAAAATGCAGCAGTAGTAAGAAGGCATGGAAAGGAGCTGCTAGGAGAGACATCTGGTATCATATGGGAAGATAAGGAGAGTTGGTGGTGGGATGAAGACATTGAGAAAGTAGTAAAAGAAAAGAAGGGAAGAGTCACAGTCAGTGGAAGACAGAGATAGGTTCAGAGAAAAAAACAAGGTGGTGAAAAAGGTGGTAGCCCAAGCTAAAGCAAAGTCGTTTGATGATGTGTATAATGAGCTGGGAACAAAGGAAGGATTAAAGATGATGATCAAGGTATCAAAGGCTAGAAATAAGAGCACCAAAGATATTACACATAGCAAACAAATAAAAGATCAATATGGTGTAGTACTTAGCAAGAAGGAAGACATTGTGATGAGATGGAAAGAACATTTCGAATAGTTGTTAAATGAAGAAAATAATAGACTAAAAGAGAGGATGGGCAAGTGAACATTGGCATGGTAATGAGGTTTTCTAGGCAAGAGGTACTAAATGCACTGAAAAAGATGAAGAATTGGAAGGCAACTGGACCAGGAAATGATTCCTGTGGAGGCATGGAAAGCATTAGGAGATGAAGGAGTGGATATACTTTCCTTGAACAGGAAAAGATACCAAATGAGTGGTGTAGAGTATATTGATCCCAATTTTTAAAGGGAAAGGCGCTGTCCAAGAGTGTGGTAATTATGGTATTAAATTGATGTCCCATACTTTGAAGATACTGGAAAGGTTTATGACCGAGTCCCGAGCCATGAGGTATGGAGGAGTCTGAGGGAGAAGATGGTGCCAGAGAAATACATGCGATTGATACAAGAGATGTACCGGAATGTATTTACCAGAGTGAGGAGCAGTGTTGGGGAGACAGAGGGATTTGAGGTGAGAGTAGGATTACACCAGGGGTCAGCTCTGAGCCCATTTATCTTTAACATAGTGATGGACTTTATAATAGAGGAAGTAAGGGAGGCAGTACCAGGGAACATAGTGTATGAGGATGATACTGTTCTGTGCGCAGAGAGCAGGGAAGATCTGGAAAGAAATTGGAAAGATGGAGACAATTACTGGAGAACAGAGGACTGAGAATAAGTAGATCTAAGACCGAATATATGTGCATCACCAATGAGGGGGATGATAGAGAAAGTATTCAGCTTGGTGGAAAACAAATAGAGTTGATAAGTTTAAGTATTTGGGATCTTTTGTTAACGCTGGAGGAAGTATGGAAGAAGAAGTAAAACATCAGGTACAGGCAGGCTGGAACAACTGGAGAGCAGCCTCTGGAGTTCTTTGTGACAAAAGAGTACCACTGGGGTTAAAAGGAAAATTTCACAAGATGGTGGTAAGAACACCAATGCTGTATGGTACGGAAACAGCAAGCATGAGAAAAACTGAGAAGAAGAAGATGGATGTAGCAGAAATGAGAATGTTTCTGTGGATGTCTAGGGTGACAAGAGAGGATAGGATCAGAAATGACTGCATAAGGGGGTCGACTAAGATAGTGGAAGTATCAAAGAAAGTGCAGGAGGGAAGGCTGAGATGGTATGGACACCTGTTGAGGAGAGATGAGGACCACGCTAGGAGACATACTATGGAGATGGAGGTTCAAGGAAGAAGAAGAAGAGGGAGACCAAGAAAGAGATGGAAGGACTGTGTGAGAGGAGACTTACATGAGATGGGAATTGATGAGGCAGAAGTGCAGGATAGAAATAGATGGAAACAGCTCATCCGAAACGGCGACCCCATATAAAAATGGGAACCAGCTGGGAAGAAGAAGTCAACAGTACATAAATGACTGAATGATGTTCGTAGCATTGTAAACGAAGTTGAAAAAAATGCATTTTTACATAATAATACTTCGTATTCCTTTAAACCCTTGCAATAGTCACTAGTATCTATATAACCAAACATTAGAAGACATAGCAGACTTAAGTCTTTGTACAACCTCAAGAGAGAAAAAATACAGAGAACGTCAAAGGAACATCCCACAGTTTCGACCCACTCACGCAGCCATGTAATACACATACAAAGTTAGTTAAAGGAACGGACTGAAAAGGATGTAGTACGCACTACAATCATGAAGCAAATGTGCTCAAACACCAACCAAACGCATTCAGGAGCAGTAACGCCATAATAACAAAATGCGCACCATAGCAAGCCCACACATAAATCCAGAATCTCGGAAGCATGCACACTCTTGGGAAACCAAACAGAAATAAAAGTCATCTCATTTCTCTCTCTCTCTCTCTCTCTCTCTCTCTCTCTCTCTCTCTCTCTCTTTAACAGCTACCAAAGAAATACGAACAGATTTTACCGTCGCCAAATTCTGGCCATGTAATGGAGGAGAACTTCATTTATAACATGGAATATTCCGTCAGCGCCAGTGCCGGTAATTGAGATGTTTTTACCGGCTGCAACGCGAGGAATTTCATTTTCAAAATGTTTCTCCTGCAGTGGTCATCCTAAAAATTAATTACGCGTTAAATGTTTTCATAATGTAACCAAGAAAATTTAATCTCCCAAGCTGATTCCCAATTGACATTATGGATACATTAAATCTCTTGGTAGAAGCCTGAAACTACATGAACTTGAAAAGCAACATTCCATACCACAGCAGAGAAGGAACTTACTCTTGCCAGAATACATTATGTGAAAGAGAGAAGAGCAAGAAGAGACTAATGAATAGATAAAGTGCATAAAACAAATTAACGTCACAATAAAAAAAATAAAAACTCCGGCAATAGTAACAGGTGAACCATAATAGTACTACGGTAGTGTACCTGTTCCGTTAAAAAAAATCATGGGTACGTTGCTATTGCATTGTGTCATATTGCCAGGCATTTCCACGTCAACTATTGAACAGACTACGTGAGTTACACAAAGGATAATACATGCATAGATACACACTGCATTATTCATATAGTGGCAGCATTATCACACCTCTTAAACTCCTGAGCAGTGGCATCGATAACATTACCAGGAGAGCCATTCTGTAGTTTTTCAGTCCAAGGGATGAAAGACCTCTGGCAACACGCAGTGGGGTACGTGGTATCTCGCAGAATGTGTAAGCTGAAGCAAGTGGTATTGCACAAGGCTCTTGGGGAACGCAGGCAATAAAGGCAGATAAGGCACTAATGGAATTCTCAGCGGAAATAGGATATCTTCCCGTGATGGTATCAAATCAACAATATCGTCTTTAGGAAAAGGAAAACCAAGCAATTTCTCTCGAAAGTAACGATTCAGGAAGTTGCTGATATTTGTGCAGGAGAACAGTACTCCAATTATCTTAACACGAAAGATAGAGACTGACCTACATTCATTTAGATCAGCTCTCGACCAACAGTCACCATACAGCACGATCTCTACTCACTGGGAAAATGATAAGTTTAAAAAACATAAAATGGTTTGACGGAAATGGACTCTAAGCATCCTAGAAAGAAATTATGGATAAGGAAGATGCAACAATGCAATGAGATTTAAAAATATGAGAAAACGACATAAATTGCATTTTTAGTGTCAAAAGATATTTTCTAGAAAATTTAGATTACCAACACGTTACAAAAACTAACGGAGATTTTCAAAATATGCCTGCACTTTTCACGTTGTCTTTCACTTCCCTTTTCCTGATGAAGATATCAATCATCTGTAATACATGCATTGTCAAAACGAAGACATTATGAGGGTTATTCTGCAATACACTGGCTACTCACTTACACTCCTGTCGTATAGTCTCAAAGAATCGTTCCTATTGCATGAGAACTGCAAGAAGGCAAGCGATTTAGGACATACAACCATTTTTCCCCAAAAACGTATTTGCTCCTAAGGTGTTTCGTGTCTCACCAAGCCTTTTAGGATGAGGTTCTCAAAAATAAGCCCTTCTCTCTTGCTGCGCCCGTTCATGTTCTTCATGTACAGCTTAGGACAATAGAGGCAAGAGGGATTTTGATGAAGGGAACCTCAAACGTTTCGGTTGGCTCGATGGCCCATTAGACCTCAAAGCGAATAAAAAAAAATCGTTCCGAAAATACAAGCTAGTGGACGTTCTTGTTCCTTAATGTGCCCACCTTACCTATTGCTCTGACTGCCACTGCCGTTAAGCAAAGCAACTAATCTAGTTCGGGGATGCTCAAAGAGCAAGAGCTCGTGTCGGCAACAGGCCGGCTTAACGTATTAATCTATTGATTGTCACCTGTTTGGATGTTTTTTATTCTGATATTTTGTGCAAACCTGTATTCATCAAATTAATGACTCAAAACACACATGTTAAGCCTGACTTGGAATGAAGCATCCATTTTCAACACGTACAAATCAAGGGAAAACTAATAACCTCATTATAGAAATCTAACACACAATAAATGAATAAAAAAATAAAGTATTCGGTTCAAACCCCGTATACTAATAACGTGATGTAATTGTATAAAATCCAGCACATATTTCATTCCTCAGGTCAACAGAGACACACGCCGGGTTCGTTCCTCGATTGTGCGGGGAGTACTGCCAGTGCACTACGAGGACCAGAGAGAGAGAGAGAGAGAGAGAGAGAGAGATAGAGAGAGAGATTAGTGGGAGTCCTGATATTCCTACACACCTAGCCAATGAAGTGCGAAGGAGATATTAACTTTCGCACGTCTGGGTATGCAATTTTAGTAAAATACCTCGAGACCTGGTGAGTGGATTTTGACGAATCCCCGCGAACATTTTTCTTGAGGGATTCCCAACTGATCCTTAATTTTGGGGTCTTATCAATGATTATCTAATGAACTTGAACTGTCAATCTGACACAACTAAATTCTTAAGTTAATTTTGCTATCAGTAATATAATACAATAATAATAATATAGCAAGTAACTACTGGCCTATCACCTGCCTAACAGTAATGTGGAAGTTACTAACAAGTATCATCAGTGAAAGGCTATACAACTACCCAGAGGATATAAACACCATCCCCCACTAGGAAGGCAGAAAAGACCAGCTCCTGATAGACAAAATGGTAATGATGAACAGTAAGAGAAGGGAAACCAACCTAAGCATGGCATGGATTGACTACAAGAAAGCCTTCCACATGACACCACACAAGTGGCTAATAGAATGCTTGAAAATATTATGGAGAAGAGGAAAACACCATCAGCTTCCTAAAAATACAGTGTGCAACTAGAATACAATACTTACAAGCTCTGGGATAAAACTAGCATAGGTTAACATCAGGCGAGGGATCTTTCAAGGCTATTCACTGTCCCCTCTACTCTTAGTAGTAGCCATAATTCCCATGACAAAAGTACTGCAGAAGATGGATGCTGGGTACCAACTCAAGAAAGGACTCAACAGAACCATCTGATGTTCATGGACGACATCAAGCTGCATGGTAAAAGCATCAGGGAAATAGATACCCTAATCAATCAACACCATAAGGATTGTATCTGGGGACATCAGGATGGAGTTTGGAATAGAAAAATGTACCTTGGTCAACATACAAAAGGCAAAGTGATAAGGGCTGAGGAGATAAAGTTTTCAGATGGGAATATCATCAAACACATACATGAGACAGGATATAAATACTTGGGTATAATTGAAGGAGGGGATATATAAAACACCAAGAGAT
>NC_087213.1:81042845-81057845 GCF_015104395.2 Macrobrachium nipponense | reverse complement strand
CAATGAAATCAGGGTATCAATTTTCATTCTCATTCAAGTTTTATCGCCATTAAACATAACCAAAATTCAAATACTTAGAGAGAGAGAGAGAGAGGGAGAGAGAGAGAGAGAGGCGGGCTGGAGTAATTCAAGCCTTTCATCAAGAAAGCGTTTGATTTTTGGCCACTAGCAGCGGACGGGGCCACTGATCAATAAGTAATTCACTATAGTTGTTCAGAGATATGTATTATATATATATATATATATATATATATATATATATATATATATATATATATATATATATATAGATAGATATATATATATATACATATATATATACATATATATATCATATATATATATATATATATATATATATATATATATTATATATATATATATATATATATATATATATATATATATATATATATATATATATTACATATAAATAATACTATATATAATACATATATATATATATATATATTATATATATATGTATATATATTTATTTATATATATATATATGTATATATATCTATCTATTTATATATATATATATACATATTATATATATATATATATATTATATATATGTATATATATATTTCACAAACATGTGTGTGCTCATAATATATAGTCTAAGCTTAATGTATAAAGAAAAAAAGCAAACAGCGAAAATTGGAACCTAGTCAAGAACACATTATTTTATTTTACTTCAGTTCCAACATTAAAGAGGAAAAGGCAATTTCCCAGTTATCGTACTCCAAATTGTAAGAGCAGTAACGCCATCAAAATGTCACTTTAACTTTTTCTTGTAAATTATCCCATCTTGATTCTGTCAGGACTGACATAGCGATATACTTCAAAGAACTATCGGCGCATTTACTCAAAAATGTTTTAAACTTTCTCAAAAAAAAATCTAATATATCCATACACTACCAATCCCAGAAACTTCACACCATGGGGTATCTTTTTTATTCTTGTCAAAACAGTGGTACTGTGGAGAAAATAAAATGTGTTACCTTACAGAGAGACCTAACTTTTTAGATGAACTTTCAGGCGACCACTTTCCCCAACAAAATGAACAGGTACTCTGTCGATACGAATTCTCTCACAGATGATAGTGTTGGACTTCACTGCTAATCAATTTTTAAATAGGTTTCCGTGTCTTGATTGATAATACTTATTTGTTATCATCCAATGCAGAGAAAGGAAACTAACAAGTGGCAGAGAAATACTTTCACCAACGACAAATACGTCCTTTGGCGGCAACGCGTCGAAGTACGGCCTTCTGTCAAACTAAATTATCCGTAGAAACTTTTCCGTTCATTTTCTCTACTGACAAGTTTCCGAGAAACAATAACGTGATTTTACGTTGGACCAGCCATCAAACAGATGCAATAATCAAATTTTAAAAATTACCATTCAATATACAAGTTATTACAACATAACAAGCAAAGGAGTGAAATAAGAAAAAATACTAGACACAGTAGGATTCATTTCATTGCTGGATTCATTTAGAAATTTTATTGATGTCATAATAAAGACCGTATTTATCAATGATAAAATGAATAAATATATAGCTATCATCCCACTCATACTGATGATCTTCCTTGTCCTTTTACAAATGCTCATCACCTCAATGAAGAAAGATGACCGCTGTATTATTAAGCTAGCTGCCAAAAAAAAAACACACACACCTATACATAGTGTGCGTGTGTGTGTGTGGGTGTGTGTGTTCTTACCTGATCTAGCGTCTCAGTGGTTATCGACCTCCTGTAACCAGGAAGACCAGATTTTGATTGTGAAAGGGTGGCGGTGATCGACGTTTCGAGAAAAATCAATAATGCTTTGTTGACATAAACAGAGATCACGTATTTGGGGGTTAGTCGACTGTGGTTGCTTGCATATAAGGTTGACTAGTGCATGAGGTTAGCCCCTTTGTCCCGAATGTTTCTTGAGAAATTAAAGGTTAGCACACTTCTGAGTCAACTCTCTCTCTCCCTCGCGCTCTCATATAATATATATTATATATATATATATATATATATATATATATATATATATATATATATTATATATATATATATATATATGTATATATATATATATATATATATATATATATATATATATATATATATATTATATATATATATATATATATATAATATCATTTTATATATATATATATATATATATTATATATATATATATATAAATAAATGCGTTACCAATAAAAGAAACATCACATGTAATATTAAAATAACTGAATGAACAGCAATATCAATAACAAAAATAGAAAGGAAAATGACTAGTTTACAAAATTAAAGGATAATGTTAAAACTCTTCACTGTTTCTCTATGATAAGTGTCTAATTTGTACTACATATTAGGGCTCAAATTTAAAAGTTTTCTGGAACACGTCTTTATAAAAGCAGATTCAATTATATTCCTACTAACATGATCCTTCTTTTGACTTGTTGAGGTGTTGATTAGTTAAGTGATCTAGACGAACATTTTTTTCTGTTTGTAATGGCCTTATTATACATATTCTTAATATTCTTTTCTTCATTTTGCTTTTGCGAGATCTCTCTTGCTCACTCGTTTTGTGCTCTGTATTACTTTTGCTCGAAGACGTCTTAAATAGACGGAAATATTGGCACTCTGTCTTTTCATTTTTAACTTTCCCAGTGACTTCAGCTAATAAAAAAAAATATCACGTGCTTACTTTTGCGATTTCTTACTACACACACAAATATATATATATATATATATATATATATATATATATATATATATATATATATATATATATATATATATATATATATATATATATAAAATCGTCTACTGGCTACTTTTACCAGATACGTACGTGAATGAAGAGATGCTGCCCGAAGAGAAATTTATATTTTGAAGTAACTCTTGAAATTGAGTAAATATGAAGGATAGAAAAAGTAAGATCTGAATGATGCGAGGGTTGATTAATTATTCGACATTTGAGAATGTTTATGGAACTCATTTGGATGTAAGGAAACCACTGAGAGATGATTGGAGAAAAACACCCGACAAAATGTTGCGGGATGACGATAGCCGTGACTGTGATATGTGAGAGAGTGGATGAACTTGGCGTGTACTAGAGTCATGGTAGGAAAATATCCCACAGGAATAACTGGAGGAGATTTGATGTACATGTTTAGGAATATATCCCGTATAAACGCATTAAGCTACAAATGTCCTTAATTATTCGACCTTCATAGCTTTGTAGTGTGTTTGACGCACGTAGCATGAGTTTTATCACATTACAAATTTTCTTTAATATATGACTTGCTGTACCTCGGAATTAAAATATTTTCGTATATAAGTTAACCGAAGGTGAATTTTTTAGTTGGTGAGAACTCGTCGGCTCATGGGCTCGAACGATAATGTCACTGGAGTCCTGATTTCTCCTCAAGTCCCCTGGGCGCTGGTTCGACGCACGAGAGCTCAAGATTATTATTAACTAAAGAATTCTCCTTTGGTTAACATATATGAAATTATATCAATTCCCAGGTAGAGCGAATTGGATATTAAAGGACATTTGTAGCTCGATGTGTATACATTATATATATATATATATATAATATTATATATATATATATATATATATATATATATATATATACATCTTCAGGGAATCTGTTAAACAATAAATAAAATCACTTTAAAATTACTTAAAATTACTTTAAAAATTACTCTAAAATTCAACATTTATAAATTACAACTCAATTAAAAAAACATACAGAAACGAAATAAAAAAAATAAAAAGACCAAAGACCACTAACCAACCTTATGCCGAGAAGGCAAGAAACAGTATGACAAAACGTAAATAAAAGTTAGCTCAGGTACAGTTGTGTGGAGGAGGTCTGGGTATTTAACTGGGGAACCAGTTGTTTAATAAATAATGACTCTAGATAGGCAGTTCATATGCATTGTTTGCTTGGCCTATGATTCGGAAATGGCTTCTTTCTATATATATTTTACAATTTTTTGAATGGTTTCAACACATAGATATGTACATCATGTACGTTATGTGTATATATATATATATATATATATATATATATATATATATATATATATATATATATATATATATATATATATATATATATATATATATATATATATATATATATATATATATATATATATGTTTGTGCTACTTCTTAGTTTGTAACAAGAGATTCTCACTTTGGCCTTGTTGACCAAAACTTCTCTTTGGACACAGCTTGCTTTACAGCATCTTGCCTGAATGCTGTCGGCTTCCTGGCTCCCTTCTTGGTCCTAGCTGATTTTTTCTATATTCTCATCCTTTTCAGGAACAATTTCCCTCCCACCTCGAAGCAATTACCAAAACAGAAACCAATATCTGACTTTTAATTTTCACTCTTTATCAAGAACTACCGGATATTTCCGAAGGCAAAATGAACGATTTGCCCTGTGGTTCTTTATAGCCAATTAGAACAAATAACCATAAAATGTTTTGCAATATTCCTATGGAAATAATCACCAGACTGCCCGGATTCCAATTTTTACTTTTTCAAGATCTAAATGATACTTCCGAAAAGCAATGAATATTACCTTAAAGTAATAAGATCTACACAATGTTTTATACAATAGCTGTGAACGAGATATTACTCACACGATATTACTTTTTCATGTTGTAGATGTTTCAATTGCAATTTTGCCATTGTTAAGGTATTTTCGAGGCAAAGTGACAAACAGATGAAATGTTTTCCATTGTCAATTTAATCAAAATTTACCCACATCGTGTAGTGTACCATGACATTAATAAACGAGTATGCGTTATACAAAAGCAGAAACGAGTTCGTACTTATGGCCAATTCTCATGTTCTAATTTATAGCTCTCTGTTTAATGACTTTGTTACACGCTAACTGGTTTATCTCCTATCCTTGAACCTTACAAGCTTACAGCCTCATTCCTTGGGTCTCTCTCTCTCTCTCTCTCTCTCTCTCTCTCTCTCTCTCTCTCTCTCTCTCTCTCTCCCCGTCATGGCCACACATTGTATTCATTTTTTTCTTAAACTTAAATGCTTTTCAATTCTACTTCCGCTTCCGTTTTTCTCGGTCTTACAGCCTTTTATTCTATAGGAGGCAGGTGGTCATGGCTAAAACCCAAAAGTTCCTTCTCCCTATTTCTTGTTTTCTTCGACCCTAGCCGTATAAAAGACATTCGGTTTCCGCCCGTCTCAATCATTAGTCTCTCGGTACTTTAAAAATATCGCAACCGTCTCTTAATTAAATACCAAAGGTAAGGCAACTGAATGATACAAATCCTCAACCACTTGCTCCACTGAAAGGCAAAGCATCAGCAGTTTATCCCACTGTCAAGGCACCTATCTGACAACGAAAATTCTTCGACCAATTACCCCACTGGTCAAGCTAAGAAAAACTTCGACCATTTACCATACTACCCGGGACACTGAATGAAAAATAGTCAGCTGTTTATCTTATTGATGAAATTACTGGACTGTAGAAAAAAACTCGACCATTCATATGTGTATATATAAAATATATAATATATATACATAATATAATATTATATTTTATATATATAAATATATATAAGTATATATATATAATATATATATATATATTAAATATTGATTTGAATGGTGAAAGCAAGGAGAATTCTCAACAATTTATATATATATATATAATATATATATATATATATATATATATATATATATATATATATATACATATATGCAGATATATATATATATATATATATATATATATATATATATATATATATATATATATATCTATATGCATGTATATATATATATATATATATATATATATATATATATATATATATATATATATATATATATATATATATATTGTTGGGAATCCTCCTTGCTTTCACCATTCAAATCAGTATTCAATATATATGTAAAAATTTAAATTTTTTTTATCTTAAGATTTAAGTTTATTTGAAAGGTAATTTTTTTTTTTTGGGGGGGGTTCCAATAATGGTTTGGTTCCGATGTTCATTTTTTTCGTCTCCCCACTCGCCATCTTTCTTTTCGTAGCCGCTGCATTAGTTCACGGCTGAGACTCGCACAGGGTGGAGGTGGGGGTGGTTTTTGTATTTGTTTATTTTATGTTATTTCAAAAATATAGTGTTTTGAAGCCATTTCTTATATTGTACATTGTTAATTTGTTATAGGCAGTCACTGAAAATTTGTGTTGGGTTAAATGTATGTACATTTTTTTTATAAATGGCTTTTGTTTTTTTGTATTCAGCTTCTGGAGTAGAGGCCCTCTCCAACCTTTACCCACGAAGGATTTATTTTGAAGTTGTGATTTAAAAGTTAATTTTTCATGTCTTAATGTTTATTTACAAAACGCTTAAAGAGTGTTATCCGGTGAATTATGATTTCATGTATAAATCAATAATGTTATGGCTTTTTATACAGTTTATGATTGCACCTCGGTTAGGACCATCCCATATGTCATGAATAGCATGGCTTGTTTTATAATTCTTGGAAAATATTACAATATATAAAATATATATATATATATATATATATATATATATATATATATATATATATATATATATACATATATATATATATATATATATATATATATATATATATATTGTTGGGAATCCTTGCACAAAATCTGGTTCTCCCTTTCCCCCTCCGATGCATCCTGCTTCTAGCTTTTTCTTTCGCCTGTGCTGCCCTCTATCGTTCGTTACAGGTAATGGAAGGTAGCACAAGAAATTCTCCCTCACTCACTCCCCAACCCAGTTCGAATCAGGTCACACCTGAGTTCTACCCTCTGACCCTTGTGGAGCACCCTCCTGGCTCCACGACTGGGCTCACGTGTCTGTGTGCCACCACATGAAAAGCCCTTGCCTTACCGACGCCTTATGGAAGTTGAGTTCCTTCGCCTACATTTTACGAAGATGGATCTCAGGAGACAGGTAATGTGCAAAATTGGGTGGCAATCTATTTATATTTCATTTTCTTCTTTTAGCAGTGGTTGTGTTATCCTCCATAGTGATTTATTAATCCCCACAGCTATGCTCCCATAAATGAATCTCTGATTTAAGAGCAGTGGTTCTCTTGAATGTGGTTGTGTTCATATTCTTTCCCTTTTGGTACAGTAAAGTTTGAGCAGTAATTCAGTCTTTCTTTACCCTCTGAGGAAGCTTACAATTTATGCTAGGCTTATATCTGTCGCCCTCTATCCCTCCCCCACTGCACACGTATTTATACGAAGTTTGTATTGTAGATCTACTGCAAAATCCTGCTGTGAACGTGGATTTTTCCCTGTCCTTTTGCTCTGGGCCCAGAAATTGCACCCTGCAAATCATCACACATGTCCTGGACGCGTGCTCACTGCTCCCAGCAATTAATCCAGTATTTGGCTTTATGTGAGGGTCATTAGCACCTTATGGGTACCTTGAAATCAGTAGAGTAACGTTAAAGTGTAAATACAATCCCCTCTAAATTTAACTCTTGTGTTTTCCTTACGATTTTTCCTTAACTTGTATTTGGCCTTCAGAAAAAAAAAGCATCCATTGCAGGAGTCATCAGACTTAATTCAGATCAATATATATATATATATATATATATATATAATATATATATATATATATATATATATATATATATATATATATTTATATATAGGTATATATGACTGGTAAAAATTTTCTGTTACAACAGAATTCCATCTAATAAAAGCAATTCACAAAGCAAATGTAATTTTCTACCGACCCCCTCAAAGCAAGAACATAGAGACACCCAACAATAAAATAAAAATTCCACACCTGCACAAGATTAAGACGGAAAATCTAACCTTTTTGTATTTACTTACCCAAACACCATAGCCAAATCTCTGATTAACGTCCAACAAGAGACATCCCCCAAGGACACAGATATTTACGAAATCCCATGCCTGGACTGTAACCAATCTTACATCGGTTTTACAGGAAAACCACTTCCCCAGAGATTAATGCAACACAAACGGTCCATTAGGTATGGACAACAGAACTCAGCTATTTTCAACCATTTAAATAAACCTACCCACAGAATAAAGTGGAATTTGTCACATATAATTTATAGCAGCAACTGTCAGTACAAGTGTCAGATGATAGAATCAGCCTTGATCAAACAGAGACAAGCAATGAACATCTGAAAGGGCGCATGGGATTCAGATGTCACTGAAAAAGTTTTCCTTCAACCAATGCTTAAGAGGATTAAAGAAGGAATATCAGTGGGAGTGACCTTAATTGGCTTACCTGTGGATGGATCTCTTGGTATAAATACCACCTTTTCTGTAACTTTTCTCATTCATCTACCTGAAGAGAGAGACAGCAGTCTCTGAAATATAGTATTTTCTCTCAATATTTTGGCGTTTCTATGGGCTCCTTTAATTAGACATATAACGATTTTATGGGCTCCTTATATAGTATATAGTATATATATATATATATATATATATATATATATATATATATATATATATATGTGTGTGTGTGTGTGTGTGTGTGTGTGTGTGTGTGTGTGTGACCTGATTTCGGTCATTTGTAGGGTCGGGATATGAAGGAAAAGCAGGAGAGAGATAAGTTTACATGCATGCGATGTAAGACATACAAAAAATGATAATCGAGGAAAAGTTTAACAAAGGTGTATTCTTCTTAGCTACACAGGTGGCCTTTACTTGTTATTATTTCATTAGCTATATTAGTGCACAACCAGACGGCGGGTTGGACTGTTATTGACACTACATAGTGATACATGTCTTTTTGGCAGCCGACGGACTGACTGTGGGGCACTGGGCACTCGTCTGACCCTTTCTATACAGTACGGGACTTGCTAACGTACTGATTAGACTGATCTGTGGCCTGTTTCAAATGGCCCCCTTCACATGCCATGGTTATGCAAGAAGCTGATTGGTTATTTTGGTTCCATAAACACAAGGGCCAATAAGGAAGGGATGTACAGATGTATGGCACTCTTTTGAACTACCCAAGCCACACCAACTACCAATGTCTTTAGCGGTTAACTTGTGTTGTTGCACATACACACATTATCACTTATAACAGTTTCATGGGACTTCAGAATATCATGGAAAGGCATATTCAAAACTGTATCGAATTAGCTCATCACTCCGTCCCCCAAGACATACACTGATCTTCTGATGATTTACATGTTGTCCTTCTTTGAGTGCCACACCTCCTTTGAGTGCCACGCTGTCCACTTTGTGCAAAATCTAAAAGTATTAGGGTAGGGCCATTTGGCGTGTTACAAATACAGGCTACAAGTGAATCTCATGCCTCACAGTGTGTCATACAGAAAAACAAATTTAGGTCCACATTCAATATTATCAATGAAAAAAATGGAAACAGACACAGCTCCAGCTCAAAAAGCTAAATATATGAAAACTCACCGAATTCCTTCTGCAACACAATAAAAACAAGAAAAACAATTTTTAAAAATCAAAATTCAGATTAAAAAAATTTTTTTAAACAATCACCCATTCTCACAACATCAATGGAAGATCACAAATTTCTGACAAAACCTAAACAGCATTGACAATGATATGAAATTTTGGACACAGTATAATTGGCATCAATAGAAATTAACAAAAATTAGATGCAGTAAAATAACGTTTTTAATATGACCTGAAATGCAACAAAAACTAATATAATTATAAATACATACACTCACTCAAGACATGCTTGGAACTGTAAAAAAAAATTTTAAAAATCAGATATCAATTTCTCAGCAATAACTGACATGAAATGAAAGTGCATAAGCATGTTTTTATGATATTCTCTGTTCTTTTTGTAATGGACACATTCATGACCCGCGCTGGTATGTTAAGCAAGCACCAGAAAACTGTGGCTCACAAACCCACACACATTCAACACATGCACACTCCCAGGACACTCACTCAACACGTTAACACAACAGCCGATTCACTTGCCTCTATTTTCTGCGCGACTCACCTACAGGTATAACTAAAACATTTACCTGTATGCGATGCAGTTCCTTGCTCTCCGTGTGTGTGTGGCTCGTGCCTACAGTACTTGGGAAGAGCGCCTACTACTCTTATTGCTCTTTTTTTTTCATGATATGATCAATCCCCACAATGACAAACTCTAACTCTAACAAACTCGATCCTACTGTCGTGTTGAGAAATTAACATTCTTAAGGACATTTTTGTATCAGGGATAAAATACAATTTGCTCTCACTTCATCACCAAACTGAAAAATTACTTTTCCCCAATGAAAATCTGACTGGCACTTTACTCAATCAAACTCTTTAATGAATTTACGTTAATAATTGTGTCTTTAAATCTTAATTACATTTCTTCGACGGGGAAAATTGGATGCTTTGTCATTCATGATACTTCGACGGGGAAAATTGGATGCTTTGTCGTTCCTGATACTTTAACTATAATTACAACACGGCCTAAGAGAACCAACCCCTTTTTTTTTCTCTTATCTTTTTTTTACATTTTTTTTCTAATATTATTTTCTATAAATTCCCTATTTGCATTTCCATAACACACGCTATTGATTGCACTACTAACGGGCTACACAACTCGTTCATTGTGCAGTCGAATTAATACTAATATTACTATCAGTGAGAATTTTTAGCAATCGCTACAGCTGGCTGTCATCTGACGTCTACCAGGTGTTCTTAACTCTAACATCGCGTCTTCCTATCAATACCTTAGGCAGGTATCATGACTTCTCTCACGGGTCGAGGGAGGTAAGGGAACTTCAGCACTATTCACCTTATAACGCCATCCCTCTACTCTTCAACAAGTTGCGATCAAAAGTAGGAATTGACCCCTCCCTTCCCATGGGGTCAAGGAGGAGAGGCTCTGGTCGACCTCTCTGTCCCATCATTCTTGACTCGTGGGTGGAAAGGCTGTCCTCTGCTCCCTTACTTCTCAGTGCTGGGGTTTGGCATTCCTTCCCTCCCAACAAGGCTGTGTTTATTTTTGTGCATTATCCATTTTTTTCTTATTGAAGTGTGTGTTTTTATTTTATGTTCTGTGTGATTGATACTTTTTTGGAATTTTGGTATTTTCCACATTTTTCTGTGTTTTCATTTGCATTCACAATTTGATTAACTTAGTTGTTTTCATTAATTAATTGTTTTAATTGAATTGAATTGAATTTAACACTTGTTTTAATTTAATTGAATTGAATTTAACACTTGTGAATTAATTTGTATTTACTTAGAATTCTTTTCAAGTTTCATTGTTGTTTAGCACTTGTGAATTAATTTCCAAATTCTAGTTATTGCCTAACACTTTCGAACTTTGATTGAATTAATTTTCTTGAATTTTGTGACAAATTAATTTTGATTTAATTTTACTTAATTTACTTCAAGAATTAATTAAACTTTGCTTTGTTTTCAAGTAACAATAATTTTCCCTGATATTGTGAATTTCACTTATAATTTTGAGTTTAATAATAAATTTTTATATATAAAATTTTTATAAGTGTTTTCTTTTACATCAGTAAATAAATATGATTTGCTTAGGTAGAAACATAGAGTGGCAATTGAGCTGTTTTCCTTCAATTTACTTGAAGTGAGTTAGAAACAGGGAAGTACTTAGACTTCTGAAATCAGGGAAATACTTAGACTTTTAAAGTTGATGGAGTGATGCCCTTTAATTAATTTAATTACTTACAAGATTACCTCACACCTGTTTTAATGAACTTAGTCTGATTTTCTGCAATACTGGTAAGCTGTTTAAGGGATCACTGTTGCCTTTAGAGTATTCAGTCGTTTAGTACCTGTGATGAAGGTTCAGGTGTCTGGCTGTTGTGAGGTAACAATTAATGAATGGTAAGTGTAGTAACCAGATACTTTGTCACAATATATATATATATATATATATATATATATATATATATATATATTATATATGTATATGCTATATTTTGTATATGTATATATAATATAATATATATATATATCTATATATATATATATATATATATATATATATATATATATATATATATATATATATATAAAGCGAATATCAAGTTAAATGATAGTCAGAAATCCTAATGCTTTCATCTTTACTAAGACATTGTCAAGGAACGAATTCTATATATATATATATATATATATATATATATATATATATATATATATATATATATATATATAATATATATATATATAATATATATATAGAAAACGAATACCAAGTTAAATGATAGTCGAAATCCTAATGCTTTCATCTTTACTAAGACTTGTCAAGGAACGAATACTATATATATATATATATATATATATATATATATATATATATATATATATATATAATATATATATATATATATACATATATAAATATATATATATATATATTTATTTTTAATTTATACATATATACATATATGTATGTACATATACATTATACATATACATATAATATAGATGTATGTATAACATATATATGTATGTATATATAATATATATATATATATATATATATATATATATGTATATATATATATATATATATATATATATATATATATATATATACGGTGTAGGATACGGTGTTTTTATAGTTTCATATATATATATATATATATATATATATATATATATATATATATATATATATATATATAGATATGCATATGCGTATTAAACGTAGCATTTATCCCACTACCAGGCAACTTACTTCAAACTAAAATCCTCAATCATATACGCTCTTATCTCACAAAAAAACGATCATCCAACCTACAGCCAAAGCCAATGACTAAAAAGCCGACTTGAAATGCGTAATAATAATCCTCCACTTACCCTACTGGCAGGACAACTGACTAAAAACTTAACTATCTTTCTTTATTCAAAGCCAAAAACTGAAAAATAAACCAATCCCGACCAAATATCCCTCTGACATGTATACTGAACGACAAAAAAATCCTCTACTACTTTAACCCTTGATCCAGGACGCTGACTAAAAAAATCCTCAACCATCCATCTCACTGAACAAGGCCACTTAGAAATCCTAAAAAATTTATAAGGACTGAGAAGGCCACTACTAAAATAGAAGGAAACCCTTCAATCATTTTACCCAGCGCCATATCCACCGATAGGAAAAAATCTGCCAGGCCGACTGAATGGAAATTAAAAACTCGATCGCATTTCCCAAAACAGGGCCGCTGACTGGAATTATATGATAAAAATCTCATTCATTTATCCTGGTGTATCCTGGTGTCATGGCCGGGGATTTTCTTTTTATTTATCCTACTGTCAAAGCAAATGACTCAAAATGAAAAGTTAATCCAAGACCATGCATCACACAGATACGGAACAAAATGAATAACTTAATATCTTTCCACTGCCGAAGCCGATCACCACGTAACCTGAAGAGGTTGTCAACATGAGAAGCCAGGTCTTCAATGTATTTTCTTAAACCAAAACTCGTCAAAAATCTTTTAATATCCGCAGCATTGTAAGCATTATAATTTTCACAGAAAATATAGTCACATAAATTATAAATAAAAAAAAACTCGTGGCTTTAACAGGAGTTTAAATGTTGAGCCTATTCCTGTAGTAGAATATGAATTTCCACCTAATCGTTGACATAGGACCATGTCTTAACCTTTGCTTAGTATGCCAAGAGAACAATAAATGTGCACATACATTAGAGACTTCGAGAAACTGGGATTTATTTCAAATAATAAGACATCAGATAGGGCAATGTGTCACCGATCATCTAAATTCTAATAAGTATAAAAATCATGTCAGTGATAATGGCGATTTGACATTCCCCATTGCCATAGACAATAACACAATGAGGCAGACTTACCATAGCATGGCGCTCTTTCTCGCAATCAATCTTCTTCGTACTTGA
The DNA here is from genome assembly GCF_015104395.2 of Macrobrachium nipponense. Classification (NCBI taxonomy): domain Eukaryota; kingdom Metazoa; phylum Arthropoda; class Malacostraca; order Decapoda; family Palaemonidae; genus Macrobrachium; species Macrobrachium nipponense. Next base: position 81,043,910 of record NC_087213.1, on the reverse strand, counting down.
AGACAGTTTCTTCTCTGGATTACTTTCTTTATTTTCTTTAGTAATCCTTACTAATAAGAAAACAAGAAAACGACGAGTGCGCTATCTATTCTTTCAGAAATTATTAGTGAACACTTGAATTCTCTCTCTCTCTCTCTCTCTCTCTCTCTCTCTCTCTCTCTCTCTTCTGGATAAAAAGTAACTCAAGAGCGAATTCGTGTAATTATTCAGTTTTTTTAGGTTGACAGGTTTATCTCAGTCACCACTATAAAAAGTTAATACACAATAGTTATAAAACTTTCAGAAATTAGCCATACTCATTTGAAGGCTATCGTAAGTATTTTCTTGCATGTCAGCATCTGGGCCTTAAATATCGATCACCTAATTCGCACAGATTCAGAATTACAAGCCGTTGTCGTGAAATGTTTACGAAAAACGACGAGAAGGTAAAGCCGTGGTCCGAGCACCGTTTGCACGAGGCATTCCAACACAGAGGCAAGACAACATTAGCACCCGCGTCCTCTGGCATCACGTTTAAGTAACCCACGGTAGGGGACAGTTGCCAGATAGCGCTCGCCTACAAGCGGTCCGACGCAGAGGATTCTTCCAAGTTTAGAGTCAGCAATACTTAATGTACATTAATTTCTACTTATCGATGTCGTTTCTTATATTAACTACTAAACTGAGTTGGAGATGCGGCCAAGAAGTCTAATTCAGCTGGAAATTAGTAACATGTTTACCAGGTACGAAGCAATTTTCACTTTAAAAAGTATATATATTAGCATTGTCTTAACAGCAATAATTTGCACGAAATATTTGTACAAGTAAATCCACACAAGGTCAAATTTAATTTGCGCTTCACTGATTTATAATATATATCACTTAATAAAAGTTAATCATCCATATTTTTCTGTAAATTAACCATACAACTCCCTTACTATATGCACTTTTCACTTGAACTATATCTCTCAGCTCTATTTATTGATCTACTATTTTACAGCATCTGTAATTCCCCAAGATGTTACATTATTAAAACACACTTGAGCAACTGTAAACACGATTCAGAATCATCATTAAAATCAAATA